>NC_090271.1:259476711-259813378 GCF_040414725.1 Anabrus simplex | reverse complement strand
TGAAACCTTCATAGTCTTCAAACGTATAACGGAAAGCATGGTACCAGTTGAGCACGTCTCCCTCTAAAAATTTCTCCGCTGTTCGCAGATGTTTTTCAGTAGGGATCTTCTGTTCACGAATATATTCATCAAGGTCCCTAATGAAATTTTTAGGTGTGACCCCGTTTAAGTTGTTGAATTTTCTAGGCCTGTCCTCGCTCATTCGGATAAAATTAATGATTTGAGGTACACTTTGGGCCGGTGTAGTACTGAGATTTACTGTGGGTTGTTCAATGTGGGTAATATTCTGAGACGATTCAGCTACGGGCGATATTCCTTCTGTTACAGTAGATTTAGCCTGTACGACCTCTTCGACATTACTCTGTCGGTCCATTAATGATGTCACTAAGACTCTAGTGCTCCTATCCTGCAACTTCAAGAATCCTACTTCTTTTTCTAATTTTTGGAGGGCGTCCATATTTTCCTCCATCTTCTGTTTCCCGGACTTGACATCTCCGGCAAGATTAATAATTTGCTCGAGTATTTCCGACTTGTCTTTGTCAATCATGCTCTTGATATCATCGAACTGGAGTGAAATATCTTGTATCTCCATTTGGTTGACTGAGATACTGTCCTTTACGGAACGGAGATCATCGTCGACCTTCTCTTTTATTTTCTTTAAGTCTTCTGTGACCTCTCCTCTAAGATTTTTCACTTGTTCTGACATCTCTTCTTGTGCCGTAGAAATCTCTACCTTTATAACATCTATCTCCTTCCTCACGGATTCAATGTTATTTCTTACTAGGACTACGTCACTCTGAAGAGCGGTGACCTTCCCGGTGATAACCTTATTATCCTCTTTAATCTGGCTCGTCAAAGTAACAACTTGTTCCAGGGTTTTTTTCTGATTTTCCCTGCACTCTAACACGATATTGTCAATCCGACAACTAGTTTCCTCCAGTTTTGCATATAGTTCGTCACGACCCTTTTTCGCCTCTTCCTGTATCGCAGCACCCATAATGTTCATTTTTTGACTCAATCGTTCATTACTATCTTCCTGTATTTTCCTACTCTCTTCCTGCATCTTCCTAAATTCCTCTTTATTCTCGTCCTGTGCTCTCCTACTCTCTTCCTGCATTTTTCTGAGTTCCTCTTTATTCTCCTCCTGTGCTCTCCTACTCTCTACTGTCATAGTCTCTAATAACTTCCTAATCTCCTCGAGATCCATTCTATTATTCATAAAGTGACCTGTGTCAGCAAACGCCGAAATGCAGAAACTTTCCCCCCAGACATGTTGATTGTGATAAGGCAAATTCAAGTTTCATGAAGAAAATTCCTAACCCTCATTTTTCCATGTGAAACACATCATCATAAATAAAATATTCTGAAAATTCCGCGTACTCTGTTAGAATTCTACCTAACTGGGATGGCATTAAATCTGAAATGAACCTGCCGAACCTTGAATAATTAGTAATTTGAGCAAGTCAATTTAAACCACGTGGAGAAGCAATTAATCAAATTCCACGATGGATTAAGCCACTTTTTAAGCCACAAATTGAGCCCCACGTTGGGCGCCACTAAGATGTGCCCGTCGTAGTCAGTCTGCGAACACGAGACACCCCAGGGGTGCTCAGTTCGGTGGCTGTAGGCTTATAAAATAAATGAATGTGGCAGGATTATCATAGGGTTCATCAAATAAGCACGTTCCAAGTATAGAACAAATGTGACACTTTTATTTAATTAAATGCAATATTGGCCATCCTGAAATCTGTGATTATGATTATGATCGTTACGTTATGGAATATTATATGGCTCTTGATGTAACAAACCTAGGCGCAAACTAATGGGATGGTACACGACAGTTGTTTCCCTGACATTCTAACAGAGTATTTACATTGTGAAAAAATTTTTTTTTCGTCTTTAAAGTTATTAAGTTATTGGTTTAAAGTTGAATTAAAATTTTCATTCAGAAAAATGAGGTCTGGGCCAAGCCTTCATCGATAATCTGGAAAAAATGCAGTAATTGTAAGAACGAGTATAATAAAGAAACATCCAAGATTCAAAAGTTAACACTCATAGCAAAAAATAAAATTTACAGTCGTTATCTTAACAATAAAATGAAAAGTTGAATTTGCCTTGGTTTTCTCTAAGTTAATCCGAGACGTCGGATATACCTGTTCACGTCGTCTCACATCTCTTTTCGTGAGAATTTATACTGAACGTTAAGTATTTGACCAATAATTAAACAAAATAAAACGCCTCCTGGGCTTGCAAACGTAAGTAAATGGGGAGAATACCATCCATGTGGAGATCCTGTCCACGATCAATCGATAATATCAGTGTCACATATTTCAGAACAGAACACATAAAAAAAATAATCCTCTAAATACTAACAAATAACTACTCCTACAGCTAACTACGGAAATTGGCAAGAAGACTGTGAGTACCAAGAAGAAAATATTTACACTATGTACATGTCGACGAGTGTCGATCAACCGTATTACTCTCCTATTAACAAATTTATTGAGTTACAGCAAGATTGAGTTATCACATGAGAGCGACAAATTGCATCAACGAATGAGCTGATATAGTCACGAATCAGATATTATTTAGATATTTCGTCGAAGACCTGTTCTTCAGACCTAAGGCCTTCTCGAACATTCATCTCACCTTGAGCTTGAAATGACTGGATTACTTGAGAAAAGTTGGGATATTCCCACGAATTAAAAAGTACATCAAGTAACATGGACTTTCATTTTCTTCATCTGAAGACACCAATATTAGGCTACACTGCATTTATCGCGAATAATCCATTAACATGTGAAAAGCTCAGTTTCACGAAGATTTGTGCCATGCACAATTATTCCATATACTCTACACGTACAGTGTACCACAATGACGACCCTTACTTGTCGCGTCTTAATCTCAAATATGTGTAGTCATGAAATATCAGGACCTACCATCGTCCTACAAATACATAATATCCACTTAAAAGTGTCTCGATGATTAATTACTCCGATTAATTATCACATGCTCCCAATGCACATGTTCACATTAAATTCGTACATAGAATTCGGACTCAATATCCCGATGACACGTTGTCTCAGACACGAGGTACAAGTAGAAGTTCCATTACAAGGAAAATATAGAAAATGTGGACGAAATATCCTACCATTAAATCCATCGGACATAAATTAATTCATATTCGTGACGAAATTTACTCAATAAGCAAAGATGGTGTCGATAACACATGGATAACTCTATCAGAACCCTCACTGTCAAATTCATGGCCACATGGTCATTAAGTAATCACATGTGTCAGTTTTACGACGTATTCGAGCAAATAAACAACCATAAAATGTGTCAAAATAGCTTACTAAGAAGAAAGAAAGAATAGAACAAAACTACATAGAACAGATATAAATGAGACGTAATCGACTTAACTTATAGAGAAATCTTCATGTCTGGAAGTCTGGGTTCTCAATCAGCCATGCCAGGATGAAAGAATCTGCATCCCGACGCCGCCAACGATGGTCAAAGGTTTAGAACTTCATGGTGAAGCACTGGTAATCCATGACGCGAGGTTCCGTCCTCTTCTGGAAATATTCACGTCCACGTCTTCCGCGTCCACTCGTAAGAAAGCTGAAACTTACACAAAGTGTTTTAGCATATACTCCAAACACACACGTAACTGTATTTTGGAAATGACACGTACTTAAGGGATTAATATCTGCACATTCGACGTCTGATCACAGCACTGTCCTAAATTGTATCCAATTATCAGAGGTGTAGAGCACAGGTGTGAAGCCAGTATTCACGACGTTCCACGCTGAGCGACTGAAGGCGATAGTCCAAGACACGCCAGAGTGTGTGTGAGAATGAGTATTCGTATCACATGACTTAAATATCATGTCTGGTGCACATGCACGGAAGTAAAGTCAATTTAGACACTAAATTCTTCTACTGTACGAATCTACACTTCATCACCATTTCAGCCACAAGGTCGTGTAAATTATTTCAGAATTTCAGTTTTTTAATTTATATCCCCTAAATGTGCTATTTTTTTATCCAGTTTATTTTAATTTAGTCCTTGAGCCTTCCGTAATTATGCACGTCGCCACCAAAGATATTACGAATATTTCATTCATATCGTTCCTCGCAATTACAGGTGACACGCGCTGGCCTCCTTCTTTCACTCGCCAACCTTCATTTTTTTTATTTTTATTCCGTTAGCCAGCTGGCCGCCCTCTGCACAAAAAAACTCGTTCTCGCCCTTGTCCAAGGTCGCGCGCACCCCATCTCGCCGACAAGCGAACACAAGCCGCACCAACACCTGTTCACTCCTCTGTGGCCTCACGGTCACAATACTTATTATTATATAGTCGAGCTGTTTAGCTCAGACGGTGGAAACTCTGCTTTTCTGGGTTCAAGTTGGTAGGTTTAGTCCTGGCTCAGTATGAGAGTATTCGAAGGTGTTCAAATACGTCAACCTCGTGTTGGTTAATTTACCAACAAGTAAGACAACTTCTACAGGGTAGAATTTCATCTCGGCGCCAAAAAAAAATATATATATATATATAAAAGTTATATAGATTGATGGATGCAAAACCACAATTCTTGTTGTTCTTCTTCTTATTATTATTTCCCTTCTTCGTTTTATTAACTCAAAAACGCGTTGGAACTTGTTAGTTGCCTGATGACTTTCGCGTCTTCTGATCCTCCCAAGATCTCCCCATGATTTCACTATGTTGTTTCTTGTGATCTTCTGGCGTTTTGTTTTCGTATTAGACTCCTCGGTGAATTTGTGCTTGTGCACCAATGTTCCAAATGTTCTGCGATTTTTGTGATACCTTCTGTGTCGTTAATTTCATATAGACCGGGAGATTTGGCCGTGCGGTTAGGGGCGTGCAGCTATGAGCTTGCATTAGGGAGATGATGGGTTCGAACACCACTGTCGGCAGCCCTGAAGATGGTTTTCCGTGATTTTCCAATTTCACATCAGGCAAATGCTAGGGCTGTATCTTAATTAAGGCTCGGCAGCTTCCTTCCTACTGTACTCCTAGCCCCTCCCTGTCCCATCGTCACCATAAGACCTATATGTGTCAGTGCGACGTAAAGCAACTTGCAAAAAAAAAAAAAAAAAAAAAAGAAAAAATGAAACATTAGTTGAATTATTTGTGTCAGGATACTTATATCTTAAAAAACTAAAGGATGTTACAGACGTAATAATGGCTATTTGGGATCTCCCATAAACATAAAGAAACACGCATTTTTGCGGGAAAATCAACTTGTGTGTGTGTGGGGGGGGGTTAAAAAGAGGAGTTGAATTCTCTTTATGAGGATGCATATACCTCACAAACTGAAGATGTTACAGTCATGATAATTGGTATAGCTGCTACGTATTTTTTTTTTGTTTTAAGAAAATTTACTTAAGGAGGGAGGGTGAAAGGAAGTGAATACAAAATTGAATTCTGATTATGGGGATGTATATCAAAAACTGAATGTTACAGGCATGAAAATTGGCATTCGAATCTCTATTAAAATAAATAAACATGCATGGGGGAGGGGAATCAACTTAACAAGGTGTGTGGGGTGAAAACAGGAGTTAAATTCTTTTTATGAGGATACTTATATCTCAGAAACTGAAGATATTCCACACCTGAAAATTTGTATTTAGAATCTTCTTTCAAAGTAAAGGAATATGCATTCTTTTGTTTATGGAAAATCCACTTAAGGGGAGGTGAATTAATTGAAAAATTAGTTGAATTCTTTGTATGAGGGTACTTATACCTCAAAAACTAAAGATGCTATAGACGTGAAAAATGATATTTGGAATTTCCTTTAAAAATAAAGAAACACGCCTAATTTGTCTTCATAAATCCGCTTAAGGTGGTTAAAATAAATGAAAGAACAGGTGAATTTTTAAAATGAGTACCTATATATCTACAGTATATGATAAAAACGTATCATGTTACAGACATGAAACTTGCTATTTTGAAAGTCCTTTAAGAATACAGGAATATGTATTTTTTTCGGAAAAGGCACTTAACGGGGGTGAAAAGAAGTGAAAATGAGTTTAATTATTTTTATGAGGATACTTATATCTCAAAAACTGAGGATGCTACAGACCTGAAAATTGGTATTTGAAATCTCCTTTAAAAATAAAGAAACACGCAATTAAGGCGGAGGGGATCAACTTGGGGGTGGGGGGAGCGGGAAATTTTGGGGGGCCTGAAAGAGGAATTGAATTCTTTTTAATTTTTATTTCGTGTGGCTATTTCTAGCCGAGTACAGCCCTTGTAAGGCAGACCCTCCGATGAGGGTGGGTGGCATCTGCAATTTGTAGGACACTGCGTGTTATTGTGGTGGAGGGTAGTGTTATGTGTGGTGCGTGAGTTGCAGGGATGTTGGGGACAGCACGAACACCCAGCCCCCGGGCCATTGGAATTAACCAATGAAGGTTAAAATCCCGACCCGGCCGGGAATCGAACCCAGGACCCTCTGAACCGAAGGCCAGTACGCTGACCATTCAGCCAACGAGTCGGACAATTCTCTTTATGGGGATACATATATCTCCTACACTGAAGATGTTACAGATGGAGCTCCTTTATAAATACACACGTATTTTTTGTTTTTGGAAAATTCACTTAATGGGGCCGGGTGATAGGAAGTGAAAGAAATTGAGTTATTTTTATGGAGATTCTTATATCGCAAAAACTAAAAGTTACAGGCGTGAAAACTGTTATTTGGAATCTAGTTTATAAATAAAGAAACACACAGGGGCGGGGGGTGGGGGGAAGAGGGTGAAAAGAATCGAAAAAGCGGGCGAATTTTTAAAATGAGTACCGGTATATCTACAGTATATGTTAAAAACTTAACATGTTAGAGACGTGAAACTTTGTATTTTTAATGTCCTTTAAAGGAACATCTTTTCGACGCGAGAGAATACTGTTTCTTACATGTACAGTTCTATGTCGCATGGTCATCCTAGCCCCAAAAGTCAATATCACAACCGTGCTTTACAAAGAGTTTCTGGCGTAAGTGATACTCAAATTTTCGGTGAGTTTATATAGTCTACTTTAGGGATTTTCAGATAATGTCTTAGTACAGTACCGAGGGACGATTACTTTTAACAAATTACGTATTTCATGCGAACGAAGCCGCGGGTAACTGCTAGTTTACAATAAAATATTTTCAACCAAATTAATTTTGCCACGGAAAATAGGATAGTGCCCATATCTACTTTTCATTCTTACTAGAAAATTATGTTACTCGTAGATTATGCATAATATTTTGTGATCTAAGTGTACTTTAATTTGCAAAATGTTCATTTTACACGAAAACAATTCTTTAATTTTTTCCTCCTTAGTAATGGATGTAAAATAAAGCTGTTTATATGGATTTGGGAGGAAGATAGTATTTAGACAACAAATCATAGACATTTTGCAGCAAAGTATCCTCGATACATGATTGATACGAATGAAAACTGAATTTCTCTCCTTCCTCTGACAACCCGGTTACCTTAAGAGGTAGTGGAGGCTTACAAACTTTCACTTTTTTCAAATTTTGCATGCTTATCATACAGTACTTTTGTTAGAATTCATGAAATAACGTTCAGATTTTTGAAACGCTAGTAATGCTTTTAAATCAAATTTGCGTACAGTATTACTTTATGTTTTATTTTTGTTTATTTCTGTTTCCTGTTTTATTTCACAGTTTACCAATTTTCTTTAGTCAATTCGGTTGGAATGTATTTTCCTTTAAAACTTTCAATTTAAATCTTTCTTGAAATTTATCCATGCTCGAGTAAGGAAGAAATGTGAGGAAAACTTGGATGATACCCAGTTTGGATTTCAGAATGGATATGGAACTCGTGAGGCTATTTTCAGTTTAACGACTCTTCTTCAAGAATGTTGGGATCAACAAAAGGATGTCTTCGCCTGTTTCATAGATTATGAAAATGCTTTTGATAGAGTAAAACATACCGAACTCATCAGACTACTGCAGCAAACTGGAATTGATGATAAAGATTCAAGAATTATTGAAAACCTGCATTGGCATCGGAAGGCTGTGGTGAAGATTGATGATGATACAACGGACTACATAGCATCAGCCGATTTGGAATTGGGAATTAAAGTAAATTGAGAACTAATAATTAATTTTCGATATGCATCTGACACAGTAATTCTTGCTAATAGTGTTGAAATCTTGCAACTATTCCTGGAAAAAATTAATATAGTTGAGGAAGAAATGGGTCTCAACGTCACCATTAAAAAACTAATGGTTTTCAGCAGTGGAAGAAATAATGCTACTCTGAAACTTAAAGACCAATAAATTCAACAAGTAAATAAACTTAAATATGCTGGTTGTTGGTTAACGGATGATTTGAACCCAGACCTAGAAATTCAGAACCGAATAGAAATTGCAAGAGCAACATTCAGGGAGATGAAGACATTGTTGTGTGATGATGCATTAAATTTAATACTTCGGCAGCCTATGGTGAAATATTATATTTGGTCTACTCTCCTTTATGGGGTTGAAGCTTTGACGTTAAAAAAAGCCACCATCAAAAGACTGGAAGCCTTAGAACTTCGGCTTCATAGAAGAATGCTTAGAGTCTCGAGGATTGACCATACCACTAATGAACAAGTATTACAGAGGGAAAAATGCAAAAAAGAACTGCTATCCACAATCAAATGCAGAAAAATTGCATACCTAGGGCATGTTTTGAGTGGTGAAAAATACGCAGTTTTACATCTAATTTTGAATGGCAAAACTGAAGGGCGTCGAGGAGTAGGCAGAAGGAGAACAGCATGCCTTAAGAACATTAAAGACTGGACAGGCATAAAAAGCACTGAAGAACTGTACCGTGTTGCTGAAGACAGAAAATCACTCCCCACATTCATCGCCAACGTCCGGAAGACTGTGCAGGGCACGAAGAAGAAGTAGAAGAAGTAGAAGAAGAAGAAGAAAAAACAAGAAAAATAATTACTTTCTTGCAACTAAATGGGGTTTGCACTATAATACTGCTTCTCATCGACTATGTTTATGATTCTTCTTCATGGCCATTTTAAAAATTTGTTGGGGTCGAGAATTGATGTCTATTTGGCCAATTTTCACGGCGGGATATATTCACCATTGCTTATTTCTGCGATGATCGGTATAGTGGCGGGGTGGTGCTTTGTGGGGATCGCTGTAGGCGTGCTACCGCTAGACCGCGGGACCTGCTCAATGTGACGATAATCGGAGGAGAAATATGGAAGTGGTATGACCCTTTGTAAAATGAAAGGAAAGAAGAGGCCCCCGAACTATCTGGAAATTAAAGATATTCAAGGCCTCCCAACTATTGCTATTTGTTTTACGTCGCATCGACACAGATAGATCTTATGGCGATGATGGGATAGGAAAGGCCTAGGAATGGGAAGGAAGCAGCCGTGGCCTTCATTAAGGTACAGCCCCAGCATTTGCCTGGTGTGAAAATGGAAAACTACGGAAAACCATCTTCAGGGCTGCCGACAGTGAGGTTCGAACCCACTATCTCCCGGATGCAAGCTCACGCCAACTCGCCCGGTCCCAAACTGTTACCATCGGGATTAGATGAAAACAAGAATATAACAAGGGAGGTCGGACAGGACATTTGAAAGCCAGGAGCCTAAGACAAGTTCTGGTAATGATTTCCAGACTCAGGTAAGGGCACCGGTGTTGTCATCTCAAGCTCCCAGATTGAGTCCTACTGGGGTAATTTATTAAAAGAAAATAAGGGGATTGGCCATGAAATGCCGTTAGGGAAGGAAGCGAACAAGAGTTAACTATCTGAGATTCGATAGAAAATATTAAAACGAGGAGTCTTAAGGCGGACGCACTGGCAATCTCGGTAAGGGTCCCCGTGGGGAAAAAAACTCATACTTCGAAGTTGAACGCTGGGTCGAGTGGCTCAAACGGAGGAGCACTAGCCTTCTGATTTCAAATTTGCTCAGTCCGGTCATTCCTATGTGGGTGGGAGCAGCAGAATACACCCATAGCATCCCCTACCTGTCGCAAAAGGCGACTAAAAGGGGCCCCATATGCTCTTAACTAGAGAGTGTGGGTTGGCCATCACAGAGCCCTTAGCTGAGTTCTGGCATTACTTCCACATATTTGCGCCAGGCTCCTCAATTTTATTTATCTTATCCGACCTCCATTGGTCAATTCTTGTTATTTTCCGACGACGATGCTTTTAGAGCATTCGAGAGTTAGGGAGTCTTTCATCATCATACCCTTCGTGGCCCTTGCCATTCTCTGCTCGTTATCTTCATTTTCGAACTCTCAGACCCCTTCCATTTTTTCTCACTGATTAGTGTTATATGGAGGATGGTTGCCCAGTTGTTCTTTCTCTTAAAACAATAATCACCACCACCACCAGCACCACACAGTCCGGTGGTATTCGAAGGTCCTCAAATCCGTCAGCCTCGTGTCGATAGGTTACGTAAAAGAAGTCCTGCGGGATAATATTCTAGCACATTAGTATCTCAGAAAACCATAAAAATACTCAGTAGGATGTAAGATTATTATTACACATACATAAGGTTCCCTTGGAACTGTACACTTGGAACTGGGCGCAACAAAACCGGCACAGATAGGCCTTACGGAGAAGATGGGATAGGATAATAATAGTAGTGAGAAGGAAGCGGTCGTGGCCTAATTAAAGTGTGACCGGGCGAGTTGGCCGTGCGGTTAGAGGCGCGCGGCTGTGAGCTTGCATCCGGGAGATAGTGGGTTCGAATCCCACTGTCGGCAGCCCTGAAGATGGTTTTCCGTAGTTTCCCATTTTCACGCCAGGCAAATGCTAGGGGTGTACCTCAATTAAGGCCACGGCCGCTTCCTTCCAACTCCTAGGCCTTCCCTACCCCATCGTCGCCATAAGACTTATCTATGTCGGTGCGACGTAAAGCCGCTAGCAAAATATTAAGGAATGAAAATGGGAAACCAAGGAACACCATCTTCAGGGCTGCAGACAGTGGGGTTCGAACACACAATTTCTCGAATTATTATTATTGTTACGGTGATATCCGTGGAGCAGAAGGTTGAATGGGTCTAACTACTATATCAGAAATTGAATTAAAACTTTAACAAAGGTTATATTTCTTTTTAAATCACAAACTTAAAAAATCTTTCACTCAGTGAAATAATGAGGTTACAGGTACAAATAGCAATCTTGAAACAAGACTTGGAAAATCCAAGATTAGTGAATTTTTACAGATTTTGGGCTTTAAGCCCATACTTTACAAATTCTGAGATACCGGATCCAGTTTACAAACTTGCGAAATCTCAATTTTTAAACAAGGACGTAAATATCCACATTTAAGAGCACATGCTCCAAAAGTTACAATATTTAGCCTTCCAGAGGCACCCCTCACTATAACAGAAACCCAGAAAGAGCTTACATGCTCTCAATTTCTTACAGCCTTCTCAAGGCACGATTAACAATGGAAATACTTTTACACAGGGGTATTTAATACCCAACCTACTGGGCCTTCATGGAACAAGAATAACGGTTGAATAAATGGCCCGAACACAAAATGAATGGAGGCGAATATTTGCACTCCCTGATATGAACACTAAAAACCTAAAGGGCACTAGGCCGATGAAACAGGGACTATTCCCAACCTATGGAGGTGACTCGTATAAGGATTACATTAACCAATTACAGAATGAAAAAATAGTTATGAAACGTAGTCACCTCAAACCAAGAGGAAGGGGAGCTCGAGAGGGTACATCATTCTCTATCCCCGATTTACAGTAAAAGATTTATGAAGGTTTTTACGTTAGCCGGCAGAAAGTTACATTTTTAGAAAAGAAGGTTACATAATTAACGATTCGGACCTTTCCCTCGGGTTAAACTGCGGAGTTAGCAAGAAAGAAAGAAAGATGTTATGTGGCCATTACCTTGTTGATGTACTGCCGACCGATGAAAGAGTCCACCCGCCTCCTGCTTTGACACACACACTCAGTAAGAGGACGATCAATTGGCCAAGAGGCGTGAAAAGCCGCAGTTTATAAACCCTCAGGGAAGGTTCGAGATCATTCATAAATAATCAAGACACACCCACAGAATTGTATTGGTAGATTTCAAAAGTAACACTCAGAATCGGAGAAGAAGCCTGTGATAGGTGGAAAATTAATCACAGAAATTAGTGATTGGTCGGACTCAAAATTGGCGGAAAGAAAAGGTAAATATTGCCAACCCATAAATAAATGAACATCAATCAGTAAAGAAAAACCAGGGTGCATGATCATAGTTTTAGTGGTGTCCTCTGTGGAAGAATGTCCAAACGTCTTGATGAATGTCAAATAGAACAAATAGAAATTCACTCAGGTTAGGAAACAGTACAATAACAAATTTACATCATATTTCTGTGGTGACATCTTCTGAGTAAAGTTCCAAGTTGGTGTAGTTTCATTTTCACTGTTTTATCAATAGAGGAGTTCATTTAGGCGCCGAATTTGATTGCGCGGCGTTGAGGTGTACCTCCCGGTACAATTATTATTATTATTATTATTATTATTATTATTATTATTATTATTATTATTATTATTATTATTATTATTATTATTATTATTATTATTATTATTATTATTGTTATTATTATTATTATTATTAGTAGTAGTAGTAGTAGTAGTAGTAGTAGTATCTCTTGAATTATTATTATTACTGGGTCGATGGCTCAGTGATTAGTGTCCTGGCCTTCAGTCCTAGGGTGCCCCGTATCGATTTCCGCCCGGAGAGAGGGATTTTAATCTTGAATGGTTAAATCTCTTGGTTCGGAGAGATGATGTTTGTGCTGTGTATTATATTTCAGCAACTCACACACCACACACAGCATCAACCTCCATTATAACACTCAATTTCCCATGCACGCCACCCTCCATAATCAGAGGTTCTACCTTACAAAGGGCATCGGGCTAGCGATAGCCACACGAAAAAATGTATTATTATTATTATTATTATTATTATTATTATTATTATTATTATTATTATTATTATTATTATTATTATTATTATTATTATTTGGGCGTGTGAATTAGCCCAGTGTGTTAGCTACTGGCTTCACACCCGAAAGGCTGAGGTTCGAATCCCGAATCGATTCAAAAATTGCGTTTCATCGAGAAGGACATCCTGCCTTAAACTCCAGGCCAAAACATGAACAGGACCCTAGTGACCCAGAAATAACTGGGATAAGCTGAAGGAAGTTTATTCTTCTTCTTCTTTACGATGAGTCCTGCTAGGGACTACATGCCAATTATAGCTCATCCTTCCTTGCTGTTTCCTCTTCCGTTCTTTCCAATATTCCTTCATCATTGCACTATGCTTTGTTCTTCTCTCCTCAGACCACTTTGGACCGGTTCCTCTTTCATTCTCCGTTATTTACAATTTGCTTTACGACGCACCGACACCGATAGGTCTTAAGGCGACTTTTAGAGAGAAAAGGGCTAGGAGTGGGAATGAACCTACCGTGGCCTTAAATAAGGTACAACTCAGCATTTACCTGCCGTGGTAATGGGAAACCATGGAAAATCATCTTCCGGGCTGTCGACATTGGGGTTCGAACCCACTATCTCCCGAATACAAGGTCACAGCTGTGCGCCCCTAACTGCACGGTTAACTAGCTCGGTTTTACATCCTTCCTTGAAATCCTTCCATTCTTATTTTATTTTAAAAATCTCTCTTTCTTCTCTTATTTTATTTCTTTCTAAATCTTTCTTGACATCTTGGATTATTATTATTATTATTATTATTATTATTATTATTATTATTATTATTATTATTATTATTATTGTGTTGTTCCGGTGACTTTCGCAGAATTTCGTCAAGGTAGGAGGCTCCATTTTAAAACTGGTTATTCATATTTCAACTCCGCGGATTTTTAGTTACCTTAGTTCTTATCGCATTTGTTGCTTTGAATCCTTGAATGCAAAAGTGAACAGAGCTTCAAATAATGATATTTATTATAGTCTGTATTGTCCTGTGTTTCAATTTTAAAAATAGTCTTCCAAGCGTTTCCGTTCTTTGGCCACCAACTTCAAGTAGGAATATGTGTCCTTGGCCTTTAATGTTTAAATTTCATTCTAGGTCTTCCTTTCGTCCTTCTACCTTCCATTTTCCCTTCAAACAGGGTAGTGCACTAGTCAGAATGACGAAGCAAGTGGCAAACGAGGACACTTCTTCTTTTGTTTAAGATGTCAGCCCAGAAGCGTGACTCATTTGCTCTTTTGTTTAAGATATCAGCCCAGGAGCGTGACTCACTTGCTCTTTTGTTTAAGATATCAGCCCAGGAGCGTGACTCACTTGCTCTTTTGTTTAAGATATCAGCCCAGGAGCGTGACTCACTTGCTCTTTTGTTTAAGATATCAGCCCAGGAGCGTGACTCACTTGCTCTTTTGTTTAAGATATCAGCCTAGGAGCGTGACTCACTTGCTCTTTTGTTTAAGATATCAGCCTAGGAGCGTGACTCACTTGCTCTTTTGTTTAAGATATCAGCCCAGGAGCGTGACTCATTTGCTCTTTTGAGAACGTTCTCGTTTGTGACTCTGTCAGTCCAAGGTATTCCTAAAAGTTGACGTCAGCACCACATCTCAAAGACCACTAGTTCCAGCACTCCCGCTTTTCGCAGGGTGAATGTTTCTAATCCATAGCTTACAGTACTCCATACAACACTTTTCACGAAGTAAAAAAGACGATAAATTAAAATAGTCAAGGAGGATGGTTTTAAAAATCCCACTTGCGGAATGCAACCGATTCCAGGTAACGTATACGTAGTAAAACAGAATATATGAAATCAGTACGTATTTACGATGATAAAGAGAGCAAGTAAAGTGAAGTGAGGGTTTCATTTCCAGCGACTGTACCGCGTGCTTTAGGACGAAGATTGAGAGGGAACAAGAGTCTCCGTCTGCTGAATCCCAACAACGTGCGCTACTTGACTGCTGTAGGGGCCGAGGGAGTCTGCGGCAAGAATACAGAAAGAGACATGTCCACTGCTTTCAAAGACCTGCACAACCTTCTATTAGCCGTTACCAGCTCTGTCAAATTACCGCTAATTCTGCCTGATTTTAATTTGTTAAATGCCAAAATATATTGTACAAATAAACACAATTATTTAATACTAGCGATCCACTCGAACTTCACACGGGAGCAATTTTGAATTAATGGCGATAGCCTTTATTACTTGAAGATGACATTACTTGATTTCTTCCTGATGTAAGTTGTTGTTGTTGTTGTTGTTGTTGTTTCGGTCGTGAGGGGATGGACTGGTTTGATACCACCCTATCCTGTACTAATCTTTTCATTTCTACTACATCCCACATGTAGTCTAAACTGTTTATAATCAAAACATCATTGATTCATACAAGGAGAGCTGTACGTACTCGGGAGTTAGTTAACGGCTGTAGTTTCCCGTTACATTCCGCCGTGAAACAGAATCAACATAGCTAAGCCATGGTATGCATTATTGCAATACATTTTTCTGCTATTTGCTTTACGTCGCACCGACACAGACAGGTCGTATGGCGACGATGGGACAGGAAAGGCCTAGGAATGGGAAGGAAGCGGCCGTGGCCTGAATTAAGGTAAAACCCCAGCATTTGCCCTGTGTGAAAATTGGAAACCACGGAAAACCATTTTCAGGCCTGCCGACAGTGAGATTCGAACCTACTATCTCCCGGATGTGAGCTCACAGCTGCGCGCCCCTAACCGCACGGCCAACTCGCCCGGTATTACAATACAAGACCATACTAGTCAATCATGCAGACTGCTACACTTGCAACATCCAAAAAGCTGCTCGATAGCGGCCAGTATCCAGTATTCGGAAGATACGGGTTCGAACCCTACTGTCGGCAGACCTGAAGATGGCTTTCCGTGGTTTCCGTTCTCACACCAGACAAATTCTGGGGCTGTACCTTAATTAAGGCCACGGCCGCTTCCTTCCCACTCCTAGACCTTTCCTATCCCATCGTCGCCATAAGACCTATCTGTGTCGGTGCGACGTAAAGCAGATTGTAAAAAGAAAAAATAGGCACCCTCCTTTCGACGAACCATCCTTGGTCTGGCCTCTCGACAGATAACCATCCGGTATGGTTGCACTATTGTTCAGCTACCTGCTTCATTGGCACGCAGAGGCTTTCCGACCGCGGCAAGGTCACCTGGTTCAGAGGGGTTTGATGTAGGTCCATGGAGCTTAGGCGAGAATTCGTGACATTTGCACATGGGATTAGTTTGAGTCTACGGAATGAGCTCGTCCATCACAGACCTCTCCTCCCTCGGGAGGGGTGTCAGTTCGGTCTGTAACAGCCAGCCTAGTTGTAACTTCACCGTAGAATGCTGAATTTGCGGGCTCACTCTCTACGTCAACACTGGTGTCCCTCCATCCTTCCTGCCAGTCTAACTCGCACCGCGCACTTCTTAATGCCACGACGTTTAGGCCGAACTCTACGCATTTCAATACATCTTTCCGAGACCTATTTCTCGCTATTTTTCTTAGAGTTTTTCCCATCATATGGGCTCCACACAGTTTGGCTACATTTTCGCTACTTGGACCTGTCTAAGACGTCTCGAGGGCTGAGTACCACAGCACGCATATCATCCATAATTTTGTCAATCCACCGCTTCGGATGTCTCTTCCCCGTGGTAGATTCCCACCTGGGTCAAGCTGGAGGGCCTTTTAACATTCTTATGGCTCCGTGTCATCCGAAAATTTATGTATCGTGATGCGACAAAATGTGTGACGGAAGTGTAACCATAGCAACAGTGCAAGCAGTGATGTAAGTTATGGATGGATGGTCAGACAATGTTACCTAGCAACCGTGCAGCCAGGGATGTAAAGAATGGATGGATGCTCAGACAATGTTACCTAGCAACCGTGCAGACAGTGATGTAAAGAATGGATGGGTGTTCAGACAATGTTACCTAGCAACCGTGCAGACAGTGATGTAAAGAATGGATGGGTGTTCAGACAATGTTACCTAGCAACCGTGCAGGCAGTGATGTAAAGAATGGATGGGTGTTCAGACAATGCTACCTAGCAACCGTGCAGGCAGTGATATAAGGTATGGATGGGTGTTCAGACAATGTTACCTAGCAACCGTGCAGGCAGTGATGTAAAGAATGGATGGGTGTTCAGACAATGTTACCTAGCAACCGTGCAGACAGTGATATAAGGTATGGGTGGATGTTCAGACAATGTTACCCAGGCACCGTGCAGGTTATGTCTTATGGCTGGTTGCCATCTGAAATTAGCAGCCGTTGATGGATGGCCATGACCGGGAGACATATTTATAATCATTTGATTTTGGCAAAAGGAAAAGTGCGTGCTTTATAATTACTAGATTATCGTTGCTTCGCAAGGCATGCACATACAACCGGAGTCGAGCCTCCCTCGCTTTCTGTACGATTGGGGCCACACCAAGCCTACGTCGCACATCTTCATTTTTAACAAAAGAGCCAATCCCAGTGACTACCGCAACATCTTCATATCGGTAGCACGGAGGATCTGTCAATGTTTCCCTTAAAAGGGCAACCTTCTACTCCACAAAGAGCAACTCGTCTTGTAAATTTTAGCCTTCAGGTATTTGGGCATTTCTTTTATTGCAAAGGACACCAGTCTCCACATGGACCACGCTGCGCCGACCCTAATCCGTGTGTCACAAGTAGCATCATTATCTGGTGCGACCAATGATCCAATATATTTAAAATGCTTGGATTTTCCCCTGATCATTGATGGTAATGGTGCCATTGATTTGGGGGCCACATACTAGATGTTGAGTCGAAGCCCATTCCCATGCAGCTTCTTTTTCCAGTTTTCCACTTGTTGCTGAAATGTAAGGTTTATGAAAGTACCACATTATTCGCATATAGGAGTGTCCAGAGATGGATACACTGAATACCAGCTGTTGCCGTATCCGTACCAAGGTTGAAGAGTATGGTCGAAAGAGATGAACCTTGATGAATAATGACGATGATGTTGAAAGGCGGTGAGGACCCAGCCAGATATCGAATCACTCCTGTGATGTTACGGTACAGAAGATGGATCCTTCTACATAGATTTGGAGTTAGGAAGACCACTGGCCGTAATACGCACTCTCACACCACACACAATTCGTCACCCCACCATGGTCCGACTCGTTGGCTGAATTGTCAGCGTACTGGCCTTCCGTCCAGAGGGTCCCGGGTTCGATTCCCGGCAGGGTCGGGGATTTTAACTTTCATTGGTTAATTCCAGTGGCCCGGGGGCTGGGTGTCTGTGCTGTTCCCAACATCCCTGCAACTCACACACCACACGTAACACTATCCTCCACCACAATAACACGCAGTTACCTACACATGGCCGATGCCGCCCACCCTCATCGGAGGGTCTGCCTTACAAGGGCTGCACTCGGCTAGAAATTATTCACGAAATTATTACCCCACCATGGAGTCAGAAAAGCAACAGAAGAGGAATATCCAAATGCATCTTTCATGTTGCCGCCCCTGTCGGTAAGGTCGGCAGAATAACACACGCGGTTTCTCCTGCCTGTCGCAGGAGGCGATTAAAAAGTACCCCAGGGGCTCTCAACTCGGTAGTGTGGATTGGCGATCACGGGGCCCTTAGCTGAGTCCTGGCACTGCTTCCACTTACTTGTGCCAGGCTCCTCACATTCATCTATCTTATCCGAGGTGGTGGTGGTGATTATTGTTTTAAGAGGAAGTACAACTAGGCAACCATCCTCTATATAACACTAATCAGAGAGAAAAAACGGAAGGGGTCCGACACTTCGAGAAATGAAGGTATCGGCCAAAGGAAGACAAGGGCCACGAAGGGCGTGAAAATGAAAGACTCCCTAGGCCTCCATACGTAATACCGTCGGGGTCGGAAAAGAACAAGATTTGATCAAGGGAGGTCGGATAGGATAGATGAAAGTGAGGAGCCTTGCACAAGTAAGTGGAAGCAATGCCAGGACTCAGCTGTGGGTCCCGTGGTCGCCAACCCACGCTCAAAAGTTCAGAGCCCCTGGGGCCCCTTTTAGTCGCCTCTTACGACAGGCAGGGGATACCGTGGGTGTTATTCTACCGCCCCCACCCACAGGGGGTTATCTTATCCGACCTCTCTTGGGCAACTCTTATTATTTTCCAACCCCAACGGCATTAGGTATCGAGGCCTAGGGAGTGTTTTTTTAATGCTCACACCCTTCGTGGCCCTTGTCTTTCTTTGGCCGATACCTACATTTTTCGAAGTGTTGGATCCCTTTCTTTTTCTCCTCTGGTTGGTGTTAATAGAGGATGGTTACCTAGTTGTACTTCCTCTTAAAACAGCAATCACTACCGCGACTACCGCCACCTTCATGCTGCCTTTTCCAACTGAATAAGTAAAAGCTTCTTTCAAGACTTCTAACCGGCCCCGCTGTGTGGGGGTACCGTGCCTGCCTCTTACCCGGATGACCAGGTTTCGATTCCCGTCCAAGTCAGAGATTTTACCTCGATCTGGGGGCTAGTTCGAGGTTCACTCAGGCTACGTGATTACAATTGAGGAGCTATATGACGGTGAGATGGCGACCCTGGTCTGGATAGTCAAGAATAACGACCGAGAGGTTTAGTCGTGCTGATCACTCGATCCGTCATAATCTGCAGGCTATCGGGCTGAGAAGTCACTTGGTGGGCCATGGCCCTTCGGGGAGTTGCGCCATGGGGTTTGGTTTTTGGTTTAGTTTTCTTTCAAGACTTCTAGCAGTGTTCCTAGTACATCAACATCATCTGCATATCATTGTGCATTGTGTGTCTGCCCCTTAAAGCTGTTTCTTAATACTGGGTCGGCGATGAGGTTAGATGAATTTGTGCGGCAGGATGCCTTTCCTGACGCAAACGTCACTTAAGGAGCCAATGAAGATGAAATGAATGTTGGTGAATGAAATAGGGTAAGAAAGTGGAATGAATCGGCTTTGGCTAATGAATAGGAATTGTCCCGGTATTTCACTGGAACTGAAAATGGGAAACTACAGAAAAAAATATTCTTAGAACAGCTGACGGTAGAGTTCGAACCCACACAGAGCAGAGCTTGATTCCATAGCTGTAGCGCTGCTCACTTCCCGGCCAGGAAGACGAAACATTTAGAAAACGAGATTTCCAACTCTGGACGGCACGTGTACCTGAGGTGAGTGGTGGTGGTTATGATTATTGTGTTAAGAGGAAATACAACTAGGCAACCATCCTCTATTAACGCTAATAAGAGGGAAAAATTTGCAAGATTGCAAGGGATCCGACACTTCGAAAAATGAACGTATCGGTCAAAGGAGGACAAGGGCCACAAAGGGCGTGAAAATGAAAGACTCCCTAGGATTCGCTGCCTAATAACGTCAGAGTCGAAAAGAACAAGAGTTGACTAAATAAGATGGGATAGGATAGATAAAAGTGAGAAGCCTGGCACAAGTAAGTGGAAGCAATGCCAGGTCTCAGCTTATGGGACCGTGGTCTCCAAAACACGCTCCCCAGTCCAGAGCCCTTGGAGCCCCTTTTAGTCGCCTCTTTTGACAGTTAGGGGATACCGTGGGTGTTATTCAACCGCCCCCACCCACAGAGGGATGGCCCTGAGATACCCTAAGCCTGCTAAGAAATGGAGAAAAGGTTAATTTCTGGGAGTAGAGGCGGCCGAACATAGGGCTAATAATTCTACCCCACTAGGTGTCGAGATTACAGTGGTCAATGGTCTTCACGGCCTTGTGAAGGTGGCTTTGGATTTTGTCTTTAATCTAATCTAATGTCTCAAATCCATAATGAAGCAACAACAACACACGCAGTGCAAGATTTCACGCATTACGATGACTTAATGTGGTGTGCTGCTCCACCAGTTGCTTTAGAAACTACGCCATGAATTGGGGAATAGAATATACATAGAATGGTCTACACTGACATGACTAATGAACCCGAAACCACAATTGCTTCACTTTTAAATTTATCTCCACTCTGTTATTTCACTCTTTTCTTCACATCAGATATCCACAGTGCCTGCTCTTTCCAAGTCCAATTAGTAAATTGCACATCGTTCCATCAATGACAAGCCTTTCAAAAACCGGAACTAAACTTGGCGCGTGACTTCATTTCCGTTTCTCTAAAAGTTCAAACAGAAAAAAAGGAAGAAGAAGGAAGACGCAAAGAATAGTATTGGAAGAGTGAACCAATGATGAAGATACCTTTTAGAATAATTAAAAGCCTTTCAATGTGCTTGAATAAAGAGAGAATTGATAATTGTTGTGAAATGAAGCGGACGATGACGAGGTATTGTAAAGGGTGAGAGAGGTTCAAGTGCGGTCGAGCAATTTAACTTAATGAAAATAAGCTTATTGTTCTCCGGCTTTGTGGCAGCCAACTTATTTTCAAGAGGTAATGGAAGATCCGGTGCTGCGGAAGGAAACTGATGTCGTCAACAACTTATAATCTCTGACAAACAGTACAACACGGAATGGTAAGTTTTCAGTAGAGCTAAGAATTTTAGGTGCTGCACCTTAATTCTTTTACGCTATCAAAATGCCCACATTAGCTTGTCTTGCAAAGAACACATAAAATGAACAACCCTAACTGTGTATCTTTTTTTACATTTTTTGCAACTTTTCTGAATGCTAGCACCTTTTCTTTATGTCAGCACCATTTCCCACTGGTTTAATACGTTTTTTGGCTCCTTTGCCGCATTTTATTCCTAAAGAACTTAAACAAGAATAGCCGAACACTTCATCTGTAAATCTCGGTTCTATGTTCTAGCACATTGAAATACCACCGGACTGAGTCAGGATCGAACCTGCTAAGTTGGGGTCAGAAGGCCAGGGCCTCAACCGTCTGAGATACTCAGACAGGCTCACTGTGCTCCGACCACCTTACAATAACGTTTTAATTTTGCTTGGATGGATATGGATTTTGATTATAAGTTCCATGATATAATCTGAAAGCCATTTTCATCTTTCCCCCCTTTCTATTTATAGCTTCTTTCTCATTGCAGTTTGGGGTGAGAATTTTTCCCACGTACTGAAATTTCTGAACACGGTTGATTTCGCCGAATTTGGTTTTGATTCTGTCTGTGAAATCTCTCCTTCTTCTTTCTTCCTTTTTTCTTTCTTTCTTTCTTTCTTTCTTTCTTAAACTGTTTATCCTCCATAGTTGGTCTTTTTCCTCGGACTCAGCGGGGGATCCCACCTCTCCCGCCTAAATAGCAGTGTTCTGGAGCGTAAGATCATGGGTTGCGGGATACAACTGGCAAGGAGGACCAGTACCTCGCCCAGACGGCCGCATCTGCTATGCTTGAACAGGGCCCTTGGGAAGATTGGAAGGGATAGACAGGGAAGAGGGAAGGAAGCGGCCGTGGCCTTAGGTACCATCCCGGCATTTGCCTGGAGGAGAAGTGGGAAACGACGGAAAACCACTTCCAGGATTGCTGAGGTAGGAATCGAACCCACCTCTACTCATTTGACCTTCCGAGGCTGAGTGGATCCCGTTCCAGCCCGCGTACCACTTTTCAAATTTCGTGGCAGAGCCGGGAATCGAACCCGAACCTCATCGAGAGGCAGCTAATCACACTAACTACACCACAGCGGCAGAAATTATTATTATTATTATTATTATTATTATTATTATTATTATTATTATTATTATTATTATTTTGCTAGTGGTTTAACGTCGCGCTAACATATCAAAGGTTTTCGGCGACGGAATGATGGGAAAGGGAAACATTGTGTAAGGTCGAGATATCGTGCAATGAATTGAAGATGACCCAGCAATGATCGATTTGTTTTACTGAGGGCCATATATCGCATTAGCAGTTGAATAGCGCTTAGTGCTGTTTCAACAAAGAGGATTGATTAAGCAAATAGCAGTCGAGGGGTGTGAGCTGATTGGGGCACTTGCTGCTCTCTCAAGCATGAGACTACCCTCGCCTGAATATAGCGCGTCCGAGAAGCCAAGTCGTGAGCAATACTCGATTATTACTCCGAGGTTTCTTTAATAACTCTAATCCGACTATTTTCATATAACTATGTCGCCGTTACGTAGGGTGAATCTGCTACAATGTTCACCTTCAGTAACACATAAACTGTTAAAACTATCGAAAATCTGTACCAAGGGGATCATATTTGCACTTTTAGCTCTTTTCCAGGATGTCAGTATCTGAGGAGATAATACTAAATGTCTTTATTTCTGAATGACACTATTATGCTTTCTACATATAGCATTAGTCATGCACACTGAAAATTCATGGGAGTTATTTTCCAAATTCGACATGTAGCCCTACGGACGTGTTAATGATCAGAGTCTAGAGGAAGATTTACTACTCACACACGTAGCTATCGACTTGCATTCGGAAGGTAGTGGGTTCGAATCCCATTCTCGTGGCCCTGAAATGGTTTTCCGTGGTGTTACATTTTCACACCAGGCAAAATGCTGGATATCTTCCTTAATTAAGGCCAAGGTCGCTTCCTTCCCACTCCTAGCACTGTTCTATCCCCTCGTCGTCATAAAACCTATCTGAGTTGTTGCAACGTAAAGCGATTTCTTTTTACATTCATTCTTCATCATCACGTTTTGAATTCTGGTCAGTCGACGAATTTTTTAATTGTGATTGTCATTACATTTCGTATCATCTCGTACCATTCGGCGCCGATGACCTAGATGTTAGGCTCCTTTAAACAACAAGCATCATCATCAGCAAATTTTAACGTGTAGTAGTGACACAGTTTTGAGGGCAATTTATTATCATTTCTTGACGGAGTTTATTTTTTGTACTTGGTGTGCATTTCCTTTTTCTTTACAACCATCTGGATCCTGTCTTGACATGCTCTTTAAAAGGTCCTTGTACATTTTATAAATTTCTTCATCACGACGCCAATTCTGCTTGTAATTCCCACTTCCTTCATTTTTGCCAGTACGATTCCCCAGATTTCTTCAGCAAACATTCTTCAATACTCTTTTACAAGAAGAGAGCTATTTCGTCACTCATAACTTCACATTCAAAGAAAATAGTAGCTGGAGTTCATTGGAAGAAATTCACCGAAATAGAAGTTTAAAACATAGTTGCACCGCAAACTGGGACTTAACGGACAGGATATAGGCCTGCAATGAGCAACGTCACAAACCTTTACAGACAGAAAAATGATCTTCCCTTAAAATGTCACAAAGGGGTGAACAAGAAAAGAATTTTGAACATCTTAAAATACATATTTTCTCACATGTTTACAGAGACGTTTGTTAACAAAGTCAAATCACAAAAATAAAAATAAAAATAAAAATTTCTAACAATTGTTACACGTCGGTACTTCTCCAGAAAGCTGAATGTCTTCATACATGCTTCATTCGCCATGTCCTATTCGAATGAATTACTAACTGGGCAACGAAGACACATATAGAGTGTGCTCTAGATGATCAAAATAATGGGTAAAGTCCAAGAATACCATGTGGATAGGTTTGTTTTCCTCATGGTGTTTTTCTGTGGTGTAGTGGTCAGTTTGATTAGCTGCCACCCCCGGAGGCCCAGGTTCGATTCCCGGCTCTGCCACGAAATTTATAAAGTGGTTCGAAGGCTGGAACGGGGTGCCTCGGGAGGTCAACTGAGCATAGGGGGCTCGATTCCCACTTCAGCCATCCTCGAAGTGATTTTCCATGGTTTCCCACTTCTCCTCCAGGCAAATGCCTGGATGGTACCTACTGCAACTTACGGCCACGGCCGCTCCCTTCCCTCTTCCCATCCCTCACAAGGCTCCAGTTCAGCATAGCAGGTGAGGCCACCTGGGCGAGGTACTGGTCCTCCACTCCAGCTGTATCTCATGACCCAAAGTATCACGCTCCAGGACACTATCCGTGAGGCGGCAGAGGTGGGATCCCTCTCTGTGTCCGAAGGAAAACACACCGTGGAGGGTAACCAGATTAAGAAAGAAAGAAAAAAAGAAAGAAAGAAAGAAAGTACACCATCGATTTCCACTTCGTTCACCAAGTTGCTTCCAAGGAATCACTGGCCTGTCAAATGAAAGTGAGACCCCGTCGCTCCCATTGGCCCGACGTTTCCTTTAAATATTGTGAGCGGCCTCGGTAAATTCCTGTGAAGTTGCATGCGACCTCACTTGCACATAACACCAGTGAAAATTTCTTCTCTATCGTTTTAGAGACCACGGGTGGAGTTTATAGTCCTCGCCTCCCTGAGCTCAAGGGGAGCCACGACACGTAACATTTATAAGATGCTCACTCCCGTTACAGGATCGCGATTTTCTGGACCACTTGCTAGGTTACTCGGCCCTTGCCGATAGTTCACGATTTAGGACGTGACTACAGTAACCAAAATGACGAATCAAAAAATACAAATAATTTGCAACCCACATAACGATCCACGAAATTCTTACATATAGTTCACAACTTGACAATAAATGTAAAACTGAAGCTAAATGAAACAACTTAAAGGAAAGCTGATCGATGACTGTCAAGGAGACAAAGATGCTGAAATGGTCAACTGGTGTCATTACGTTGGATGGTGTTCTCAAGATACACATAAGAAAATAATTTCGCGTTGCGCTGAGGCGTCTATTTGAAAAACCGGCCATCTCCAAATGGTTAAATTTTTCAGGAGACCAAAAGACGTATAAAATATAAATAAAGAGATTTAGAATTATTTGTATTTGCTTTATCACTTATAAGTAGCATTGTAGTTAATGTTACACAATGCCAATGTTTTATTCCTATAATTATTTGAAATATTTAAATTTCAAATTTGGAGATGGCCGGGTTTGCACCAAACTAAAGAAACTGAAGGAATGAAAATGTACAAAAAATGCTTTATTTGAAAGTTAATTTAAAAATCAATGCAGTCTAAAAAGCCAATGCATTTACACAAAACGAACCAGAATTAAATTTTAAAAATTAAACTTTAAAAAACATTAAACATTAAATTAAACATTAATGCCATTGTCTACACTGTGCTCACATTCATCTCCCTCATCTTCTGGATTGTTTTGTGGAAGTCTATTGTTATCAATGAGTTCTTTGTAAAACTTAAACACTTCAACATTTCTACACTGAGTCTCAGAATGTTTGGTCAATAGAGATCAACATCTTTTGCCTTTAAATTATTTACTATTTTTACCAGCATGTATAACTTTTGGATTCATCATCAAAACATTCTTACCTTTCTTACAAACTCCTAATTTTGTTCCAACGTCTATTCTGTAGTTGGGTTCACCTTGAATTAACACTGAATTGCCTCCTTTTGATTTGGTCAAAATAACCCTTTTTGCAGCAGAAAATTAGAAGTGCCATTTCCCTGTAGGCTCGAAAATAGAAATACATTCTGTTTTCCAGTCGAAGTCGGGAACATTGTCATCTTTTTCTAGTAAAAATAATTTGCCATACTGAGAAAGAACATTATGAAATTCCTCAGGTTGTATTAAAGTTTCTATTTTCTTCGTTTTTTTCAATGAGCCCGAAAACTCTATCAGATGGTAAAAATGAATGGCCTGTCACAGGGAAAATTAACTCAATTTTCTTAATGCTTTTAGGTGTCTTTGTGACAAACCAAAAGGAGAGCATTGATATCATAACAGAATTTTTGTTCTTCCCCCCACATCCATCAGCAAAACACCTTATAAAAGATATATTGGACATATCGGTAGTATTTAGCTTATGATGAAGCGCTGATGCTATTTCATTGGCTCCTTTCAGCAAATCATTTTCACCCCATGAATAAATAAATGTGTTATATGTCAATGGCTTTTCTGAAGAACCACTCACAATGGTGAAATTGTATAAATACACTTGCCTCCTATAATATGTTTCCTGGTCTGGAATTTTAGGCATAGGGAAATTTTTTTGACAATCAAAAGAGACAATCAGCAAATCATCTCTCTCTTCTTTCATTAGTTGGTAAAATGCTTTAGTCCTCATTTTATGCAGGATTTTTTCTGTTCTAAAGATCTCTGGATTGTCAGCCAGTTTAATTCTCTCATCTAACTCAAGACACTTGGAACATACATCTGTACGTGGGGAGCCAAATCCAATGTTAAAGGATGTGGTGAAAATTGTGCGGAAAAGACTTTCTTTTACCCTTATATCAGTGACAGTTTGGGAGTTATACATGCGCCACATTTTCTTAATATTTAACTCACTACTTAAATAAATTCTAACAACAGATTTACCTCTACAATAATGCGATTCCAGACCTTTGAATTGCTTTATGAAACTTATAACTGCATCCCTCTTTTGTGAATATATCTGGGTTCTACGGTCACCTCCCCTATTTTCTTTTGGCATTAAACCAGACTTATGAAAACGTTTTGCCACTCCCCGTACTCTGTGTTTTGTAATACCTAACACACTTAAAAATGTTTCCCTGCACACAGGAATTTTAGTTGTGTTTCTGTTCATATAATATACTCGTACTATCGAAAGAGTTTTTGCTTCCCTGGTGGCAGCACTAGGCCTATGTCGAACTGGAGGCATTACGTCAATGTACTTCAGAATGAAGCAATCTTGTTTTATTTTATCAGAATATCTGTAGAATTGATCATGAAAGGTAGTAATATTAGCTTTCTGTACAGTCATACACTGGTGAGTTTTTGTTGAATGCCCACACACTGGAAGTTTCGGCCTGTCACTTGAAGCACAATATCTGTTTGAAAACAAAACACCCCTGTTATTGTGCAAATTCAAAAAGCAGCGATGTTTAAAAAGATATTTCACTGAAGAACATCAAACATAACCTTAAAAGATACACTTACCTTTCCCTTTTCTGTTTTTCTCGTTTCCATGAAGCCGGATTCCTCTGCCTTTTTCTGGCCCTCTCAGGTGTCACTTCATCAACCTTATTGTCCATTTTTTCCTATATATTTATAATAGCTACACAGTTCTATGGTAAAATCCGCAACTTTCCTTAGAACAGAACTACGACACCTACAATAGTCACCATGAATCAGCTGTTCTTTCCCGCACAATTCCTGCGATTGCTCTGCTCTCTAGCGTTAGAGGAGATGGCCGGTATTGCAACTCATACCCATACGCGGACGGCCGTGTTTGCAACTAACCCCAATTTTTGATGAAGTAAATAAGCTGGTCGGAGGCCAAGCTTGCACCTAATAGTTAGCCACCTTGTGTAAAAGTGGACAGAGAACACATTCAGCACAAAAAGTGGATTTCAATATTTTTGGGAGATGGCCGGTTTTGCAAATAGACGCCTCATAATGTGCGAAAGCCAGGAACAGTGGTTTCGCAGTGGTGGTGGTGATTGTTGTTGAAAGGAAGTGCAACTAGGCCATCGTCCCTTTTTAACTTTAATCATGAATTAAAACAATGAAAGAATGAAGGTATCGCTGAAATAAAGCATGTTAGGTACCAAAATGGGTAAAAAAATGCGCTGTAAATTTAAATCTTACGCAGTTGTGTAGTGTTATTTGAAGTGATTACACATAATATATGAATTGATTATGTGTGTAAGTACAGAAAACATGAGCAGAATTTTAAAGTAATATAAATTTATTAAAGATGAGCTGTGTGTTTACTAGAAAAATTGTTAGTGTAAATTGTACCTATAATAGGCCTACTGTATTTCAGGAAAATGTCTCCTTTTATTTTTAATTAAAAATTTAGTGCTTGATAATAATGTGTTTTTGTGTGTGTCATTTGCCACCGGGATAGACACCTCATTTGCAAATAAAGTGATTTTGATTTGATTTGAAGAATACGAAGCGCCAAGAAGGACGATAAAGTG
This sequence comes from Anabrus simplex, assembly GCF_040414725.1. Classification (NCBI taxonomy): domain Eukaryota; kingdom Metazoa; phylum Arthropoda; class Insecta; order Orthoptera; family Tettigoniidae; genus Anabrus; species Anabrus simplex. Next base: position 259,784,669 of record NC_090271.1, on the reverse strand, counting down.
GAAAAATGAAAGGCTCTCTTCGCTTAAAAACCTCATGCCGTCGGTGTAGGAAGAATTGGTGAAGGAAAATGAGGTAGCAAAGGTCAAAGTGAACAGTCTGGTACAAGTAAAGGGAAAGAATGCCATACTAAGCAAGTGACTCTATGGCCACCAGTCCACGCTCCCAAATTGTGAGTCCCTGAAAATTTACATCATTCAATTGCCTCTCACGAACAAGCAGAGGATAGGACTCACAACTTGGCACTATCCACTGGAGGAGTGGTTTTGACTGTAACGTGTAATTCAAGGGGACGGCATATGATTATGTTTATTGGTAATGTTAACGTTGTCCGACTCATTGGCTGAATGGTCAGCGTTGAGGCCTTATGTTCAGAGGGTCCCGGGTTCGATTCCCGGCCGGGTCGTGGATTTTACTCGCATCTGATTGATTCTTATGGCCAGGGGACTGGGTGTTTGTGTTTGTCCCAAAACTTTACTCTTCATATTCACACAACACACTGCACTACCAACCACCACAGAAACACGCAATAGAGATTACATCCGTCCATATAGGGTTGGTGTCAGGAAGGGCACCCGGCCGTAAAACAATGCCAAATAATAATAATAATAATAATAATAATAAGACTGTTAACACTAGACTGTTAACATTATGGAAATTAGTATTCGGTAGGCCTATATCATTTTTTATTTCTAATACATTAAAAAACTCAAGAGACCGTTTTGTGGGATACCTTCTGGAGTCACTACAACAATCTCTTTAAAATTGAAAACCTCCCCGGAATAAGGATATAAGCAACAAATCAGTAATTTTTCAGGAGAAAGGAAAATTACTTTTTGCGTTTCTTCCACTACTTGAACCAATGGTATATGCAATTGTACAAATGAGTTCATGTATTAAAAACTTCTTTTTCTTGCTAGTGGCTTTACGTGTGCCTCCGTGGCTCAGACGGCAGCGCGTCGGCCTCTCACCGCTGGGTACCGTGGTTCAAATCCCGGTCGTTGTCTTATTTCATCTCAGCAACCCTTCCCATTCTCATTTCATAGCATCTATCAGTCATTAATAAATCACTTTGGGAGTGGCGACCCCATCGTACTAATAGCCTATATCTGCTTCATTCATTACATCCCTGACCCGGTCAATGACTGGAAAACAGGTTGTAGGTTTTCATTTTCATTTTCAGTGGCTTTACGTCGCACCGACACAGATAGGTCTTATGGCAACGATGGGATAGGAATATCCTAGGAGTTGGAAGCAAGCGGCCGTGGCCTTAATTAAGGCACAACCCTAGCATTTGCCTGATGTGAAAATGGGAAACCACGGAGAACTATCTTCAGGGCTGCCGACAGTGGGATTCGAACCCACTATCTCCCGGATGCAGGCTCAAAGCCGCGCGCCTCTAACCGCACGGCCAACTCGCCCGGTAAACAACATTTTATTGTTATAACAAGGTTTTGAAAATAATGTAGGAATTGGAAATGACACAATGGAAAAATAATCTACAATTATGTCTTACGTTTGTATATAACAGAAGAGAAATACTGTACATTCACTTGGAACAACAATGATAGCAAATAATATTGGTGTAATGCTAAAAATAACAACAATACAGAGGTGATTTCGTCTATGGCCTTGATTTAAATTATCTATTACACCTTGTGATGTACCATTTTTTTCCATTTGCTATACGTCGCACCGACACAGATAGGTCTTATGACGACTCTGGGGGCTAGGAGTGGGAAGAAAACGGCCGTGGTCTTAATTAAGGCACAGCCCCAGTATTTGTCTCGTGTGAAAATGGGAAATCACGGAAACTATCTTCAGGGCTGCCGACAGCGGGGTTCGAACCCACTATCTCCCGGTTGCAAGCTCACAACTGCGCAGCCCTAAACGCACGACCAACTCGCCCGGTTTGTGATGAACCAACTCAAGCGCTGATCATCATCTTGACTGATGTTCCGTTCTTACCCCACGGAAGACGAAGTCCTGCTGGCTGTAAACCAGCTTGAAGTACAAATGTAAGAGAAAAGATGACACCACAGCATAGAGGCGTGATGATACACCCATTTCCAATGAAATCCCACTTTTCAAAAAAAAATGGTTACACCATTAATTCGGGGAGGTCTTCAGTTGTAATATTATTTAATGACTTGCAAGAAACATTTTCATTCTGTCGACAAAATGCATCGAAAGGGAATATCTGTACTCATCAACGCCAAAATCGTTCTCCTCATTCCTGAGCGTCGTGACCTCATTTCTTTTATCATTTTAGTGTTACGTCGTTGATGAGACGTCTCCATCCAAAACGACCTTCAGCATTCCTTTGTACAATCTGGAGAGGTACGCCAGTGATCTTTTACGCTAGCTGTTCTTCCTCGTGGTCCACTGCCTTGTACTTTATCTTGCAAAATGATATTTTCCAAATTCTGTTATTCCATTCTGAAGATGGATTATTATTGATGCTCAGTTCGTCTAAAATTGAAGTATTTGTCCCTCCTTCCCTGCAAGGCATACGAAGAATTCTCCACCACCCACACACCTGAGAGAAATCGATTCGACTTTTATTTGCTTTACGTCGCACCGACACAGATAGATTTTATGACGACGATGGGATAGGAAAGGCGAAGGAAAGGGAAGGAAGCGGCCGTGGCTTTAAATAAGGTACACACCGAGCTCGATAGCTGCAGTCGCTTAATTGCGGCCAGTATCCAGTATTCGGGAGATAGTAGGTTCGAATCCCACTGTCGGCAGCCCTGAAAATGGTTTTCCGTGGTTTCCCATTTTCACACCAGGCAAATGCTGGGGCTGTACCTTAATTAAGGCCACGGCCGCTTCCTTTCCACTCCTAGCCCTTTCCTGTCCCATCGTCGCCATAAGACCTATCTGTGTCGGTGCGACGTAAAGCAACTAGCAAAAAAAAAAAAAAAATAAGGTACAGCCCCAGCATTTGCCTGGTGTAAAATTGGGAAACCTCGGAAAACTATCTTCAGGGCTGTCGACAGTGGGGATCGAACCCACTATCTCCCGAATTCAAGCTCACCGCTACGCGCCCCTAAAAGCACGGCCAACTTGCCCGGTCCAGATATTAGTAATGTGCAATATGTTCTAATAGAAAAAAAGAAAAATTGCAGCATAGGCCTTGGAAAAGTTCCTCAAAAATCCCTTGAAATGTTAGTGCAAATTCTTAAACCAACCGCTTGGAGACATCAAAGGATATTGTTAGTGTAAATTGTATAATACTTTATTTTAGGAAAATGCCTTCTTTTCTTTTTAAGTTAAAATGTATTGCTTGATAATAATGTATTTTTGTGTGTATAATTCGCCACCGGGGTAGACACCTCATTTTCAAATAATGATTTTTTTTATTTGATTTGAAGAAACGGAAGCGCCAAGTAGGGAGGGAAAATGAAAGGCTCTTTGTCTTTCTTTTGCCGATACCTTCATTTTCCGAAGTGACGGATTCCTTCCGGATTTTCTCCTGATTTGTGTGCAAAACTTCTTATTTTCATTTTCATTAAGAAAAAATCCATTCTTTTTTTCACTGTCGACTCAGTTGATACAACTTAGCCTATAGTTATTCTGTCTGTCGAAAACACGAAATGTAACACTATAACTTACCTGTATAATTGTTCATTTTTTTGAGGTATGTTAAAGTGTTGCAGTTCGTGTTTTAGTTAAACAAAAACAAAACGCAGAAGCATAGAACACATTAACTCTTTTTACGTCGTTTCAGAAATTGTGAAGTGCATAATAATCACGGCTGACTTGATGCGTCGCTCTAGCTAGCCCCGTACCGGCCTTGACAATCGGGTCCACGCAGTGTAATCGGAGTAGTTTCATAGCTCGACACGTGGCGCTGGCGACCTAAGTTTTTTGCGATAGAAGTACACACTCCTCTACGGAAAAGATATTGACTTTGATTGCCGATTTATCGTAATTTAGAGGTACCGGTATGGAGAATGTTGCGTAGGTTAAAATGATTTATCCTAAAGGTTACTTTCGTTGACATTTGCCAAAATAATGTCGTGAAATGAAGCTGTGTAGAGATGGAGGAGTCCAGCTGACGTACAGATATTGACTCTGATTGCCGATTTATCTTAATTTAGGGAAAGAAGGAGTAGGTTACATAGGTTAATACTTTTAAAATGATACATCCTAAAGGTTACTTCCGTCGATATTTGCTAAAATAACGTCGAGAAATGAAACTGCGGAGATGGAGTAGTCCAACTGACGTTCCTCAACTGTGGGGAAAAATAATAATCACTTTTATTATCATAGCATTTCGAAACCCAGCAGAACTTACCGCAAAACTTTCGTCTTCTGATATTAATCTTAAGAGTCATTGTTCAATTAGAGTTTTAAAATTTTTCCAGTGCTGCTGTAAGGAAGGGACCTGGACAAAACATAAAATACTTGCTTTTTTCTTTATTCGATGTATGGATAACATGGGTACGATGCGCATTGGTATCACCCAAATATAACTATAAAATTTGTCACAAATGGAACATAATAGTTGCTTTTACACATATCAAGTGAAAAATCTGCGGCAAATTAAGAAATACCGTCGTTATTTGAGAAATATGAAAACATACTTAAGGCTTGTAGACAGGACTGGTTTATGTCGTACTCCGCTGCTGGTGCCGTCTTTTGTTACTTTCTTCAGGTCCAGGGCTAGCACCGTGGAATGGGAGTGCTATGTCTGTAGATTCTCATTATCTTTCTCCACGTGACTCGAGCGGCCAGTTCAAACAGCAAAATGGAAGTCAACAGAAAAATAGCATGATCCCTGGACCAATAAATATTTTTATTTCTGTTCGAACGAAAGTAGCTCGATCCCTGGACCAATAAATCACTGGTCCACTGAATTTTTCTTATGTACATTGGCCATACCATTTTGTCGCCTATTAAATATTGCATATCGCGATACAATTCATGAAATGATGTCATTGACAAATGAAGCAATGAAACGAAAGCAAAGAACTTCAGTGAACACAGATATCACACACGAAATTGTTGAAAGTGTAAGACAAAAGACATACGTGTGTCACTGTGAGCGCAACACCAAATGTACTTCTAAAGTGGTAAAGTACGTATACATAATATTCTTCAAATATTTCTTAATTTGCCGCAGATTTTTTCACTTGATATGTGTAAAAGCAATTATTATGTTCCATTTGTGATGAATTTTATAGTGATATTTGGGTGATACCAATGCGCACTATACCCGGATAACATAAATATTTTGACTCAAACATGTTTAAATTTTAATTTCATAATATATAGTTTCAGATTATATTTCATTCATACCTTGCACTAGAATTGTAAATATCGGACGAGTTGGCCGTGCGGTTATGAGCGCACAGCTGTGAGCTTGCATCCGGGAGATAGTGGGTTCAAACACCACTGTCGAACGCCCCCTGAAGATAGTTTCCGTGGTTTCCCATTTTCACACCAGGCTGTACCTTAATTTAGGCCACGACCGATTCCTTCCCACTCCTAGCCCTTTCCTATCCCACCGTCGCCATAGGACCTATCTGTGTCGGTGCGACGTAAAACAAATAACAATAAAAAGGAAGGATTTTGAATAAAAATTCCGTGAGAGAAAAGTATTTTGAGTAAATGCATTGCCAGTATAAGAAGCGCAGCGAGGGATCCAGTCGGCCGTGATTATAATAAACACTAGGCATGTTTATGTTACGAGATATGTGTAGTGGAGCTCCGCGATCTTAACATCTTTTCTCGCGTTCTGTGTAGTGTTAGTGGGTATCAGGGAGTATTTGAGCATTTAATTCGCGTGGTGGTTGTGTGAACGTGTTATCTTAAGAGTTTAGAGCTTGTTTTAATTGATTTGAGGGCATAATTTTATTTCATTTTATTGCCCTAAGTGTCTCCATGCTGGATTTTGCTACAATTGCTCCATAGATAAATTACTAAGAGTGTATTTTGGTTGCTAACTTTGCCCTAACAACCACCCACTCGCTAAATTTTCTTGGTCTCCACAGATACTATCAACTAGATATATAACTCCACTCTTCCAGTGAGGCGTTTCTAAGGCAACAGATCTTTGCCTACTGCTGGGAGCCATCTTGGTGGTCTGCGATAATACAATAATAAACTTAAGAGAACACCAGCTACCCTTACGGATTAACAACCCTTACGATGAGAGTGAATCAGACATCAGTGATTCACTCGCCCAGGGCTCATGTCCCCCAGCTAAAATCAACCATGAATGTAGCATGATGGAAACAACAGCAACAAAGCAACTACCTCAGTCCCAAGCTGACAACAGCAAAGGTAAACCTGGTCATTCGGATTCTGGGGGACCAGGACATCATGCTGGGAAGAGTCGGAGCTTCCCAAAACTCCTCAAACCTAAGGAAACCAAATTCATTGGTACACTAAACGCACAAACGCTGACCAAAATAGGGAAACTCAAGACAGTCACGGATACTTGTGACAGCTTTAGGATCCTGATACTTGCAACACAAGAAACACGATTTCGCGACTCCGATCATTTTGACTCCTGTGGTTACCGCTTCTACAAGGGGAAGCCAGCAACAAAAGTGCCAAATAGCAACCTATATGTGTTGGGAACTGGATTCCTAGTACACAACAGTATCCAGAACTCTGTGATAAACTTCACGTCACCTTCAGAACGTCTCTCCTTGCTCACAGTTAAATGCGCCAATAAAGCCTTACACTAATTAATGCACACGCTCCAGTCAACAGTGAACCTGACAAAAACAACGTTGAAAAATTTTGGTCACAACTCGAACGGGCACTTACCAAGATCCCTCAGCATCATGTAAAAATCCTCCTTGGAGATTTTAATGCGCAAATTGGCAGAGAAAGGGAACACAGGCATATCACTGGATGTTTCTCAGCACACAAGAAGACTAACGCAAATGGACACTGTTTAATCAACGTATGTGGAATGGCAAACTTCCAGCTGATATCCACACACTTTAAGAAATCTCCCAAAAAAATGACCACATGGAAATCGCCAATCAGTCACCTAGGCGAATACCAGATCTACCATGTAGCAATTACCAGAAAATTTTCCCCAGAAATTATGAACATCAGGGTACGCAAAGGTTATGTAGAGTCAGACCACCACCTCTCACAAATCAAAATCCGTTTCAGACCCAACCGAAGGAAATACCAAAAACCTACAATTCCACACATTGCCCCAGGTTATCTGCAAGAACATGCACATGAGTTTGCACAGTCATTACGTGCAAATGAGACTACCCAAGAATCATCTAGGAAACTTGGCCAACCACCCCGTAAACGGAAACATAGATGGTGGACTTCGGATTGTGATAGAGCACTGGAAACACGTATGCGAGCCTGGAAGAATTGGCACAGTCATCAAACACCAGAGAATTGGCATATATTTTCAGAAACTCAGAAGCAAACGTCCAAAAGACTCAGGCGAATTAAACGTGCATACCATAACAAGAGATTACAGGAGATCGATAATGACTTCAAACGGAATAACACGAGAAATTTCTACAAAACCTTTCGCGACGAGCTGACCAGCTACAAGCCACCCACTGTTTCTTTTCGACGCCCTGACGGAACTCTCGAGACAAACACAAAGGCTAACTGTGACATCCTGAAACAACACTTCAAAAAGTTACACAACTGCGAACCACCAACTGAGAAACTTCAATTCCACATACCCACTCCAAACCCAGATTCACTTCCACCGGCTCATGAGGAGATAAGGAGCATCATATTACATCTCAAAAACAATAAAGCACCAGGAGAAGATGGTGTAATCACCGAGATGCTGAAGATTGGAGGGGATCAAATAATCGACCAATTACAGGTCATCATTGCGAACATATGAAAAAGTGAAGTCATACCTGCAGAATGGTAAACTGCCCTGATCCATCCACTGCATAAGAAAGGTGACAAGATGGATCCAAACAACTACCGCGGTATTTCTCTTCTGCCAATAGCATACAAAATTCTTTCACGTGCTCTGCTTACCAGATTGGAACAACAGACAGAAGATAAGATCGGCGAATACCAGGCGGGCTTCCGTCCACATCGATCGTGCGTGGAACAGATCTGGAACCTGAAGATGATACTCCAACACCGCCAGTCAAACCGCACAGTGGTCACTTTCGTAGATTTAAAAAAAGCATACGACTCAATAGACCGTGGTACGCTGTTCAATGTCCTTCGAGAATACGGTGTTGATAACAAAACAGTCACGTTAATCCAACGAACCTTAACAGATACAACCTCTAAGGTGAAGTTCATGGGTGAAATCTCTGCAACCTTTAAAAATAAAAACAGGCGTTAGACAAGGTGATGGATTGTCCCCACTTATGTTCAACCTAGTACTGTATAAGGTCATTAAAACACGGGAGAAAGAAGTACCCGGAATAAACATGGGAACTAAGAGTAAACGGACTAACATTAAATTCCTTGCCTTTGCTGACGATCTAGCAATAATTACCCGAACTCCCGAAGAAGCCAGGCACGCCATCGAGAAGCTTCACGAGATTGCAATCAAAACTGGTCTCCACATCTCTTATGAAAAAACGCAATGCAATGGACTCCAAGTGCACACACCTAACTTCACTAGCGACCAAATATGGCAACATTTTTCAAGTCAAACAATTCCAGTACTTGGGTGAAATTATTGATGATTCAGGCAATGAAAAAGCAGCCAACAAAATGCGCGCAGAAAAACTACGTAAAGCATACCTAATCACCTGGAACTTCTATGATAAGAAATCAATATCTATAAAAGCCAAACTCCGACACTACCACACTATTGTCCTCCCTGAGGCACTCTACGCAACTGAGACATCAGCACTTACTGTACCATTAACATGAAGGACATTGAGAAAATTGAACGACAGGTACTGAGGAAGATATTCGGGCCCAAGTTTCAAGAGGGTAAATGGATGCGAAAAAGCTCGGAAGAACTTTACGCATTAACTGAGCGATTCACTTCAGTCGCACGCAAACGGCGTATGATATTTCATGGATATTTAGCACGAATGGATGACTCACGACTGACTAAGAAAAGATTTCTTATTATCAATGGAAACCGACAAACCAAAGTTTGCTGGCTAGTGGATGCACAAAAGGACCTCGCAGAAGTCGACATTGATCCAATGGCAACCACAAGGAATACATACAGACAAAAGATCAACAGCCATAAATTTGCACCCAAGAATCCATCTGAGAAAAGCTTGAAACTCAAAAACTCATGGACACAACAAAGACGGCAGGCCCATAGTGAAAGGATGAGGCAGTTTTGGGACGATAAGAAGAACAAGAAGATGAAGAATACCAGTGCTATTTAATGGTTCCACGTGCTCCTTAAGGGGCTAAAAGAATGTATATAATAATAATAATAATAATAATAATAATAATAATAATAATAATAATAATAATAATAATAATAATAATAATAATAATAATAATAATAATAATAATAATAATCGGGTGGACTTGCTCGCTATCCTAACAATATGCACAAGCCTCGGACCATACATGAAATGTTTCCTATAAGATATAACAGCATTATGGCTCAATTACTCTACTTCTAATGGTAGCAATCTGTAACAGCACGTCTTGACATATTTCCATTAGCGTGTAAGAACATTTCAGAATTAATTTACCCCCAAATAACCCGCGATATCGGGAAAAGGACAGGAAATTAATTTTTTAGCCACCAGCTCCCAGGCTGGTAATGACCGTATTATGACCCATTATATAACGTATGCAATTATATTCGCCACAGCCGTACCAGTTACCGCCAGATTTAATTTTCTTAATGACGTCATTGTAGTATTGAGGGCGCCTGGTCGGGGTGGATGAGCGACGCTAACGCTTGGAGGACGCTTAGCATTAACGTAGAGTAGAGGAGTGTGGGAGCGAGGTAGAGTGGGTCTCTCACCACAGGGAGAAGTTAGTATTGCTTTTGATTCACTAAGAGTCTCGGACACCAACACCTGTAGGCGAGTGAATCATTAAAGCAAGCTTCAGCTTTACATACATAATCGAGATCATAATCATGTGATCTCCAGTTGTACTAGAAATCTTTTCTTCTTTCTTTTTTTTTTTTTTTTTTTTTTTTTTTTTGCTAGTGGCTTTACGTTGCACCGACACACATAGGTCTTATGGCGACGATGGGATAGTAAAGGGTTAGGAGCTGGAAGGAAGCGTCCGTGGCCTTAATTAGGGTACATTCCCCAGCATTTGCCTGGTGTGAAAATTTTAAACAACGAACAACCTTCTTCAGGGCTGCCGACAGTGGGATTCGAACCCACTATCTCCAGGATGCAAACTCACAGCTGCGCGCCCCCAACCGCACGGCCAACTCGTCCGGTACTGGAAATTCAATTAAAGCGATGCAATTTTTCATTGTTTAAATCTAACATGATTTGGTCGTCATTCAAACCGATTTTGTAAGGTAGTGATGCTTATAGTTTTAACAGGAAGTACAGCCATAGGCATAATTGAAGCATTTTTATTGGCGGGGGAGCGGTGAGGTGCGTGGTAATATTTCTTATCTTTCCTTTAATATTCTATGTTAATTACTTTAATTTAATAATCCAACATCTGTAAAGTAATGAACATTAACATAGAATTTAAAAGTAGACCTAATTTAAATGCATTTGTTACTTGGCCTGTTTTTATCCGGAAAAGTAAAAACCAAGCACATAACGTGGACAAAAGACAAAACTTTTCATCACTTTACATAATCTAAACGCATAGTAAGTTTACACAAAATGAAGTCTTCTTCGATTTGAATTAAAGTCATAGAATGATAGAATGATAGGACATTTTTAAGACACCCAGGACTTGTTCAGTTGGTTTTTGAAGGAAGTGTAGGTGGTAAGAACGGTAGGGGTAGACCAAGGTATGAATATGACAAGCAGATTAGAGCAGATGTAGGATGCAATAGTTACGTAGAAATGAAAAGGTTAGCACAGGATCGGGTGGCATGGAGGGCTGCTTCAAACCAGTCTATGGACTGATGACTCAATCACACAATAACTTTGAAATACAACACAAGTACTCCTTTTGATAGAAAAATAGCGTTCGTGTATCTGTGGTATGCTTTAACGCCGCACGCATGACAAATACCTCTCGCATGTCACCAAATTCATTGGAACTGTAGAAAAAGCAAATGGAAAAGTTAAAAAATGGGACTGGTCACAATTTTCAAATACTTATCTACAAAAAAAAGGCAGTTCTTTCTTTGATATATTTGCTTTTTACTCGTCCATTTTGCAAAAAGAAGAATACACTGCAGTTCAGACGTAAGTAGTTTTCTGTTAAAGTGTAAAATTTACAAACATATTTTACAGTGGTCACGTCTAATTCGCTTCCAGTTAGAACTTGTCTTGGTTGAGAACATCCATGTTATTTTTTGGAAGCTTGGTCTCTGCCTCTTGCTTAAGTATGCCAATAACAGGAAACAGCATTGTCGTTCTGTTGCGTCTTAAATGGAGCTTTATTCCCACCGCCAATTTTTGCCGGATTGTTGCCTTTTCTTGGCAATTCTGCGGCTCTAAATTAAACCTCATTTCTCTGATACCTCAGTGCAGTGATTGAACAATATTGAATAAAACATTCTTCAGTTCTAAAAAGATCGTAAAATTCATGTGTCCTTTTCTTCACCGATTTTACACCTTCGTACGTTACACTGCTGGGCTCTACGGTCGTTGATAATGAGTGGCATAGAGTTAGAACTCGTACGAATAATCAGTAGCGTAGCCAGGATTTCAGTTTGGTGGCGGGGGGGCATTCATCCAGAATTTTATTTTGATAGGTGTCCAAACATCCATAGTTTAGGTGGTGTAGAATACCAAAAAAGGAAATGGGTGTCCTTGGATCCAAGTAAGAGTGGTGAATTCGTGCGGATTCCGGAAGCTAATAGTAATTTTCTTCTTCTTCTTCCTCTTCTTCTTTTCCCACATTTGTGGGGTCGCGGGTGCGAACTGTGTCGCACATGTGGATTTGGCCCTGTTTTACGGCCGGATGTCTTTCCCGACGCCAACCCTATATAGAGGGATGTAGTCAGTGTTGTGTGTGTCTTTGGTGGTTGGTAGTGTAGTATGTTGCCTGAATATGTTGGGACAAACACCTAGTCCCCAGCCAGAAGAATTAATCAGACGCAATTAAAATCCCCGACCCAGCCGGGAATCGAACCCGGAACCGTCTTAACCGAAGGCCTCAACACTGATCATTGAGTCGGACTCCGTAAGCTAATATTAATGCACATTATATATAAGATGCTCAATAAAAGTACATTCGTTAAAACTCCTGGGGTGTCAAGACTTGCTTGTACGACCCCCCCCCCCCCCGGACCCGGGCTACATCTGTTACTCCCATCCCAACATAACTGCAGCATTTCATATATTCCGAGTACAAGTGAATTGAATGCAAGAATAAACAGTTTGAGTAAGGATGCAATATTCTGGTTTAGAATAAATATGGTAATGTTATTATAATAATGGTCATGTGATAAGCAATAAAGAAGTGACATTTTATACAAATAATGCGACAAAGATATACACACACACGCGTCGAATACAGGTTTCTCGTCCTTCTTGTCCATGGCTAGATGATGAAGGCAAGAGAATGATGGCCCACCGTGACTCGTTATTTCGACATTATAAACAAACCCTAGATGACAAAGACTTCGAATCTAACCGCATCTTAAGTACTCTACGGCCCCTAATTTTCTGTATTTTTATCAATGACATACCATCTGTGATAGGAAATAACACACATGACCTCTGTGCTGGCGATCTTCAAATATATCGACACTGCAAGACAAGATATTAACAGGGACCTCCGACGACTCAGTGTACTGTATATGCATAACGAAGATCTCTTATACTAAACTGCAAAAAAATCTCAGACAATTATAATTGGATCACGAAAATTACTGAGCTGCTCAAACAATGTCGCAGTCCCGCCTATCCTACTAAATTATTTCCTACAGTAAAACGGTTTAAAATCCCGGCGTAATGATGAATGAAGCAGTTGATTGGTGTGATCACACGAAACAAATACGTAAACAGATTTTTGGAGTTCTTCACCCTCTTAAACGGCAGAGGGATATATTTCCATTTGAGCTACAGGCCAAACGAATACAGACACTCATTCTCCCTATTCTTGATTATTGTGACGTTGTTTTAGTTGACATGACGAGGGAAGAAACACTTAAACTTCAACGAGCGCTGAATTCCTGCCTGCGATTTATTTACAATATCGGGTACGATGTTCATATCACCCCATACTAACAGGCTGTCTCATGGCTGATGTCTGATAAACGTCGGCAGCTACACACTTTAACGATGGTGATCAGAGTGGTAGCTGAAAGTCAGCCAATGTATATTTCTTCTAAATTCATCTTTTTATCATCATTTCACAACTTAAATACACGTTCTAGATTCATTCTTTCTATTTCACTTCACCGCACAAATAAAATTAATACATAATTTGTGGTGACTGTCGCCAGATTATGTAATTCCCTGCCAGTTCAGGTCAGAGAAACTAGCTTTTTTAAATCACGATTTAAGGTCATTTGCCGAGACTACCTGCTGAGGACAGCTGACTGAATGGTTGAAGTATGAATGTGTGCGTACCTGAGGATTAGCCATTTTTAAGAGTTTTTAATATTAATTTAGTAAGTAATTTATTTAAAATGTATGTTCAATTCTATTAATTTATGGAGTTTTAACTATTTTAAGTATCTCAGTATTTTATTTTTCTGATTAGTATGTGGTTAAGTGTACGAGAGGGCCTGGAGCCCTAACTTCGCCACTGTACTGAAGGCACTAATAAATAAATAAACAAATAAATAAATATATAATGTAAAGCGTATGGGTATAGTTCTTTTGTTAGTTGGTAAAGAAAAATACGCGTTACAACACATGCTATGTAGGGTTTACCTTGTCCTATTAGTTTCCAACGCGGTTAGGGCCACGCAGCTGTGAGCTTGTATCCGGGAGGTGGATTCGAACCCCACTGTCGGCAGCCCTGAAAATGCTTTCCCGTGGTTTCCAATTTTCACACCAAGCAAATGCTGGAGCTGTACCTTAATTAAGGCCACGGCCGCTTCCTTCCCATTTCTAAGCCTTTCCTATCCCACCGTCGCCATAAAACCTATCTGTGTCGGTGCGACGTAAAGTAAATTGTTAATTACTTTCCTCACAAGCCTGGGATACAGAATATAGTAGTATAAAGTTAGAGTTTTGTGACGCTAATATTCGTATGTATAGTTTTTATTAACGTGTCAGAAACCAACGACACTGAGCTGTTGCCATTTCAACACCGTTTTAAGGGTTACCAATCCAAGCCGGGATTTGAACCTGCGAACTCGGACTCAGAAGGACAGAGACACAACCTACTGAGCCACATGAAAAGAAGGCGTTTGTGATTATTGTTATGAATAGATGCAGTTAGTATTTTTACAAAAGTTTTTCTGAGGAGCATTTATTAAGGCGTACGTTTCCTTACTGTCCCAAATGCACGAGGCCGGACAGAAGAACTAGCTGGAAGCTAAGGAGCCATGCAGGGGTGTCGCTTCCTTCTCTGTTCACTTTTCTAAACCAAACTCCATGACGTAACAGCCCCGAAGCGCCATCGCCTACCAAGCGACGGCTGTTCAGCCCCGAGGCCTGCAGATTACGAGGTGTCTTGTGGTCAGCTCGACGAATCCTCTCCACCGTTATTCTTGGCTTTCTAGACCGGGGCCGCCATCTCACCGTCAGATAGCTCCTCAATTATAAACACGTGAGCTGAGTGTACCTCGTACCAGCTCTCAGATCCAGGTAAAAGTCATTGACCTGGCCGGGAATCGAACCTGGGGCCTCCGGTAAAAGGCAGGCACGCTACCCCTACACTGTAGGGCCGGCTGGTTATTTTTAGGTCTCCTTATATTCGAATTTGACTTACGGCATCCTGCATTCGATTCCTGACACTGATAGAGTTAAGAAAGGCATGGGATGAGGAGGATACAACCTTGTTTTTGGGTGCAGTAGAGTTTTCCTTGAGTCTCCCGTAATCGAAATATCTACGGCATGGAAGGTAGTCACCTTCACGGAGTGTAGTACCAAAGTACCAAAGTGGTTCCTTTTTTAAGAAGACAAAGATAAAGATTCCACTTTCTCACAAACGAAGAACGATATTATCAATTTTACGAACAGTTTCAATAATGCAGCCGGTGTATGTTAAGAGTACAGAAGCTATAATTGTACATGGTAACAATCAAAACCAACAATATCTACTGAAGATCCGTCACCGCACTCGGTAGGACCGGCTTTCTTTTTATATCCACCGGGCGAGTTGGCCGTACGGTTAGGGGCGCACAACTGTGAGCTTGCATCCGGGAGATAGTGGGTTCAAACACTACTATCGGCAGCCCTAAAGATGGTTTTCTGTGGTTTCCCATTTTCACACAGGAAAATGCTGAGGGCTGTACCTTAATTAAGGCCACGGCCGCTTCTTCCCACTCTCAGCCCTTTCGTTTCCCATCGTCGTCATAAGGCCTACGGTGCGACGTAAAGCAAATTCTAAATAAAAATAAAAAATCTTTTCACAACCCCTTCCAAGGAAAAGTTGTTTCCACACTACTGGCCTGAAATTATTTTGTGGGTATGCCACTGCATCCACTCACCATTTAAGGTACAAGGTAAGTCCGAAGAATGGTTGGATACTCAAAATACGCCACCATAAATGATGCGGTTCTGGGTCAAAAGTGTAAGGAAACGTAATGAAAGGGATCTAGTGTTTTAAGTAGAATCCGTATCAATAGAACGTGACTTCCCATTTTAAAAATGTTTCATGCATCGACTGCGATTCAAGCCTGGGCCGTCCTGATGAGAAGATAGAACCATTAGAACTGAGTTATCACGTCCGCCAATTACAAAATAGTTACCCGCACTTTTGATGGTGCCATTTGAGGTTCCAATCAGCCCCCGGGCACTTGACAAAATATATAGGCCTACCTATCGAACTTAGGCTCGACTCCGCGATTGTCTTGCCACTGTAAAAATAAATAAAAACTTTTTCATAACTTACCGAGGATGCACATAGTGTTGGCTTCTCAGTGACAAAACGGTCCCTCTTCAAAAAAAGTTACTTATATGGCACAAAATGAGAAACTAACGTGCAGCTCACAATCCTGTCATAGTCTGCCCAACGCTGCAACACAGCACATCTCTCAACCACGGTACAACCCGAGGATTCCTAGGACATTGTTGGTTCCTGGAACCGATATGCAAAAGCTGACACGATGTTGTAAGCTTGCAATTGTTTCTGGACGTGCCCCCCCACCCCCCGTTATCTCGATGGTCACGTTTCTGCCCCCTACTGAGTAATCCCTTGCTAATTGCCCCTTTCTTCATGTCTTGACATTTGTAAACACACGGTTACATTCTCAATACTGTGGCCTCTACAGGGAAATATCCCCGCGCATCACAATCCTAAGTGTCTTCCTTTCATTCATGCAGTACAAATATGGAGATTTATGTATGGCCCTATTCTTGTCGCTCCGTTAACTTAACATTTCGGCGTACGTTTTTAAGTTGTTCGTACCGTACGTAAAACAACGGCTGATCCTCGCTCTAGTTTCAGGAAATATTTTGGGGTGGGCCCGGCCCCACTGCCCCCCCCCCTTGGCTACGCCCGTGCGAATAATAGCACATCAAATAACAATGTATAATCCTCCATATCTACCGTTGGTAGAGTCAGTGCGTGGAATTTCTTGTAGAGCCGACAGAGTGGCTTAGAAGTTATCTACAGTAACAAATATCATGTAACTATTTATTTACATGTAAAATTAATAGTCTTAGTCAAGTCTGAAAAATGGTGTTACATAAAGATAAAACTTCTACTGAAAATAATGTAATAAGTATTAAAGCAAACTACCACATATTAAACCTAAGAAAATAAGTACAGTAGTGAGTTTGCTTACAATTTAGCTATTAAAAAAATATAAAGAATGCAGCAAAACAGAGCAGC
This sequence comes from Anabrus simplex, assembly GCF_040414725.1. Lineage (NCBI taxonomy): Eukaryota > Metazoa > Arthropoda > Insecta > Orthoptera > Tettigoniidae > Anabrus > Anabrus simplex. The sequence continues at coordinate 259,767,658 of NC_090271.1, read as the reverse complement.
CATTAAATATATCCACACGAGACAAACACTATACTGTAACATAACCAAACAGTGTCTCCACCGTTCGCCAAATACACGTATGGAAGGTAATCTGGTCACCGAGACAGTCGTGTAGGGCTACAGCTCGCAGTCCGTGGCGTTCAGCGCCCATCCGCCAGTATTTATTTGAAACATTTTAGCTACATTTTAATTCGAATTGAGGGGGGGAAGTAAAACTGAACTACGAACAGAAATTATTTCTAGCAACATTATATAGGTATCCATACAATTTTGCAACCATCATTGTGTTTCATTGATCTAAATTAAACAGAGGAATGAAAAACGTACTAGAAAGAATGTTTCTTCTTCTTTATCTGTTCACCCTCCAGGGTCTGTTTTTCCCCCGGACTCAGCGAGGAATCCCACCTCTACGGTTTCAAGGGCAGTGTCCTGAAGCTTCAGACTCTGGGTCGGGGTACAACTGGGGAGGATGGCCGGTCTCACCTGCTATGATGAACAGGGACCTTGTGGGGATGGGAAGATTGGAAGGCATAGACAATGAAGAGGGAAGGAAGCGGCCGTGGCCTGAAGTTAGTTACCTTCCCGGCATTTGCCTGGAGGAGAAGTGGGAAACCACGGGAAACCACTTCCAGGATGGCTGAGGTGGGAATCGAACCCACCTCTATTCAGTTGACCTCCCGAAGCTGTGTGGACCCCGTTCCAGCCCTCGCACCACTTTTCAGAAATTTTGTGGCAGAGCTGGGAATCGAACCCGGGCCTCCGGGGGTGGCAGCTAATCACACTAACCACTACACCACAGAGGCGGACGAAAAATATGTTTCTAAGTCTACAATAATAAGGAAACTCGGTTTCCTTCAAAGTATTGGTGGTGGTGGTGGTGGTGGTGGTGGTGGTGGTGTTCGGTCGAGTTTGGGGGCAACTGCCACCCCCGAATTACGCCTATGAGTACTGCTACGTAACCACGTAAGCATTCCTTCTTGAGTCAAATCGAAAATGGAAGAGGTACGAACCTTCGAACGATTAGGCCTATTCTTTAAAAGAACCAGATGGGTCACGAACCATCTGGGTGATAAGAGAACACGAGTTGACCAAGGGAGGTCAGGTAGAAAAGATGAAATCGAAGACGCTGGCACAAGTTAGTGGAAGGCCTAGTTGAATGGCTCAGGCAGTAGAGCACTGGCCTTCTGAATCCAACTTGGCAAGTTCGACCCTGGCTGCTGTTGGTAGATTTTCTGGCACGTAAAATAATTTCTATGGGACAAAATTCCGGCACCTCGGCGTCTCCGCAAAACCGTCAAAAGTAGTAAGTAGGACATAAAACCGAGATCATTATTAGTAGTCAACGGAAAAATTGTTAGACTCAGTTAGATGCCCCGTGGTCTCCAACCCGCACTCCCACGTCTTGATAAATTTCCACCCAACTATGCTTCTCATTTGTCTTGAGCTGGAAGCTAAGGAGAAATATATTATCTATTTGACAAGCATTAACACTTTTATGTCAAACATTCATACAAACTGTGTAGCATATCATCGCTGCCGGGATAAAACCTCCTTTGTGAAATATTTTAGCTTAGAACTTTGGCCGGCAAGGTTCTGTCAGCTAAGGTGCAATATTGTGTGCAATATTTTGAAGGCATTCTCGCTCTCCATAATGTATGTGCTGCGGGTCAGTATATCTACCAAAATATTATCACATATGAGGTTTTGTACCGGCAACGACGATACGTTGATGTGGCCCTGTTTTGCAGCCGGATGCCCTCCCTGACGCCAACCCTATTGTATGGTGAAGAATATAATCACTATTACGTGCTTCTGTGGTGGTTGATAGTGTGGTATGTTGTCTGAATATGAAGAGGAGAGTCTTGGCACAGATATAAACAGCAAGTCCTCGTGCCAGAAGATAAATCAGACGCGAATAACATCCCCCGTCCGCAGGGAATCGAATGCGGGACACTCTGAACCCTTGGGATTACCCCTTACGATCACCTCTTACAACAGGTAGGATGGTGGTTGGTGGTGATTATTATTTTAAGAGGAAGTACAACTGGGCAACCGTCTTCTATTAACACTAATCGGAGAGAAGGAATAGAAGGGATGCGACACATCGAAAAATGAAGGTATCGGCCTAAAAAGACAAGGGCCACGAAGGGCGTGGAAATGAAAAACTCCCTAGCCCTCGCAACTTAACAGTATCCGTTTACTCGGCCATCTGGTACAGTAAATTTCAACAAAATGTCAACTCCAGGTAATTGGGAAAACAATCAGGAAATAATAAGAATATACAGGTGGAGACGAGATGGTCGAGTAGCATCTTCACTTGATTCTCACCAAGGCGGCCATGGTTCGAATCCTGGCTAATGGAGGTGGAATTTATGAAATGTAAAGTCACATCCTTGTGGTTCAGATTCCGAATAAAACCAGATGTCCTGTGAAGGTGATTACAATATCAATAGTCACGTAAAACTTCAGCTTGCTTACTTTTGCTTGTACACATGGCTGTTGATGATTGTGGTTCTGGTTGTGAGCCCCTACGGTACATTTCCTCTGTGGATTAGTGATAGAGTGTCGGCCTCCGGATCCTAAGATTGCGGATTCACACCCGGCAGATGTTTTCAGTTTTTCGAAGGGTGGAAGATAGTCCATTTGACACTAAATGACGTACGATAATGGCATAAAAAAAATCTCGGGTGAGAGATTTGTTTACCAGATAAAATTCGTTAAAACTCAGTCATGGATCGCCGGAGAGAAACAAGGTTTGCTCTGCCATATGGTAGAGTAAAACGGGACGTCAAAATTGACGTGGAGGCAGCCAGGATGCCATCAAATCAAAATGCCTGCACATGGTAGCCGATTATTATTATTATTATTATTATTATTATTATTATTATTATTATTATTATTATTATTATTATTATTATTACCGTTTTTGTGGTAGTTATGCGTGAAAGAAGGTGCGGGGTGGTGAATAGGTCTCAGGCTACGAAATTAAAGTGAATTTAAAATTTAACAAGGTTATATTTTCTTTTCAAAATCAAGAAATAACAAACATGGCAGGTACAGAGTAGCAAGGCAACAAAAGTACAATTACAGTATTTACAGGATTTGGGCTTCGAGCCCCGCGATCACAATCCTTGAGCAATTAGCTCAGTTTTACCCCAAACACAAGTGTCAACAGAGGGGCAGAGAACCCCATTCATGCCTAGGAGCACTTGCTCCAAAATACACAGTAAGGCCTCCTTGAGGCGCGCAGAAAACAAAATTTTCAGAAAAAGAGCAACTTGCTCTCAAAATTCAGGCCTGTCAAAGGCCCCACCTAATTCCACTTTCAAGCTGTCCTTTCAAGACATATACACAGGGGTAAAATACCCAACCTACTGAGGTCTATTAAATGACAAGAAGGTTAATTACATGACCTCTAAAATAACAATTTGAGAGGAGGCGATCTGCACTCCTAATACACTTGTTTTTAAAACCTAATCTGGCTCTAGGCCACTAATGCAAGGGCTAATCCCATACTGCAGAGGTGACTTTAGAAAAGAACAATTTGCTTTACGTTAACGAAGAATAGGTTGAGAAAAATAAGTTCACCTCAAAACAATATTATTGGGAGCTCGAGAGGGTAGAGCACTCTCTATCCCGATATGCAGTTTAAAAGATGGAATAGATACAAGTTTCTTTACATTTAAAGGAAGGTTACATAATGGAAAAACTTCGGACCCGCCCCGAGAGTTAAACTGCTGAGCAAGCAAGAAAAGAAGTAATTAATCGGCCATTACCTGGTTGTTGACTGCCGCCGAAGAAAGAGGCGCTTCCCGCCCCCTGCTATGTACTTTACACACGAAAAGATGGAACAAAAGTGGCCCGGAGACCCTAAAATCAGCAGTTTATATACTCTCGCGGAAAGTTCGAGGCGTTAGGGGAATGAGAACACCCTCCCACAAACTCTTTATTGGGTAGGATACAGCAACATATTCAAGTTGGGGGAAGATACATCCGATTGGTCAGAAATTAATGAAAGAAATTCGGGATTGGCTAAATTTAAAACAAGGGGAAAGAAAGGGTTAATATTGCCAACTTAAACAATGACAGAAGGAAATTTAACAAAGAACAAACTTTTGAAATTAAATTTTCTCCAAAAGAACAGTTCTTTTTCTTCGCACTAGGGTGCACTATTGTAGTTCTTCAGTAGTGTCCTCTAGAAGAGAAAGTTCACACTTCTTACTACCGGTAAAACAAAAATACATCAAAAGTGGCACAGTTCAAAAACTCCAAACTTTCCAAGTAGTGACATCTTCCGAGAAACTTGAAAATTAATACCGTCGATGAAGTTCAGACTTCCTCCAGCAGAGGAGTTTCAATTGGCGCACATTTTAAATTAGCGGCGTGGAGGTGTACCGCCCGGTACAATTATTATTATTATTATTATTATTATTATTATTATTATTATTATTATTATTATTATTATTATTATTATTATTATTATTATTATTATTATTATTATTATTATTGTTGTCCGCCGCTGTGGTGTAGTGGTTAGTGTGATTAGCTGCCACCCCCGGAGGTCCGGGTTCAATTCCCGGCTCTGCCACGAAATTCGAAAAGTGGTACGAGGGTTGGAACGGGGTCCACTCAGCCTCGGGAGGTCAACTGAGTAGAGGTGGGTTCGATTCCCACCTCAGCCATCCTGAAAGTGGTTTTCCGTCGTTTCCCACTTCTCCTCCGGGCAAATGCCGGGATGGTACCTAACTTAAGGCCACGGCCGCTTCCTTCCCACTTCCCTGTCTGTCCCTTCCAATCTTCCCATTCCCCGTAAGACCCCTGTTGAGCATAGCGGATGAGGCCGCCTGGGCGAGGTGCAGGTCATCCTCCCCAGATGTATCCTCCGACCCAGATTCTGAAGCTCGAGGACACTGCCCTTGAGGCGGTAGAGGTGGGATCCCTCGCTGAGTCCGAGGGAAAACCGACCCTGGTGGGTAAACAGATTACGATGAAGACAATTATTATTATGATTATTATTATTATTATTAGTATTATTATTATTATTATTCATTTTGACTCCGAAAAATCTGTTATCAGCCCGAAGGCTGATTGAATCCTCACGTGGCACCACCAAAATTTATGCATTTATAGCGCGAATATGAGGTGTCCTAGCCACGACGAGGAGTGAGGGAGTAAGCTATTGCTTTTCTCACTGCGCCACAAAATGCTATTGCAGCACGACCAAATCTATCAGTGACGTGACCTTTCACAGTATTCAGATGCACAGGTCGTGCTCCGAATGTCATTACTCAGCATCATCCATGCCTTAGCAGGCTACCAAACATACTGCATCCATCAAGAAATAACAGCAGCAAGAGCGGAAAATGATCGGATAAATATTTTGAAGTCTGCAAGAAAGTCTCTACTATTTGAAAAGGCTTCGTATAACACCAGACGACAGCGTATTGACTAAAAAGGATGGGTTTTTTTTCCCGGAAAATGAGAACCAAGTTGAGAAAAGTTGAATTCGGTAAGTGGTGCGATCTCCCACACAAGGGGAAAGTAGTTATCCTCTTTCGCCAACACCGTCCAGCCAATTGGTGGTTTAGTCGCCTTCAAGGATGATCTTGTAGCGAATGGTGCGATGCCTTGAAAATGACACGCAACGTAGCAGCTGTACGAGCTATTCCAGGCACGACCATGGACACTAACAGTTGTCGGCGCTTCCACAACGAGGTAGAAACTCCTGTTCACGTCCTCGGTTACTGCTCGCATGGAAAAGCTCTACGAAATACTAGGCACCATAAAATACAAAGCGCATTAGGTAAGTTTTGCAATGTGAGTGAACGCTTCAGAGTTTTTCAAAATAATTTCCACCAGACTCAACACACTTCTCCATTCGTCGAAACCAGTCACTGAACCAACTCTGCCCCTTTTCTTCGGTTACATTTTCACACTCTTGTTCCCATGCTGCCAAAAGCTTCTCGTCGGATGCAAAACGCCGCCCTTTCAGATTCATCTTCACTTCTGGGAAGAGTGCGAAGTCATATGGGGCAAAATCAGGACTTTATGGAGGGTGATCAAACACAATCAACACTGATCTGGCAAGAAAATCCACTGTTACATTAGCACGATGTGCTGGAGCACTGTCGTGATGCAATAGCCAAGTGTTGAGCCGTGACCTTGGACGGAGCTGCTTGAGAGCCTGGATGACCTGAGGCAGACAAGTCTCACTGTACCACTTCACAGTAACTGTCCTTTGTGTTTCTAGCACAACCCGAGTCAGCATGCCCCGTTTAGTGAAGAATACTGCAATCATCCTTTTCTTCACTGACCTTGACTTTCGCACAGTCACAGAAGGACCCTCATCTTCAAACAGCCACATCTTGTTCTGGGACTTTGTTGGCCGGACTGCGTGGCTCAGACGGTTAAGGCGCTGGCCTTCTGACACCAACTTGGCAGGTTCGATCCTGGCTCAGTCCGGTGGTATTTGAAGGTGCTCAAATACGACAGCCTCGTGTCGGTAGATTTACTGGCACGTAAAAGAACTCCTGCGGGACTAAATTCCGGCACCTCGGCGTCTCCGAAGACCGTAAAAGTAGTTAGTGGGACGTAAAGCAAATAACATTATTATTATTGGAACTTTGTTGGGACATCGTAATAATAAAGCCATGTTTCGTGACCTGTAACGATGCTATTGACGTTACGCAAAGTCCCATTTTCAAACTGTTTTTGCATTTTTCGGTACCATTTCACTCGATGTGCCCTTTGTTCCTCTGAAAGTGAATGGGGCACCCAAAGGGAACAAACCTTTCTAACATGGAGATGGTCGTGTAGAATTGAATGAATAGCTGATGCAGGGATGTGGAGGGTCTCTTCTACCTGTCGATATGTCAACCGCCTCTTTTGCTACGACATTTTCCTCACAGCTTCAATGTTTTCCTCAGTCACTGATTTAGACGGTCACCCAGAACGAGGATCGCCTTCTACCCCAAAATTTCCCCTCTGGAACTCTTTGTACCAGTGGAAGATTGTTGTCCGATTGTTGTCAACAGTTAATCCACGAGCAAAATTGTAGCCGATAATTGCACGATATTCACCTGTAGACCACACTGACATCTTAACTTGCTTTCAATCCCACAGCTTGGTAACAACTGGTGTGAAGGTCACGGCACGTGTTACGTGACAATTTCAACGCTTCATCCATTGCTGTTCCTTCTTCTTCCTCGAGTATTCCTTCATCTTCTCACTATGTCTCCTTTTCCCCTCCTCGGACCATTTTGAGCCAATTTTCTTTTCCTCCCGATCATAACACTTTCTTTCTAAAGATCCCTCTCTTTACTGCAGCATCTTCTCTTATAATATTTATTTCCAAATCTTTCTTGACTACATGAATCCAGGTTGTTGTTGACTTCTTGTTCCAAAGATATTTGAAGATCTGTTTGGTAAACCTGTTGTCCCCCATTCTGTATAAATGGTCAAAGAAAAAAAAATCGCCTCTTCCGCATTGTATCTGTTATGTTTTCTATGTTCCGGTATATTTCATCATTACTTCCTCATTTCCAGAGTTCTGTAGTTCTTAACGGAGCAACTATTTCCCGTACAAATCTTCTTTCCAGTACCCTAATTTATTCAGCTTGTAATTCAGTATTAGACATTCACTCGCATAGGCATTTCGGTTTGACTACTGTGCCGTAGTGTTGTATTTTGAACTTTTTAGATAAACCCTTTTTGTTATAGATATTCCTAGTTAAACCGTCCATCTTGTGTATCTTTTCTTTTAAAGCGGAATTCTCAAACCATTTTCTTGAATTGTCTCTCCCAAATATCTGAATTTTTTTACTATGCTTATTCGACCAATTTATGTTATTACAAATTCGTGAGAATTTTTAATTTTTGTCGAAAAGTTGTTTTTTGTTTTATTATTATTATTGTTCGGGGTTTCCCGTGGAACGTAGAGGTGAAAGAAGGTGCCGGGATGAATGGGTCTAACTACACTGTCAAGAATTTAATTTAAAACTAAAACTAAAGGTTATATTTTCAAAAACTTCAAACTTAACAATTTTTTCATGCCAATATTACAGGTTCAAGTAGCAATCATTAAACAAGATTGGGAAAAGGAAGATTAATTATTTAATGAGTGGCAGAAATTCCCTAATTCAAGAGCACTTGCTCCCAAAATCACAATATCTAGCCTCCCAGAGGCACACTTTACAGTTACAAAACTTGAAAAAGAGCTAACCGGCTCTTAGTTTCTTACTGCCTACTCAAGGCAACATCAACTTACAAACACTGGCCTATCAAGGCACAACTTGCGATATGAAAACTGGTTTATAAGGGGTATTTCCCAACCTACCGGGCCTTCATGGAAACGAACAGGTTAAATAACTGGCCCAAACACAGAAGGAATGGAAGCACAGGGCGTTCCAATATAATGAAAACTTAAAAACCTGAGGGCTCTAGGTCGATGGAACAGGGGCTATTCCCAAACTACTGAGGTGACTCGTATAGAAATTACTTTACCACATTACAGAATGAAAAACAGTTATAAAAACGTAGTCACCTCAAACTAAGATGAAGGAAAGCTCGAGAGGGTATCTCACTCTCTATCCCCGATTTACAGTTAAAGATTCCTGAAATTTTTACATTAGCCCGCAGAAAGTTACATTTTTTAGAAAAGAAGGTTACATTGTTAACGATTCGGACCTTTCCCTCGGGTTAAACTGCGGTGATAGCAAGAAAGAAAGATGTTATGTGGCCATTACCTTGTAGATGTACTGCTGACCGACGAAAGAGGCCGCCCGCCTTCTGCTTTGACACACACACTCACTAAGATGACGATCAATTGGCCAAGAGACGTGAAGGTGGTGGTGGTGGTGGTGGTGGTGATTATTGTTTTAAGAGGAAGTACAACTAGGCAACCATCCTCTATATAACACTAATCAGAGAGAAAAAATGGAAGGGGTCCGACACTTCGAAAAATGAAGGTATTGGCCTAAGGACGACAAGGGCCGCGAAGGGCATGAAAATGAAAGACTCCTTAGCCCTCGCAAACCTAATAGCGTCGGGGTCGGAAAAGAACAAGTGTTGACAAAGGGAGGTCGGATAGGATAGATGAAAGTGAGGAGCCCGGCACAAGTAAGTGGAAGCAATGCCAAGACTCAGATGAGGACCCCGTGGTCGCCAACCCACGCTCCAAAGTTCAGAGTCGCTGGGGCCCCTTTTAGTCGCCTCTTACGACGGGCAGGTGATCCGTGGGTGATATTCTACCGCCCCCACCCACAGGGGATAGAGACGTGAAAAACCGCAGTTTATAAACCCTCAGGGAAGGTTCGAGATCATTCAAGATGAATCAGGCCACGCCCTCTTAATTTTTATTAGCAGATAAAAAGTGAACAAGAAGTACGGGAATGGTTGGAAATTAATTACAAAAATTAGGGATTGGCTAGATTGAAAACAGGCGGAAAGAAAAGGAAGAATTGCCAACCCAAAAATAAATGAGCATCAATCAGTTACAAAATCCTAGAAATACAAAACTTCTTTAAATCATAAGTTCTTTTACTTCGAACCAGGGTGCGTGTTCATAGTTTTTTGGTAGTGTCATTTATGGGAGAATGTCCAAACTTCTTAATGAATGGCAAACAAAACAAGGATAAATTCAGTCATGTAGGCAACTGCACAATAACAAAATTACTTGATATTTTATTGGTGACATCTTGTGATTAAAGTTCCAAGTAGGTGTAGTTTCAGTTTCACTGTTTTGCCAATAGAGGAGTTCCTTAGGCGCTGAATTTGAATGCGCGGCGTTGGGGTGTACCTCCCGGTATTATTATTATTATTATTATTATTATTATTATTATTATTATTATTATTATTATTATTATTATTATTATTATTATTATTATTATTATTATTATTATTATTATTATTGAAATGAATGAAAACCTATAACCAGTCATTGACCGGGTCAGGGATGTAATGAATGAAGCAGATATAGGCTGTTACTACGATGGGTTCGCCAATCCCAAAGTGATTTATTAATGAATGATAGATGCTATGAAATGAGAATGTTGCTGAGAGTGTTGCTGGAATGAAAGATGACAGGGAAAACCGGAGTACCCGGAGAAAAACCTGCCAGGCCTCGGCTTTGTCCAGCACAAATCTCACATGAGTGACCGGGATTTGAACCACGGTATCCAGCGGTGAGAGGCCGGAACGCTGCCGTCTGAGCCACGGGGGCTCCTATTATTATTATTATTATTATTATTATTATTATTATTATTATTATTATTATTATTATTATTATTATTATTATTATTATTGAAATGAATGAAAACCTATAACCATTCATTGACTGGGTCAACCTATTATTTGCAATGAGGCCTGCTAGGGACCACGTGCCAATTTCAAATCATCCTTCCTTGATGTTTTCTCTTCCATTCTTTCCAGAATTCCTTCGTTATTGCACTATAGTTTATTCTTCTCTCATCATGCCACTGTGGACTGGGTTTCCTTTTCTCTCATCCTTCGAATATTTCCATTCTTAAAACCTTGTTCTTAAAAATCTCTATTTCCATAATTTCTCTTCACGTATTTCTTTATAAATCTTTCTTGGCCTCTTAAATCCAGCATGTTGTTGACATTATTTTTATTATTATTATTGATTCGTTATGCCCAATTAGGGAACACGTTTAAACTTATTTGCACTTTTTTTGGTGTTTCTTCTTCTCTTCCCAATATCTCTTCATCCTCTTGCTGTGCTCCTTTTTACGTTGTTCAGTCCATCCTGGGCTCTACAGGGTGGAATTTACAGAAAATTTGTGTTTGTGAATTAAGTTTCTGAATTTATTTTATCTTGAATGGTTTCTTCGTTAATGCCTATTTCATTTAGGTCTTCATAATTTATTTTAGCCCGCCTGGTGGCCATGATCGTTAAGGCGCTGAAGTCTAAAAACGTTCTAACACCGAGGTTAGCCGGTTCGAGTCCCGTTGGTCGAAAAAATTTTCACCATCAGAATGTTGGCCGGCAGGGTAGGGGAGGTGGTGGTATACAATTTCTAATCACTAGATTGCGTGCCAAAAACCTGGATTAAATTCCAAACCTCTCCGCAGTGCTCATATGGAGTGAGGGCATATGACGCTGTTGATGGTGATTCGTCCGTCGGATGGGGACGTTAAGCCTTGAGCAGACCCCTTGGTTCTATTCGACAGGAGAAGGCTATGTGCCGGCACCGGGTTTCACCCTCTCCCTACTATCATATATCACGTCATTCATTTCATCTCTTATTAACTCCTCTGATGAGGTTGACGTCAGGAAGGGAATCCGGTCATAACAAAACGCCACGACAAATTCATCTCACCTCATACCCGACCCCGTAGGGAAACGGGACAAGGGTTGGACAAAGGGTTGGACAAACATTGTGATTTTTCATTGATAAGGCTAAGTTCAAACTTTTCTTTGTGAGACTGTTATTATCCATTCTATGTAAGTGACCATAATATTGTAATCGCCGTTTCCTGATTGTATGCGTGATTTTTTCTTTTTTTTTTTTCTTTTCTTGCTAGTGGCTTTACGTCGCACCTACACAGATCGGTCTTCTGGCAACGATGGGATAGGAAAGGGCTAGGAGTTGGAAGGAAGCGACCGTGGCCTTAATTAAGGTACAGCCCCAGGATTTGCCTGGTGTGAAAATGGGAAACCACTTAAAACCATCTTCAAGGCTGCCGACAGTGGGATTCGAACCCACTATCTCCCGGATGCAAGCTCACAGCTGCGCGCTCCTAACCGCACGGCCAACTCGCCCGGTATGATTTATTTTCTGTAACTTGACAGAGTTCATGTGATTTCTTTTTCATCCAAATTGCATTTTCGCATTTTAGTCTTAACATTTTCCTAAGGATGTTTCTATTTTGTTTCTCGATCTTCATTATTCGAGATATGCCACCAATTACACTGACTGACAGAGCAAATGCAACACCAAGAAGGAGTGGTTCGAAAGGGATGAAAGTTGGGGAAAAAACAGAGACGGCACGGACGAATAATTGATGTTTATTTCAAACCGATATGCAGGTTACACAATGCGCACGGCATCGACTCAGTAGGATGTAGGACCACCGCGAGCGGCGATGCACGCAGAAACACGTCCATGTACAGAGTCAATAAGAGTGCGGATGGTGTCCTGAGGGATGGTTCTCCATTCTCTGTCAACCATTTGCCACAGTTGGTCGTCCGTACGAGGCTGGGGCAGAGTTTGCAAACGGCGTCCAATGAGATCCCACGCGTGTTCGATTGGTGAGAGATCCGGAGAGTACGCTGGCCACGGAAGCATCTGTACACCTCGTAGAGCCTGTTGGGAGATGCGAGCAGTGTGTGGGCGGGAATTATCCTGCTGAAACAGAGCATTGGGCAGCCCCTGAAGGTACGCGCCTGGACCCCTCGCACGTGCCACATGTCCCTGCGCCAACCATCTTCGCCACAGGCGCTGCACCGTGGACACATCCCTATGGGTATCGGCTGCGATTTGACGAAGCGACCAACCTGCCCTTCTCAGCCCGATCACCATACCCCTCGTAAAGTCGTCTGTCTGCTGGAAATGCCTCCGTTGACGGCGGCCTGGCATTCTTAGCTATACACGTGTCCTGTGGCACACGACAACACGTTCTACAATGACTGTCAGCTGAGAAATCACGGTACGAAGTGGGCCATTCGCCAACGCCGTGTCCCATTTATCGTTCGCTACGTGCGCAGCACAGCGGCGCATTTCACATCATGAGCATACCTCTGTGACGTCAGTCTACCCTGCAATTGGCATAAAGTTCTGACCACTCCTTCTTGGTGTTGCAGTTGCTCTGTCAGTCAGTGTATAATAGTTTCAGATGCATGAAGTGCTTCTGCTTTAACTAGAGTGTTATAATGTAGTAATTTTGCCTATTCTGATATAGTTCTTTTGCTGTATCTGTTTCAAGCAATTTTGTACTTCTTTGAAGTTTTGCAATTCTTTATTTGTTAGCTTGCTGATTTATCCAACCAACTGGTTCAATAATTTCACCTAGATACTTAAATTTGTCTACTTGAGCGATATTTTCATATTTGGTGATTAATGGTTGACTGGTGAAACCCGATCTAGTCCCTTCCATATAATGTGTGTTTTCATAAGAAACTTGGAGTCCTGTTTTGGCTGCTGTTTCATGGAGTTTTCCTGCAGACTGGATTGTTTCCTGTCTGTTACTAGATGGGATAGCAACGTCATCAACAATTAAGGAGATTCTTGTTTTGGATACATCTACCAATTATTATTATTATTATTATTATTATTATTATTAGGTTCGTTACGACCCCTGAGGATCACGAGTGACTTGTTCGGTACTTCTTCTTTCTTCCCAATACCTCTTCATTCTCTCACTCCTCCTCTTTCTTTATACGTCTAGCTTCATTTTTCCATATCCTAATCACTTTTTCCGGAACTTAATTAAATAGTAAGGGAGATAATCCATCCCCTTTTCTGAATCCTGTTTTGATTTCAAATGGTGCCGTAATTTCTCCTAAAAAATACTTTAGATATTGTGTCGGTCAATGTTTGCTTGATCAATTCTCTTGTTTTTTTGTCAACTTGGAATTCTTATAGCATATTATTATTATTATTATTATTATTATTATTATTATTATTATTATTAGGGGTCTATTATTATTATTATTATTATTATTATTATTATTATTATTATTATTATTATTATTATTATTATTATTATTATTATTATTATTATTTCCTGACTCATCTAGTTAATACATGAAAGTTTATTGGCAATTGTCAACTTCGGTACTTTTAGAACGATTTTAAACAATAACATTTGCTACAAATTGCCCTAAACCCTGCCTGTCACATCCCTAACATAACAGGACAACTCAAGATTACTGTGTATGTGTACAGGACAAATGTTTATTAAAAAGGAAGATAACAAATATTTTATTATGAACGACGAGACCAAAGTATCTGGCATGTAAAGTTTAACGGCTATTCTTTCCCACAACAGTCCTCTCAGTTTTGGTATTAGAAAGTGTGCGAGGCTGGAAAGTGACCTGAAGATAAACGATAGTTAATTTCTCAGACCAAACAGCACATGAGATACTGGACATCCTTACCCACTCAGCCTCTCATTCTTTACCAAAGCTTAGTTTGCTGTGTTATTTCAAGTCTACCTTGCTCTTTGCAAGTTTATTTTATTTCCATAAATGTTTGTTCTCGAATGTTTCTGTTAAGGAAATCATATTAATGGCGGAAGTAGCGAGAGAAGCAGAAAGAGCTTATTTTTTCAGCAGATAAAAGGTGTAAACACACTCTAGCTAAGTTACCTCGCTGTAAACAGACTACCTGCCGGCGCTTCCAGAATAAATAGCCCGAAGAATGCACTTCACTTTTCATCCATTGATCTAGTCCATTTCGTGTTCTGGCAGAATAAATAACCAATGTAGGCGTCGAACGCTATGGGGTAGGTAGGTGGTGAGGCGTACAGCCATGTCCGAAGACACAAAGTAGTGCTTCCGAAACACAGATTGTACCTTAAAACATGGTCGAGAACAGCCGTCTCAAACTCAGACTTTTTTAGTGCTTCCGAAACACAGATTGTACCTTAAAACATGGTCGAGAACAGCCGTCTCAAACTCAGACTTTTGAAGGGCCATTTGTAAATTGGTAGGATTGAAGGATTTTCTCAGTTAAAGTGAAAAAGCCATTAAACATATCTAAAGAACTAAAAAAAGCCTCGAGAATTGACAATATAAGGGAGAGAGGATTAAAGTGATAGAGGGGGATGGTAAAAGGAAAACCCAAACCAAACCCCATGGCGCAACAGCCCTGAAGGAACATGGGCTACCAAGCCCCGAAGGCTTGCAGATTACGAGGCGTCGTGTGGTCTGCACGACGAATCCTCACGGCCGTTATTTTTTGTTTCCTAGACCAAAGAAGAGGATGGTATAGATGTATTTCATTCATTGTGTAATAATAATAATAATAATTACGTGTGGCTATTTCTAGCCGAGTGCAGCCCTTGTAAGGCAGACTCTCCGTTGAGGGTGGGCGACATCTGCCGTGTTAGGTAACTGCGTGTTATTGTGGTGGAGGATAGTGTTATGTGTGGTGTGTGAGTTGCAGGGTTGTTGGAGACAGCACAGACACCCACTCCACGGGCCATTGGAATTCACCAATGAAGGTTAAAATCCCCGACCCGGCCGGGAATCGAACCCGACAACCGCTGGACCGAAGGCCAGTACGTTGACCATTCAGCCAACGAGTCAGACCATTGTGTAATGAAATATGGAGTAATGGTGAACGGCCGAAAGATTAGATAAAATCTGTTTTCATTCCATTACAAAAGTATGGCTCAGTCAGAAACTTCTCCAACTATTGTGGTGGGGTTGGTGGTTATTATTATAATTTAATATGAAGTACAACTAGCCAACCATCCTCTACCAGAGAGAAAATGGAAAGGGGTCCGACACTTCTAAAAATGAATGTATCGGCCAAAGAAAGACAAGGGCCACGAAGAACGTAAAAATGGAAGACTCCCTAGGTCTCCATATATAATATAGTCGGGTCGAAAAGAACAAGAAATGGTCAAGGGAGTTCGGATAGGATAGATGAAAGTGAGGAGCCTGGCACAAATAAGAGGAAGCAATACCAGGACACAGCTATTTTTATTTTATTTTGCAATTTGATTTACGTCCCACCGACAAAGATAGGTCGTATGGGGACCATGAGATAGGAAAGGACTGGGAGTGGGAAGGAATAGGCCGTGGCCTTATTTAAAGTGAAAATGGGAAACCGCGGAAAACTATCTTCAGGGATACCGATAGTGTGTTTTGAACCCACTATATCCCGAATTCAAGCTCAGAGCTGCGTTACCCTAACCACAAGCCCGACTCGCTCGGTTCCTTAACACAGTAGTTTTTGTGCAAACATTACACCGGCTAAATTGTTATATCAAAAAAGTGTTGGTCAATGTGTTAGTAAAATTTATCTTCTGAGCTACATGCGACACGCAGGTCGCGAGTTTGAGTCCTCTTGTCAAGAGCGTATAGCCCAGACATGGCAAACCATGTCATAAGTAGCATTGGCTACAGCCTTGGCCAGGCAGTCTTACCGTAACTAGTTTGATAAAACACCTGTGTCGTAAATCGTACAGCACAGAAGGTGGTAGTGATGATTACTGTTTTAAGAGGATGTACAACTAGGCAACCATCTTCTATGTAACACTAATCAGAAAGAAAAAATGGAAGGGGTCCGACACTTCGAAAAATGAAGATATCGGCCAAAGGAAGGCAAGGGCCACGAAGGGCGTGAAAATGAAAGACTCCTTAGATGTAATACCGTCAGGGTCGGAAAAGAACGAGAGTTGACCAAGGGCGGTTAGATAGGATAAATGAAAGTGAGGAGCCTGGCACAAGTAAGTGGAAGCAATACCAAGACTCAGCTAAGGGCCCCGTGGTCGCCAACACACACTCCAAAGTTCAGGGCCCCTGGGACCCCTTCTAGTCGCCTCTTACGACAGGCAGGGGATACCGTGGGTGTTATTCTACCGCTCCCACCCACTGAGGGACATAGCACAGAAGAAAATAGGACAGGATTATCGTGTTTAAATCAATACAAAATCAAATATTCTAAGAATATACTGGAGGGTAAACAATGTAAACAATATTAATACATTTACGATACAGGCTCGCCTCGTTCCAGCCCAGTCTTCTTCTCAACGGCCGACTTGGACACCATTATCATTAGTAATGGCTGGGATGCTGTACCATAACCGCCCACTCCATCATTGCGCAAAACTATGATACTTGGTCCTTAGTGACAATCGTCAGGGCTACTTCCCTCTCAAGGTAGCGGGAGAGAGGTATCTAAGGGTACTTACGGGGTCCGGGGGATCTCACTCTGGCATCGGCAGTGGCGGTCGCTTTTGCCATCATCCTTGGGAATTACTGACCATATAGCCTCAATGGAATTAATATCGGGGGACTGGAGTGAAGTGTATAGGTGCTTGGGAGTGTTATACAACAACCGCAATTTGACATTATGAGCGGTAAGCTTGGGGTCATTGTCTTGCATAAAGATCCAGTCGTCAGTCATCCCTGGCTGATAGTTCCTGTTTAAGGATATTCAGATACATTCTGTAGTCCATTACATCATCAATAACGCGCAGCTTTCCCACAACGAGTGCACTCATTCGCCCCCCACACATACAGAGCTATCTCCAAGTTTAAGATTTGGAAAGATATTCTGACGGCTCCAGTTCAGTGTTCGCTTTCCTCTATACCTTCTGCTTTCCATCTGAACACACCTGTTGAATTTACTCTCATCAGTCCATATCACCTTTTTCCAAAATTCCTCAATCTTATCCTTCTTCCGACCGACACGACCATGGTATCCTTCAGGAATGCAAACACTCCGCACAGTGCTCGCAAAAACTGCGACACCGGTGTTCTGTAATTCAGCTGCAATCTTCCGAGCACTGATATGGATTTTTGTCTTTATATATCGGTGAATAACACGCTTATCGCATGGTGTGAGGATTTTGTGGTCGTCCCGTTCTTGCTAGTTTTGGACGGATTTGTCCCTGCGTAAACAGTTGAACGAGGTCCGTTAACAATGCAGCTCACCTCATTTTAACTGATTGTGTAGCCATATAATCAAATTTCTTTCATCCTGTGCTGTCTCCTTACCTTTGTGACCTTATTCTATGTTGATATTACTGCTGTCCACCTGCTGCAACGCGTCACACTACTACTCCTGAGGCTCCATACAATACTAAAACACGGGAGTGACGGCATAAGACACATTTGTTTCTCTCCTTCATTACGTGTCCGAATACTTTTGGAGCTTGGAACAGGCCAACTTCTGTAACTGGTGTTTAGTATAAGAGACATGAAAGGGACTGGTAAACAAATCCCACTTGTTTTCGGATGTAAAGCTCAATAGTACTTGTAATATACCTGACATGCCAAATTTCACTTCCTACCCATAGGCGCGGAAGTATTACCTTTTGTATTGAAAATGCTGAAGTGTCCGAATATTTCTGATTCCCACTGTACGATAATTCATTCACAGTACTTGCCTGCCGTGAGTGTAACCTCTTTCCAAAAAGTATCAGAGGGTTGAGTGCTATTCGCACTTCCAAAGAAGCACTTTCGGGACATGATATGCACCAATAAGAATGGCGTGTAAACTTGACGCTGCTATTCACAACCATTCTATTGTCACGGATGCCCTGGTAAAAGATCAGTAAAAACTTAATCGTTTTACTTGCCAAATTTTATAAATTTTATGCACTGCCTATTTTTTTACATGTAGGATATTAGTTTCAAGAATTTTCCCCCTTATTATGTTTATTTGTTTCCGTTTAAGGGGGCTCATACACCGTGATATGTCAAAATTTCCGTTTTCTCGTTTTTGCAATTGTTTGCATTTCCTTTTAGGAAAATCGCAATATCTCTGGAACTATTTGCTATTTGCTTTACGTCGTATCGACACAGATAGGTATTATGGTGACGATGGGATAGGAAAGGCCTAGGACTGAGAAGAAAGTGGCCGTGGCCTTAATTAAGGTACAACCCCAGCATTTGACTGACGTGAAAACGGAAAAGCACGGAAAGCCATTTTCAGGGTTGCCGAAAGTGGGGTTCGAACCCACTATTTCCCGCAACTATTTGAGAAAAGTGCATGAAACTTGGCATAAATATCCCTATTAATGATCTCTACAGGATGAAGCACGTTAATTTGTATTTTAAAACACTGCCTTCGTGATGTACAGGCCGTACTGTAGCTCCGATGACATCACGCAAAGAGGCGAACTCTCTCCTCCGTCCGACCCGTAGAATGCGAAGACTTGATGCGTCTGTACATTGTAATTATGAAATATTCACAAATGTTGTATTAATATAACAGGTGAGATCACTAATACCTGTAATCCCATCGTAATTCGTAAGTCAGGTCTATGTAATTTTAGGAGAAGTAGGTTTGAAGTGCGATTTGCGCGGTCAAAGCTTGAGTGTTTTACTCGTCAATGTACCCAACAAATTAATACCTGCATTCATACAAACACGGAGACAACAAACGTACAACAATAATAATAATAATAATAATAATAATAATAATAATAATAATAATAATAATAATAATAATAATAATTGACTTTACCCTCGCCTGCAGTACCTACTGGGTGGATTGAGTAGCTCAGCAGTGGCTGTTGCCGGTCCCAAGCCCGGGGAAAGGAGGAGGGTTGGCGCAATGCCGTAAAATGACAGCCAGAGAATATCTTGAGGCAACCTCTATGGTTCACAATCATAGTTGCAACTTGGAGCTTGCTCCATCCAAGGCTATATGCCTTTGACAATCAAGAATGGACGGAGATCTTTTCGGTAAATTTCCACCGCTTGGTACTAGCCAGGGAAGACTGCATTCGGATACAGTGGGCAGTCGCTTGAAAGATGAGTCAGCCGGGCCGAGTGGCTCAGACGGTTGAGGCGCTGGCCTTCTAACCCCAACTTGGCAGGTTCGATCCTAGCTCCGTCCGGTGGTATTTGAAGGTGCTCAAATACGACAGCCTCGTGTCGGTAGATTTACTGGCACGTAAAAGAACTCCTGCGGGACTAAATTTCGGCACCTCGGCGTCTCCGAAGACCGTAAGAGTAGTTAGAGGGACGTAAAGCAATTAACATCATTATTAAAGATGAGTCAGATGAGTCGGAGCATCTGGAAATACCTAAGACAAACCAACGACTAAACCAAAGACTAAAATTGAAACAGATAAACCATTTAGCAACACATAACATCAGATCTCTGGCACAGGTGCGAAAATTAAAAATCCTAACTAATGAACTAGACAAACAAAGGATCCTTATAGCAGGACTACAAGAGATGAGGAATTCAGACCAGGAACCCATGGAATCCCAAGGGTACAGAGTGTACAAATGCATCCCTGGGGAAAGAGTGATGAGGAAATGTCCACAGATTGGTACAGGATTCATAGTCAACTGGAAAATAATTGATTCAATAATAGATTTTCAGGCACAATCCCCAAGACTCGCGACGCTGACAATAAAGGCATCGAATAAAATGTACACAGTAATGCCCACGCTCCTACAAATGATAAAAACAATAGGAGAAAAACCAGAGAAGAAGTGGATGAATTCTGGGACCTCCTGGATCAAACAGTGACAAGCATAAATAAAAATCATACCAAAATTTTAATAGGCGACTCAGTGCAAAATTAGGTGAAGAAAAGAGATACAGAGACATAATAGGAAAATGGCCAGCTCAAAAACAGACCAATAAAAATGGCATAAGATTAATATACTTTTGTAGAAACCATAATATGATATAAAAATCTACGTATGTTATGAGAAAACCTAATAAACTTAAGACATGGAAACACCCAGATTGGAGAAAAGGAGAATGGGAATTGGATCGTGTTTGTATGGAAAAAAATTATCATAAGGAAATCCAAAATGTTAAAGTACTTAGAGGAATAGACATAGGGTCTGACCATTACATGGTGAAATTCAAAATTAAATTCACACCTGTAAAGAAACCAAAATCAAAATGCAAACTGAGAAACGTTTATGATCCCCATAAACTAATAAACAATATAACAGTATAAGGAACTAACTGGAGACATTGATTAAACAGATAAATTAGAAGAGATCATCCCGAAACTAAAAGACATAGCTGAGAAAATATCCTTGCCAACTCCAAGGAAAAAGCATCAATGGTGGAATGAGGTATGCCATAAAGCATTTGAAAGTAGACATCAGGCATGGTTAAATCATCAAAGTCAGAAAACAGAGACATCGTATGAAGAATTTACCAAGCAAAGAAAATTAACCCAAAAAACCATCAGAAATATTAAAAGACAACATCAAAAAAGCATTATTCAACAAATAGAAATGGATCACAAAAAGACCAATTCTAGGGTTACTATAAAATATTTAGTAAACAACTTCAAAAATATGAACCGCCAACGCTTATGCTAAAAGATAAGAACGGAGGGATGGCACATAATAATATAATACACAAATTCTAGCAGACACATTCAATAAATTATTGAATTTTGAAGAACCAAGAAAACTACTTGATATAAACACAGACATGCCCATTAAAACTCCACCAGAAAATATCGATCCACCCAGCTTTGATGAAGTTAATCAAGCCATTAAAGAACTGAAAAATTATAAAGCTTGTGGGGAAGACCAAACATTTGCCGAGTTGTGGAAAAATGCAGCGGAATCAATTAGAGAATCACTTCACCAATGTTTTATTAAAATTTGGAATGATAAAAAATTACCGGACCACTGGACAACTGCAGTAATCCACCCTTTACACAAAAAAGGAGATACAGTAGAACAAATCCGGATAACTATAGAGGAATATCACTCCTGGATTGAACTTATAAAATATTCTCGAGAATAATTTACAATCGGTGCAAATATCAACTGGAAAAGGAATTAGGGGAGTACCAGGGAGGATTTTGACCATGGCGTAGTTGTCCAGATCAAATCATAACACTAAAATTATTAATGGACATCGGCAAAAGAAGACAGAAACAAATTATTATCACTTTCGTAGACTTTCGGAAAGCTTATGATTGCATTCACCGACCTTCAGTATTAAAAATATTACGAAATTTTGGATTACATCCTAAATTAGTTAAAATGATGAGCTTAACGTTGTGCCCGTTCGCATCTCGTTGACCAGTTTCAAAATGGCGGCGTAGGAAGGCATGGCCCATGCGATCTACTAAGGCAATGAACTTCATATTAATACAGCGTATAGAAGGCTGCGTACGTCACGGAGCGGATTAATTTGGAAGTCACTCCAGAACAGTAGAGGCTCATTTTGAATCGTTTTAAAAAAATATAGCAGCGGAAGGATTGTTTAAGAATATACTCAAAAAATTACATTCGGAGAAGCAAGACGCAGTTACGAGCGAAGTTACATATTTGAAGAATATTCTTAATTACTGAGGAGAATATTAACTATTTACAATCGGCGATAGCATACGATTAAGTAATTCACCGGTGTATGCTAAGAAAAGAGGCGAAAAATTATATAAATAAATAATTTGTGGTGAAATACGGCGGACTTGGATTCGTGAGCAGCCACTCTACGGTTAAAGGAAAAGGAACTCACCATTTTTCAATATTGATTATTTCATACGAGAAGATAGTTACTACTGTGGCAGTAAAGTTAATAACTATTTACGGAGAAATTTTTCCAACCAAAAAAAAATTCGACGATTACTATAAATAATAGAAATATGGAATATAGTATGACTGATTGCTCCGCAAAAGGAATTTTCTTCGTTGTCTACAGATTCGAAATGATGACTAACTGCTAAATCAACATGATGGACTGAACTGGGGATATGCGCCGTCGAGCCAGATGACCAGCTGAGGATGATTGGACCGGCCAACCAGTGGACATGATGACGTGGATGAGCACCGGCCAGCTAAAATACCGGACGATAAGGAGTGGACCGGCGAGCCATGTGACCAGCTGATGACCATGAACATGCAATCCAACCAGAGATCCAGATCCGATTGGAGGGTCTAACTGCAACCGAGGGATGGAGCAACAACCAGTCCAAACGTAGCAACTGACGAGCTAAGTCCATACATTTCTTTAGTAGAGTAGTTTCTTGTAATCTGCACCCTCAAACTAACTCGGCATGTGCTGAATATTTGGTGATATTTATGAATTATTTAAGAACCCGTGTGAAATATGAAGTGATGTATGAGATATTTAAGGCTATAAGATAAGATGGAAGTGTAGAATTAGTATGCTATTATGACATATACAGGCTACCGCACTTGCATACATACAGTGGAAACTAGCTTGGATAAAAGAAAGAAGTGTTACTTGTGAAGACCTAGTAGCTATGAGTCTAATTTACTAGTGTAGTTTCGATTAATCTCGCTTACCTGTACATAGATTACGTCACGATTTACCTGCGCGATACTATGAATATTGTCAAATTAAGTATTCCTTTCTTCATAGAAAGAGGGCATTGGACTCGTACTACTGTTTTTTAAGATAAAGGTTATTAATTGCGTATTTTACAAGGCAATTCTAGAATGTTTAGCATATAGTTTTGGGAGTAATGGCTATATGCATTCGGCTATATGTAAGCCGGTGTTATGTTAAAGTATATGTGGAATGGCGTTGAAATGTGATTAGTTATTGGAGTATATTGATGAATAGTGAAGATTTGAGGTTTGTATATGTTCTACGGAAAGTGTAAGAATTGCCATTCGATGAGGAAACGTGTATTAGAATTACAAAGTGAGTTTCTGTGCCATATTGGAAAGATTATACTAAAGTGTGAACATCGCGCAGATGACCATTTTAAGGTAAGAGTGACATGTATTATGGTAGAATTGTGTATCGTGACAGTTATATTTATCTCTGATTTTGGTGAATAACGGGTACTGAGTATATGAGAGTACTTTAATATACAGTTCACTAGACTCATGACTGAGTATACATCGGATACTCTTTAGTGCGGTGACGTTACAATATAATACGTAACAATTTCATTCTATACTATCCATACGAGTTGAGTAGCTCGTATACATATGAAATATTTGAGAAAGAGCATATTGCTAGAGCACATCGAGCCGTTAATAGAGGAGTGTGTGGATTGGAAACTACTTGAATAGTTAGTTAGATGTTTATTTCTTTTCATGCAATAATGATTTCAATTGAAGTATTTTAAATATGAAGAATATGATAATGGTTAGTTAGGAGCCATATGTCGTAGGCTTTAGGGAGGTACTGTCTTAGCCCGTAAGTTGTTACTTGTGCGTACTCGAAATATGTGACCAAATAATCAGAGTTCAGATCTATGAATGAATATAATTTATGAATGGAAAGTTGGAGAACACTTTTACAATTTAATATTCACGCAAGTGTTTGTTTGGGAAATAATTACGCGAAAATATGAGAAGATTTACGTTTACAATTTAACTTATTCCCATGTAATTTTATTTCGTTTCAAGTTAACAAACCATAGATTTTATCTCAGCAAGATGAATTAAATGTTGTGAGAACAATCTAAATAATTAACGTGACAGTATTCACAATGTGTATTTTTTATTGATTCCGTGATTGCTCAGTGATCTCTTGTATATAATTGGAAAAATGAAATACTTTTCGGAACATGGCTACGAATATTGAGATATTTATTAATATGAATTTGAACATTAATTAAGAAAGAATGTAAATATGTTAAGCCTTAATTATTTTATTTTATTTGAGCCAGCGCTGACTATAATCCTTCATGTTTAAATATTACTCGAATAATACTACCCAGATTTCACTTATTTTACATCGAACATCATTTATTCAATAAATAATCTTATATTCTTTTAGTAAGTGACTGTGTCTTAATTTCTGTTTGGGTAACGACTAGTTTGTAAGTTAGTTAATAAGTTTTGTAGATATAAGCAATTGATTAGTTCTACAAGCGGTTAGAGATTCCTTTGAACTTATCGGCCACAGGTTCGTACTTGTGCGTGTAGGTACTCCCGTGACGCGTATTCCAGCGGACTGATTCTCATCCGAAACCACGTAAAATAACTATATATAAAATCACAGATTTTATGAGCGGAAAATGGATACCCTGAGAAGAAATCTAGAGCTACCGGGATAACTTGGCACTGACCGCCACATGGGCGGGTGCAACGTTAACAAACACTAAATCAAAGGTGAAGTTTTGAGGAGAATTATCCGAAGCATTCACGATCAGAACGGGACTAAGACAAGGTGATGTACTATCACCACTGTTGTTTAATTGTACTCTGGAATACTTGATGAGAGAATGGTATAAAGACAATAACGAAAATATAAAAACTGGATACGCTAAAGATGAAATTAACCTAAATTTCTTAGGATTTGCACATGATCTGGCACTACAAGCTAATAACCTTAATGAAGCTCGCTATCAAATCACAAGTCTCCAAACTATTGCTGGAAAAATTGGATTAACAATTTCATTTGAAAAACTAAAATAATGGCAATATATCCCCTTTTAATAAGCAGTGTTCTGATATGTGGGAAAGAAATAGAAATTCTAAAACAGAGTTGTTTAGCTTTGGAGAAACTATAACATACAATTTAAATGAAAAAAAATTCTTGGACAGAGAGAACGAATAAATTATCCTGAGACCAAAAAGTAACCAGAAATACATACAACAAGAAATGTTTGTCAATAAATACAAAATTGAAACATTATAAGACTGTAGTCCAACCTGAAATAACTTACGGAAGTGAAAAATTATTTAAACTAAAGCAAAAGAATAACATAGACAAAATTTTAAAAATAGAAAGAAGAATAGTAAGAACATGCATTAATAAGAAGTACCAAAAACAAGGAGAATGGCGTATCATCCCAAATTCAGTAGTATATCAGGAAATAGAACCTATAACGGATTTCATGAGAAAGAAGAGAATATCATTCTTTGGTCATCTGTTGAGAACACATCCAGACAGGTTAATACGCAGAACTTTGGAAAAGCTTTGGAAACAAAAGCAACAACCTGTCTGGATAAACGAAATAAAAGAAGACATGAAAGAATTAGACATTGCACTGGAGGATTTAAAGAATAAATCAAACAAAGTCAATAAATTGAAGAATAGTAAAGTTAGGTTCCTACCAAAATGTGATAAAAGATAAACAACTAAAAGGGTTTTATCAGAAGAAGAACGACAACGAAGATCAGATAGAATGAAGAAATACTGGAAGATCAGAAAAGAAAAAACATAAAACATCATAGAAGACCGGACAGAAATTGACTTACAGTGGTCCAATGCGGCCGTAAAAGCATAATAATAATAATAATAATAATAATAATAATAATAATAATAATAATAATAATAATAATAATAATAATAATAATAATAATAATAATAATAATAATAATAATAATAATAATAATAATAATAATAGACTTTACCTCCATAACTTCAGATGGGCAAAAAATACACTAGTTTTCTTGTTTTTTTCTTTGACACTTCTGGCACTATCCTTCGAAGACTTTCTTCTTCCACACAAACATTGTATCACTTTTTGTTTAGGAATAGCCCATGTTTCCCCAAATATTAATGTACTGACCAACAAGATCTGTTCGTTACTTCCCACATTCACGGAAATTGTCGAGGAATAATTCTTTAATTATTACTTAGGTATTAATTACTTAATTATTAAGGTGTATTGCTTCCAACATCTAAATGTTATCTACCAGCAACAGTTTAATTTTAAAATGTAGGCATACAACGCTAAAATTGCACTTAGTTCTATATTTTTAGACTGGGTTTTGTTTTTACTCTCATTAATTTTGGGGAGAAAAGGCAGCGCGTACTCAACATTACTAACCTAAGAACTAACCATATGTAGGTTCGACTCGTTACTGTCTATTTTTAAGCTTGTTCTGTACCAACAATAAAACGCCCTGCTGTAAGTCTATGTAACAAGAAAGTCAAAAGCAAAATTGATCATCAGCTCGGGAAAATGAGTTTAACATACTCCTTTATTCTTCGTAGCAGGTACATTTTCGGTCGAGATTTTCGTTTCTCATAAAGGTAAAATGAAAATATTAGTGTATATTCACTTGTATAGTTGTATTTTCGCCATGGTACGCACAAATTCTTAGCATTGTGGCAACTGCCAACTTCCACACACTGAATTTAAATTCGCAGCACATTATATTTGCACAAAAACGTGTTATACGATAACAATTAAATAAATAAATAAATAAATAAATAAATAAATAAATAAATAAATAAATAAATAAATAAATAAATAAATGCCACGAGATGTATTACGTCCGTTGGACTTATATTACAGACCACGTGAATATACCATACCTAACCTAAACTATGGGGTCTCATTATATTAATTACAGCTATTTACGTAAATCCTGATGTGATAAATTTAAAGAAAAAAATTGCAATATGCTTAAATATAAGGTTCGGTCTTTCAACAGTCGCAATTATCCAAAGAATTCTCCCAATCTTTATGAGTTACATTCACAAGTAAAATTTGTAACATTCGCTCAGATCGCCTCAATTGATCAGCTGATTGGCTTGACGCGCTTTCTACAGTACGGCCTGTATATTACGAAGGCAGTGTTTAAAATAACTAAGATATACTTGAAAAATTGAACAAAAAATTGTGAAATTTTTAAGAGACAATTTAATTTTTAAAATTTTTTAGAATAATTTCCGTTATAACATTCATAGTGCTTCATTCTTTAGATTTAAGCATCTTCTTTACATAAAAAAGGATCAATCAATGCAAATCAGTAATTTTTGTTACATCATGTTTTTGTGACTTATAAAGTTAAAAGAATGACGAATATGTTTTTTAATAACTCATTTAATACCTAACATTCTGTTCCCATTCATATAAGAAATGGAAGCTCTATGTGTCTCCTATAAGTGTGTCAATTTTCTTAATTCTATGTTGCATATTAGTGAAGCTATAATGTAATACTTATCTGTATACGTAAACTGATATATCGCGGTGTATCAGCCCCCTTAATTTAATTTCATCACTGATCATTATTTGTAGTACCATTTCTTACCGATTTTCTGTGGTGGTGGTGGTGGTGGTGATTATTGTTTTAAGAGGAAGTACAACTGGGCAACCATCCTCTATATAACACTAATCAGAGAGGAAAGATGGAAGGGATCCGACACTTCGAAAAATGAAGGTATCGGCCAAAGGAAGGCAAGGGCCACGAAGGGTATGAAAATGAAAGACTCCCTAGCCCTCGCAATCCTAATAGCGTCAGGGTCGGAAAAGAACAAGAGTTGACCAAGACAGGTCGGAAAGGATAGATGAAAGTGAGGAGCCTGGCACAAGTAAGTGGAAGCAATGCCAGGATTCAGCTAAGAGCCCCGTGGTCGCCAACCCACGCTCCAAAGTTCAGAGCCCCTGGGGCCCCTTTTAGTCGCCTCCTACGACAGGCAGGGAATACCGTGGGTGTTATTCTACCGCCCCCACCTACAGGGGGAGATTTTCTGTGGAACGCAGAGGTGTAAGAAGGTGCGGGTTTGAATAAATGGACAAAGAAAAGCTATAAACATAATTTAAAACACTAAAATTTGAAATTTTTTCTTTCCCTTTTTTACCATAAACGTGATAAACAAATGGCAGTTGAATAGAATAATAGTGAGCTCGTAGGCTTCTGTAACAATAATGTTTTGAAATCCTAAAACAATCAGGTACTATAGAGAAAATTGTTGACATAAAGATTTCGAAGAAATGAGTTTTGTAGCTCAAAAGTTACACTATTCCAATGAGCACATTTGCTCCACTCAAATACACTCTATGAGACTAGCCTCCAAAATTTACAACACTCCAGCCTCTCAAAAATACACGTTTCTACATTAGATTCCTTTGACAACAATGTTCGCTGTCATCTCAGCTAGGCAGTCAGATCAACAATAGACCGTGAGTAATTAGAAATTACAGTAAGAGAAGCTACAAGTGCCCACTTTAAATGATCTTAGTGGTCAACAGAAAAGGTTTAAGAACTCGGCCATAAACAAAATGCGAAACACTTGCACTCCTCTTGGAATACACTTTGAAACACGTAAGATCCTATCTGGGCTTATGGCCCGAACTTACAGAGGCTAAGCCTATACTACCGAGTGTGACTAGATGGAGAAAATATTAAGTTCCAAAATAAGGTTATGATTTGAAATTTTTTGTCATCATAGTCATCTCCATGCCAGGTTGAATGGGAATTAAAAGATGGTGAACACTATTTATTCCCTAAGATACATCTTTCCCAGCAGGGATTTGAATAAAGTCCGTAGACTTGCTTGAAAATTTACATTACAAGATAATATTAAACATAAGAATTTACATTACAAGATAATATTAAACTTTAGAATTTATATTACAAGATAATATTAAACTTTAGAATTTACATTACAAGATAATATTAAACTTTAGAATTTACATTTAGAATGAATTTTGAAATCTTCCCCTCAAGTCACCTCTCTAAAACTATCACATTTTTAAAATATGTTTGCATTTACCTTAAGCCTTCCGACGGCGGGCAAGGCTTTCCCCTGCCTCTACAAGCGTAAGCACTCTAGACTAGAGTGATGAAGAAGAAAACCTGGTCCAAAAGCTCCCAGCTTTTATAGCAGAGGGGAAAGTTCCAGAATTCTCTAGGCGGATGGCTTGTACATTCTCTTAATTTTGATTGGGTACCTAATATATACACCAACATTTCTGATTGGCAAATGGCAAATTTTAGAAGGAAGAAAGAGGTAGAATTGGTAGTCACTTTAGAACACACACAAAAAATCTACAAACACTTCAGTTTTGAAAACAGAAATACCAAAGTTCCCCGGAAAATTAATTGTCCATCCTCTCACCACAGGGGGCACATAAGTCGACAGTAGAGACATCTGAAGATTAAAGTTCAAAATTCTTCCACTGCACAGTTACGGGTTTACAACACAGGGGGTCTTCTAAAAGGCACTCAGTTCAAATACACGTGGAAGGTGTACCTCCGGTACACTATTAATTTAATTTGTATTTCATTTAATTATTGAAATGTAATGCAGTGTAGTATTGCAGTGCCTGGTTAGATGGAAGAGAAAGCCTGAAGGCCTTAATCCTGCCAGGTAATCTTAAAACATTACTTACTAACTAACTTACTTACTTACTTACTTACTTACTTACTCTGGATAGGAGCAAAATGTTGATTGTTAGTGATTACTGAAGGCCATTCATGTATCATTACATTACTGAAGTCATTATTTTCTTGTGATTGTATGTTCGGCTATTTCTTGGTGGATAAAGAATTTTTGGTATGTTACTTGACACAGGCTAGAATATACTGTAGCTTAACTGTACTCCCAACCTCATTATTAGCGTATGGTAACGTTCACAAAACAATACAAAGATTAAATATACAGCACAAAATATTATATTCATAATTACAAGATAAACACATAACATTGAAAACAATCGTGCAAGCAAAAGGGTTCAAAGAGTTAGATCTAAGTTCTCTAGCCATTGTATGGCCTCAGAAGAAGACACCACAAAGTCCTGGCTGGATTCAGCGAATGCCCTCCCAATGCATTCGGTGACAATATGGTGGCTGTGACAGTGTGGAAGCTGCAGATATATGAGTGGTGCTTTGTAATGGTATACAGCGCTGTGAAAGGTGCAACTCACCGAGCGAGTTGGCCGTGCTGTTAGGGGTGCGAAGCTGTAAGCTTGCATTCGGGAGATAGTGGGCTCGAAACCCAGTCGGCAGCCCTGAATATACTTTTCCACGGTTTCCTATCCTCACACCAGGCAAATGCTGGGGATGTACCTTCATTAAGGCCGTGGCCGCTTCTTTCCCACTCCTAGCCCTTCGTTGTCCCATCGTCGCTATAAGACCTATCTGTGTTGTTGAGACGTAAAGCCAGTGAAAAAAATAGTGCTACTCATAATCAGTCGTGCTACAATACCACTTTCTGGTCCGATAAGAAAAGAAATGGCAAAGTGCCTCGCTATTCTTCATGCCTAGTACCCCTCATTATAGTACCGCTATCGGATTTTACGTTTTCCGTTTAACTGCATAAACTTCGGTGGTGCTACGAGAGGGTTCAACCAGCCTGCGAAGTAGTGACTTGACAGACAGACAGACAGACAGACAGACAGACAGACAGACAGACAGACAGACAGACAGACAGACAGACAGACAGACAGACAGACAGACAGACAGACAGACAGACAGACAGACAGACAGACAGACAGACAGACAGACAGACAGACAGACAGACAGACAGACAGACAGACAGACAGACAGACAGACAGACAGACAGAATGTATAGCCACGTAGAATGTATACGCTCGTCGCAGGTGGTTCCACACTTTTCCAGCGGCGGCCGGTCGGAATAGGGCTGGGAGGGCTGTACTCAGATATTTAAGATGCTACACTACTAAGAACATAGAGTACATAGGCCTTCTCTTAGTAACATATGTCATTAAGAAACCTCAGCCGATGTATGAACCATACAGTTCATGGACCAATAGTATAGATTTTAGTATTAGATATTGGGATTACCTGAGGCCACCAAGGAAGTCATTGTCTTATAGTTTATTTCATAAAAGATTCCAGAAGAAGCGTTCTCGTGGGAAGAGAGCTAGAGCATCTTTATGAAAATTTCCAGATACTCATTAAAGGGATTTATGGCCCAAGCTAAGCCTCTTAATGAAGATTGGGGACGCTCCCCGGACCGCGGCAAACTAACCTTCGGAGGGAAGAAGGAATTAAATTAATATCTCTGGTTACGAAAGAGATGCATTGGATCTGATACAAGAATTGCAACCTGCATAATTTATGTTGAATTTCGATATGCAACATGGCTGTAATCATAAATGCATTCGTTAAGTAGGATACTTGACATGCTTTGTGCGGGAAAACTTCGAGTCGCGGGCGAGCGTATCCTACACGCGAGCAAGCGGTGTGGCTACGCCAACCTGATTATAAATGCAGGTCCGCCTGGCACGTCAGCCGCATTCTCTGACCGTAAGGCTGCTTGAACGAAGTCGTCATGCTGCGAGTCGGCACGGAGAACAACGTTTAATCTTCGAGCTGCACACACAACTAGCACTACTGAATCTGGAAGAAAGTAAGTAATTAACCCGCATATTCAGCTGAGTTCTTGATATTACCTGTGTTGATCTGCTGTGGTGAGATGAGGTACTGCCTATGATAGACTGATGAACTAGTAGCTTCATATTTCTGTGAGGTCAAGTTGTAACTGACGTAATGCTAGAATAAATGTAGGCTCAGGGTAGTTCTGGTACAACGACATGTTGTCCGAGTGAAAGAATAAAATAACAGTGTTACCAAGTTTGATGAAGAAAACTATAGTGTACCAAGTTTAGAATTCAGAACAAGACTTGGTCAATGTAATGTGTGAGGCACGATATTAGTGGAAACAGGCATCGAGTCTGGACAGTCTGTAATAAGTAATTTTTTTTCATTTACCCCTGCATCAAGCCAGTACGAGCTTCTACATAATCATTGCGAGGAAGCCACAACGGGAGCTGAAGCCGGCACGACATCGGGAATCGATCCAGGAACGTGGGGCGTACCTGATCAGCGCGACGTCGAAGGGGACATCTTCCAGCATCCAAGGAGCTGTACGAAGGATTCACGCAAGGTAGAATGTCTCCAGTCGTCCGCCGGTATCTGCTGCAAGCGTCGCAGTTTGTCATGATGTGGTAAATTCAGTGGTCCACAGGAAGGGCCGCTCCGTCATGTCATCAATCATATAAGGTCAGAGCTTTCCAATTCTGTTTCAAGCATGTCATTAAAAATTTAGATAGGAACAGGGGGGCCGTCAGCCAACAGGTTAGTTTATGGTAGGAAAATTCTTGGTAATAAATAGCTAGGCCTCAAGCTCGAACCCCGTGCATTAGTGTAGGTAGTAGGTTGTATATTCCTTGTTGGTGTGATTATATTTCATTTCGATAGTATTATATTAGTGTACGTGTAATCTTCATGGGTCAGGTCGAACTCCCTTGGTCATGTTAGGTAAGTCTGACAGACAGGCACTGTTTATTATGTAGCGTTTAGGCATATGTCTCTGCCGACGTAGGTTGTGTATTTGAGATCTGGATTTACCCCGTAACTCACCTAGCTTGTCCGACAGGGTGGGCGTGTCCGTGTGTTTGAGAGATTTGGGCGTTATGCATGTAGCTGACTGTATGAATTGATATGAGAGAGCCCCAACACAGATTAAGAGTGTATTAGATGCATATGAGGTGCTTTATTATGGCTATGTGATGATAGCTTACTGAATTGTGCCTTTGTATTATTAAGGATGAGCCCATTGGAGGTGGAAATGAGATTTGTTGTATTGCTTGTGGCATTGAGATGAGGGCGTGTAGCCCATGCGTATTTAAGAGAGCGCTTTAGCAGCTAGATTATGCGAGATACATTGAGTAGCGAAGTTTCCTTGCACTCAGCCTACAAGTCAGTCAGCTGAGCTCATAAATGCTGTGGACAGCCGCCTGTCTAGTGCACTGCTGGTGAGGGTTGGTGTGTCTGACGTCACAGTCTTGAAACTCGGTTATATTGCTGTCTGCAGCTTGTCGAGTGTGTAGAGGGGAAAGGACGACCTTGATGTTTTGACGCAGGGAGAGATTTTAGTTCTGTTTGTTCTGCTTTATTTTAACGCGTTGCCCGTTTTACGTTTACCCCTGGACAAGATGGTTGTGTTCCTTTTTTATATTGTTTTTTTGTATATGATTATTCAACGCCTTGCTCTTTATTGGACCAGGGATCGAGACCGGGTCAGGGCACTGTACATTATGTGTTTAAATTTGTTTGCACCGGAGTTCGATGGTACGAGGCATAGTAAAATTTTATGATGTGGAGATTACTGTTAGATGTGTATTTCAGCAGATATCCATTTTTTCTTTATTTCAATACTTACACAATTGTACCATGCTTGTTACAGCAAAGCTGTTTCGTGAAGGCAGTGAACTGGTAACCATCGGCTCAACATTATCTTTACCCCAGTCACATTTGAAAGCTCTTATATTTGTAAATAGTATTTTTTATGTAATAAATCCCTGATTGTAATACTTTGAATGCAGCGATGTTTTCTGTTAGATATTTTTTTTGGTAGGATTTTTCTCTTACCCTGCATCATTTCGTATCATCTAAGTTATCTTTTATGCCCTCATTTTCTACCCAGATACCCTGATTCATGTTCTACTGAGCTGCGGATTGTGGATACGCCTGTAAGGTAAGACATGTGCCGTACATACATCTTTTCGTGGATGTATTGGTCACTATAATGTTCTTGGTTCGAATTCGGCATTTGCCTGATGGGAATCAAAAACATTATAGGGCGCAGTATGTAGCCACAATATTATTTTCTGTCCAGGTTTGAAGTCATCTCAATCAATCAATCAATCAATCAATCAATCAATCAATCAATCAATCAATCAATCAATCAATCAATCAATCAATCAATCAAAGGGCAGTAGCCCAGGTGGCAGATTCCCTATCTGTTGTTTACCTAGTCTTATCTCAAATAATTGCAAAGAATTTGGAAATTCATTGCACATCTTCCTTGGTAAATTACTCCAATCGCTAACTCCCCCTTCTATAAGCGAATATTTGCCCCAACTTATATCTTGAATTAGAATTTTATTTTCACGTTGTGACCACTCAAACTTTCGTCTATTAATGTAATTTCACGCCATCGCTCCAGTAAGTCGAGAAGCTCGTCTTCGTACTCCCAAGTCTTCCCAGCCCAAACTTTGCAACATTTTTGCAACGCTACTGTTTGTCGTAAAATACCCGGAACAAATAGAGCTGCTTTTTTGTTATTGTTGGATTGTTTCAGTTCTCGAATCAAGTAATCATGGTGAGGGTTCCATACACTGGAACCATATTCTAGTTGGGGTCTTACTAGAGATTTGGGCTATATGCCCTCTCCCTTACACCCACACTACAACCCCTAAAACCCTCATTACAATGTGCAGAGATCTGTACCTTTTATTTGCAATCCCCTTTATGTGATTTACCCCAATGAAGACCTTTCCTTTTATTAACACCTAAGTCTGACAGCGAACAGCCATCATTGCACTTTTCTCTTAAACAATTGAAGCTATAGATACAACGTATGTTATGGGTATCCATATGGTTTTCATCTAAAGGGAAGTGAAGTATATCATATAAACAGTCTTACGACTTATCTGAATTGGCTGTATTTGAAAAGTCAACACAAATTTATACATGTTCGAAATGTATTGTGGAATAAGATTGCTGAGATTTTTCCTATCAAAATTCATATTACAGGCAACGGTACTGGGTTATTCTATGAAAATTGAAGATGAAAATAATTAAATGGGCGTAATTTGCTGTTTCAAAATATACATTTTTAACAGTAGCTTAATTTCATAACACTGGCAGTAAATATTTTGTTTTGCTATTGTCGGAGGTTAGCTTACTTGCAATCTCTATTGTAGGTACTGAGTTGGCGGTATCACGCAAAAGACTGGAACTGAAAACTGGTGCTGTACCGTTAATATCTATCGTCAGATGCTTCTGGTTTCCCATTCTCCGGCACAAAAGCAAATGCCGGGGCAAATGCGGCCTCTTCCCTCTTACCTTCTCCACACCTCAAATCACTGCTACTAATCTTCTTGGCCTGAGAGAGTACGTCATCCTCCAGGAGGCCCGCCCTATCCCTTCACGGTACGGAATGAAAGCTTAAAAACAGGAAGATATCGGAAGATGAGATGGACGGGATACAGACTGTCTAAATGAAAGATTGCCAAGAAATCGAAAACCGGGTACAAGTAAGTGGAAAATGAAATGAAATGAAATGGCGTATGGCTTTTAGTGCCGGGAGTGTCCAAGGACAAGTTCGGCTCGCCAGATGCAGGTCTTTTGATTTGACTCCCGTAGGCGACCTGCGCGTCGTGATGAGGGTGAAATGATGATGAAGACGACACGTACACCCAGCCCCCGTGTCAGCGAAATTAACCAATTAGGGTTAAAATTCGCGACCCCGCTGGGAATAGAACCCGGGACTCCTGTGGCCAAAGGCCAGCACGCTAACCATTTAGCCATGGAGCCGGACAAGTAAGTGGAAGCAATGTCAGACACGGCTACGGATCCCTTGGTAGTCCAAGCTGAGAGCCACAGGAGATCACCCCTATTAGTCACTTGTGGTCGGCACTCACTTCCGCAAGCTTGTCCCCATTTACGAGTCTCCATGGGTGGGGAAAGAGGAGTAACGAATATTAGTTACTGCTTTTCTCATGTGACAGCCTATTATTGAGTATGTCCATTCGTGGAATTCAATTACAGCAGTCTGGAACACCACGAACGCTGAGTGCTCCACTTGTGACGGGATCAGACGGTGGTGCTCCTCCACGCAGTTTGTTTAATAACGTCCATCACTGTGATGGCGGGAGTGTATATTTACAGCTCCTTCTGGGCGCTGAGCGATTTGCGATGATAAAGCAAACTGTTGCCTCTTAAAGGACCTCCATCAGCACCTATTGCGCCCTGGTTCTCGACCAGTCACCGCTGCAGCTGCCTTCCTTTCCCAGGTCTACCAACTAATTCGTTTCACCTCGAAATTGAATCGCTTCCAAGTAAAATTCTTCATATCTCTTCCACTTCCTACTCTGAACTACTTTCTCAGAATTTTATACTTCTTTATGATTTGGCTTTAGATAGTAAGTGTCTTCAGTAGTCTATTTTAATTATTGAAATACATTTTGGCGGTCATCAGACTCCTCGGCTTAAATTCGGTGCTTTGACCTCCAGTTCAGAGAGCCCCGGTTCAATCCCCGGCCGGGCCAGGTTATAAACTTGCTGAAAGACATTCAAAAGATGTGGTAATTTTACCACCTAGCCCTATGAACGTATCTGCTACAGATATTTGTTCTTTTCTATATCGAACCATCTCGGCGGCGGGGGAATCGGAGTGGCTAACTATCCGAACTCCCAAAAAGCTGAGAGCAATTAAGAGGACAACTGCCGTGTGGCGGTCCTCTTTCCGGTCTTCACGGAGAGAGACCGCAGTTTGTGTAGGCTGAGGATAGGTCATGAATGATCTACGTACTCTTTTCTCCTAAAGAGGGAAGACCCTACCCCAACGTGTTCTTGTGGTGCCGAATTCACCGTGGCTCACATCCTCACAGAGGGCGCCGATCTCTCTGGCCTAAGGTGGAACCTTGGCCTTCAGGAAACAATCGAACTCATACTACCCGATGACGAGAACACTGCTAATCTCATAATTCGGTTTATGTGTGAGAGTGAATTAATGAAGGGCTTCTAAAGGGTTAATTGTCATTTCCGGCTTAATATAATATTGTTTTATATTTTCATTCAAATTTAAAATCCTCTGTTGAATAAATAGTTTTAATTCTGTTTCCTTTTTTGTTTCCACCTAGTGTTTTCAGAGAGGATCGTTACGTAATTGTACTTTCACTAAAAAACAAAAAATCACCACCACCACCACCAGAGATTTTAACCGCTTACTGTAACTCGCTATCGTGGGGACTGGGTATTTGTGTCCGTCTTAATGTAGGCTACATCTCTTCATCTGCACATAACTCATCTCACTAACAACCACTACATTAGCGAGTACATACCTTTACATGGGGTTGGAAGGGAATCCGGCCGCCAAATTCACACCAAGTGCCAACCTCACATAAATTGGGAAAGAGATGTGGAAAACTAAGAATATATTTTGTCAGGAAGGTGAGTGTTCATTGGACGACTTACTTATATTAAGATGAGTGCGATTTTTCTTTAAATGAGAGAATATGTATACATAACAGTGCCATTTAAATATGTACTGACCGGGCGAGTTTGCCGTGTGGTTA
This sequence comes from Anabrus simplex, assembly GCF_040414725.1. Taxonomy (NCBI): domain Eukaryota; kingdom Metazoa; phylum Arthropoda; class Insecta; order Orthoptera; family Tettigoniidae; genus Anabrus; species Anabrus simplex. The sequence goes on along the minus strand of NC_090271.1, from coordinate 259,730,245 downwards.
GGGGCGCGCAGCTGTGAGTTCGCATCCAGGATAGTGGGTTCGAATCCCACTGTCAGCAGCCCTGAAGATGGTTTTCACACCAGGCAAATGCTGGGGCTGTACCTTAATTAAGGCCACGGCCGCTTCCTTTATATTCCTAGACATTTCCTGTCCCATCAACGCCATAAGACCTACCTGTGTCGGTGCGACGAAAAGCAAATAGCAAAATAAAAAGTACTGAAAAGCAGGTGGTGGTGGTTATTGTTTTAAGAGGCAGTGCAACTAGGGAACCGTCCTCTATTAATACAAATCAGAGGAAAAAATGGAAGGGATCCGACACTTCAAAAAATGAATATATCGACCAAAGAAATGCAAGGGCCACGAAGGGCGTGAAAATGAAAGACACTCTACCGTCGGGGTAGGAAAAGAACAAGAGTTGACCAAAGGAAGTCGGATAGGATAGATCAGAGATGCTCAGCTTGGGCGTCCGTTGAGGCTAGCCCAGCGCGGCCGGCCTGGCGTGACTTAAATGCGGGCAGCTTACGTAGCATGCACACGTCAGACTGAAAAGAGAGAGCGGACACACTTTGCAGTGAAGGTGCAGTGACGTTCGGTTGTGATTATGAAGCTCTCCTCCACTACTCAGCGAAATGCTGATTGGGGTACAGTATTTAAAATAAAGTGCTGTAGTCGCAAAAAAAAAAAAAAAAAAAAAAAAAAAGACCTTTTCAAGATATTCCTATCTGATGTATACTGCGCTCGATATAAACAGTCAGTTTTGTTTTCTTATATTTATTCATTCAAAGGAAACTGACACGTTATAAATTTTGTGTTACAATCTACAAAGGTACAGAGTCTAAGCGTGTAAGCTACGATTTACAATTTCTTGGATGGGCATGACAGTATTTCCATTTTCTTTGAAAACATAAAATTCCTGTTATTCATTAAGCAAAAAATATTAAAATTACAGAATTCAAGAAGTTAACTGCTTGATTTTGCACAGTGGGTTGTAGTACTCTGAGACTTTCCCTGTTCACTGAATTTCTGAAAAATAGTACTTAAAATTTACAAGGCGTCCGATTGGTAATAGCTAGCCTCTAAATGCGAGAGGGAGTTTCATCACGAGTGAGGACATAGATATTTACTACCAAAGAATAACGTACAACAACAATGTAAATGTATTTACTAAACAGATGTACAGTTTGTCTTCAAACAAATAACCCAATTGATGTTATTCCCGGTAAGCATGATTGCGTTATTGGTGAGTTTATCAGATCTTTTTACCCAAACAACCATTAACCACGCATCATGTTAGAAATTTTCTAAAGCACCTCTTAAAATGTAACTTAATAGTGAAAATTTTAATTCAAAACGTACATTAGAAAATACTTGAAGTTGTAGGCCCAGCTCTTTATTGCATCCAGTCAAAATACATAAATTGCAATAATAATTATAATATCATATGGCTATTTCTTTTTTTTTTTTTTTTTTTTTGCTAGGGGCTTTACGTCGCACCGACACAGATAGGTCTTATGGCGACGATGGGATGGGAAAGGCCTAGGAGTTGGAAGGAAGCGGCCGTGGCCTTAATTAAGGTACAGCCCCAGCATTTATGGCTATTTCTAGCCGGGTGCAGCCCTTATAAGGCGGACCCTCCGATGAGGGTGGGCGGCATCTGCCATGTGGAGGTAACTGCGTGTTATTGTGGTGGAGGATAGTGTTAAGGTAATCGCCCACTGCAGGGAACAAGCTTGTGGAAGATTCCACGGGCCATTTTCCGAGACTTCGCCCATACAGCACACCTCACCGCGCCGCGTCTCTCCAGTTGGAGAAGTGCAGCTCACACAGAAATATGAGTTCCAGTTCCGAGGAGGAATTATTTGCGGTTGCGCTACTTGCAAATGAGGAAGAAGAAAAACGCGAAGGAAAAGTTTCGGTCCACAACATTTATGAGAAAAGGGAAACGTACTGAGAGTTTCACCATTTATTCCCTGATCTACTAAAGGACCGAAGTAAATTTTTCCACTACTTTCGTATGTTCCAAGAAAAATTCTCTGAACTATTGAACCTAGTTAAGCCGTGTGTACCGGTCTCGATAGCTGCAGTCGCTTAAGTGCGGCCAGTATCCAGTATTCGGGAGATAGTAGGTTCGAACCCCACTGTCAGCAGCCCTGAAAATGGTTTTCCGTTTTCACACCAGGCGAATGCTGGGGTTGTACCTTAATTAAGGCCACGGTCGCTTCCTTCCCACTCCTAGCCCTTTCCTGTCCCATCGTCGCCATAAGACCTATCTGTGTCGGTGCGACGTAAAGCAACTAGCAAAAAGAAAACCGTGTGTAGAGCGAGAAAATACCACCTTTCGCCGAGAAAGGCGTACAATACACAATATCACTAACCGCGTGAAGGTACGAGCGTGCTGGCACTAGTCGAGAACTCACGAGGACTGCCGAAACGGCACTAAACCACATTCTTTCCGTTATTCCTTCCTTCTACCCTCGCCCACAAATGAGCGCCGAAAGGAAAAAAGTTCCATTCCAGAAACCTGGAGGCTTCTGGCGCGAAAATTCCACAAGCTTGTTCCGCACAGCGCGGCGCGGCTCCCTGCAGTGGGCGTTAAGCCAATTCATTTCACAAGAAGCAGACCACGGGAATTTCTTCTCGGCTGCGCTGCGCGGTGTAGTGGGCGATTACTTTTATTTGTGGTGTGTGAGTTGCAGGTACGTTGGGGACAGCACAAACACCCAGCCCCCGAGCCATTGGAATTAACCAATGAAAGTTAAAATCCCCGACCCGGCCGAGAATCGAATGCTGGACCTTCTGAATCGAAGGTCAGTACGCTGACCATTCAGCCAAGGAGTCGGACATAAACTGCAATGAACGTAAATAACTTATTTCTTCATCGTAAATTGAAAATGACACGGAATTCTGCCATTTTTCTTTCACTATTCTCTGCCTCCTTTTCAAACTCGGGTATCAGCGTGGTGTTCGAGAGTGACTGGGAGAACTTGGCCCAAATTTCACGGCCTGCGATGTAACCACAACGTCACTGTGGTTGAATAGCATACGCTCATCGTCTGCCCGCCCGGCCTCTTACAGTGCTGGGCGCCCGCGGTACAGAACGCGCAGCGTGAGCACCCCAAAGATAGATGAAAGTGAGGTGATGGGGATGGTGGTGGTAGTGATTATTATTTTAAGAGGAAGTAAAACTGGGCAACCATCCTCTATTAACACTAATCAGAGAGAAAAAATGAATGGATCCAATACTTATAAAAATGAAATATCGGCCACAGAAACACAAGGGCCACGAAGGGCGTGAAAATTAAGGACTCCCTGTGCCTCGAATGCTCTCATACTGTCGGGGCCGGAAGAGAACGTGAGTTGAACACAGGAGTTGGTGGTGGTGGTGGTCACTATTGTTTTAAGAGGAAGAACAATTAGACAACCATCCTCTATATAACACTAATCAGAGAGAAAAATGAAGGGATCCGATACTTCAAAAAATGAAGGTATCGGCTAAAGAACAGAAATGGCCACAAAGTGCGTGAAAATGAAAGACTCCCTAGGCATCGAGTGTTCTAATACCGTTGGGATCGGAAAATAACAACAGTTGACCAAGGGAGATCGGATAGGATGAAAGTGAGGAGCCTGGCATAAGTAAGTGGAAACAACGCCAGGATTCAGCTGTGGGCTCCGTGTTCGCCAACACACGCTCCCTAGTTAAGAGCCTCTGGTGCCCCTTTTAGTCGCCTTTGACGACAGACAGGGAATACCGTGGGTGCTATACTGCCGCCCGTACACGCAGGCATATAAATTCGTGTCCACGTCCCGAAGTGGTACAACTATTTTCAGCTCCACCCCCAGCTTTCCTGCCAATCTTTCACTTCTGTACCGGGAATCGAATGCGGACACTCGAGAAGGGCGGCTACTAATGCTAACCGTGGCACTACGGAGATAGGCTGTCGAGTTGTTATGAAAGCTATAGTGTCTAAGTGTTTACTAGAAATTCATGTACCGGGCGAGTTGGCCGTGCGTGTAGAGGCGCGCGGCTGTGAGCTTGCATCCGGGAGATAGTAGGTTCGAATCCCACTATCGGCAGCCCTGAAAATGGTTTTCCGTGGTTTCCCATTTTCACACCAGGCAAATGCTGGGGCTGTACCTTAATTAAGGCCACGGCCGCTTCCTTCCAACTCCTAGGCCTTTCCTATCCCATCGTCGCCATAAGACCTACCTGTGTCGGTGCGACGTAAAGCCCCTAGCAAAAAAAAAAAAAAAAAAAAAAAAAAAGAAATTCATGTCACATTTCATTTATTCGTTTAGAATTAGGTAAAAGTCAAGAGAAAATATCGTGAGGCCAGTACCCACACTTCTATAAAGACTATTTAAGCCCCTGTAATTAATGTGGTATTATTAATACACTTGTTCTTGTTCCTGCAAAAACACGCTTGCCTCGGGAATGAGATACCATGTACCAGGGGTTTATGAAGACGGCGGTAATGACGTCACAGGCACTCAGCGGGCGCGCCAGAGGATGGGATGTAGCCGGAGATGTGAAGTACTTTAATTGTTGTGCCACTTTAGAGGAAGACTCTTTTAAAATTAATTTCAAGCTGTTGGAAGTGTCTGGAGTTATCTCTCGCTGGCTGGCAACAAGCCGCCCCTGTACCACTTGAAGATGAAGAGGCCGAGGCAGGCACCTTGCGGCGCCCTAACCGTCTGGTTCACCTCTCGTTATCAAACGTACTTAGCTATTCTAGATCCACCTACACTGCCCTGACCAGCTTACGGGAAAGGCGGATGTACTATTTTCTCAAAGAACGGTCAGCAACATAGATCAGTGCAGAAGTTTCTCATCAAAATCCTGTATTCAATTAACACATTGTAAACAAGAATGACACGAAGACTGAATGCTGGGTAACTTACGGGATACTAACTTGGAGCGGATGCAGTAATGTGTTCTACCCACATAGCTGTATTATGGAAGGAATAAATACGATTTGTAAGAAACATTGCAGGACTGAGTTCTTATTTGTGATCTACAATACTGAACGAGAAAGGCGGCTTTTCTTTCTTTCTTTCTTTCTTTATTTATTTATTAATCGGTTTACCTCCAGGGTTGGTTTCTCCCTCGAAATGAGTGAGGGATCTCACGTCTACCGTCTCAAGGGTGACATTTGCCTGGAGGAGAAGTGGGAAACAACGGAAGACCACTTCGAAGATGGCTGAGGTGGGAATCGAAACCCCCTCTACTCAGTTGACCTCCAACGGCTGAGTGGACCTCGTTCCAGCCCTAGTACAAGTTTTCAAATTTCATGGCAGAACCGGGAATCGAACCTACCTCCGGGGCCTGGCAGATAATCACACTATCCACTATACTGAACAACTCTTAAACTTACCGTTCCATCGTTGGTCGTCTGCCTTGGCTGCTTCAGTAGAGCAATATCGTACTCTTAGATCTTGGGGTCGTTACGGGTTATTTTTCTATCACTTCATCGACCGAACGATATGTTCAGAAGAAAGCATAACTACGTCCAATAAGGAGCAAAAATGTGCCTACTAAAATATTTATTCAATTAAGTCACGATAAAATATATATATATTAAATTAGCCAGAGAAATCACTTACAATTTTTACAACATGTTTTAACGCAGTCACAATACATAACGTGAGTCTTATTGTTTAACATTATATTTAAAGAACGAAACGTAATGCAAAATTCGTGGACAACTAAAACCAGAAAACAAGAATAAAACCCGAAAATCGCGCACCATTTGATCCAAACGATAACTGAGAGTTAATCCACGCGAACCGTGTAAAATCTGACCTTCAACAAGTAGAATTACAGATTTACATTTAATTCAGGTTATCCGCCAGTCTACTATCCTATCGGATATTGTAACATCCCTCGAATGGGCCCTTAATCAAACCAAATCAACTATCAGTTGCTTTGGATAGGTTTCGAAATATTACTGGAAAGCATGATGTTCATTACAAGTTAACAACAATTGTCACAATCAAAAATAAAATTCCACCATGTATTGTCATGAGAAGAATCTCGATGCTGAAACATGCATCACCCCAAATAGATGTTCAGAAGGAACCACAAAACACTTGATCCGAGGGCATCTTACGTTATGTCGTCCTGAAGGAGCAAAACTGCGAAATGCATGAAAACATTTATTCATTGTGTATTTAGAAGAAATGCCAAACACTGAAGTTGAAATGAAATGGCGTATGCTTTTTAGCGGCGGGAGGGTCCGAGGACATGTTCGGCTCGCCAGGTGCAGGTCTTTTTATTTGACTCCCGTAGGTGACCTGCGCGTCGTGATAAGGATGAAGTGATGATGAAGGCGACACATACACCCAGCCCCCGTGCCAGAGAAATTAACCAATGATGGTTAAAATTCCCGACCCTGGCGGGAATTGAACCCGGGACCCCTGTGACGAAAGGCCAGCACGCTAACCATTTAGCCATGGAGCCGGACAACACTGAAGTTAAAGAAAAGTGATAAGACTTGAAAATACTCTTACTAAAACAACTTTCAGGTTATAAAACAATTACGCTGTTAAGTATGTTAAAATACAAGTCCACAATATAAAACACATGAAAGGAAATCTTTCCAGTATTCTATAACTACGACTGCCATTACAAATCTGTATACCTGCAAATGTCCCATTAAACTAAACTACAAGTGATCGGTAGATCAGCGTCTCACATGAATAATGTGAAAACCGAAAAATGAAAATAAAATATATATTAACAGCTGACGAATCGAAACCGCATTCATAGTGTAAATCGTACATAAATCAACTAAGTGTCAACACACGGCATTATCATAATATTCCGGACATCCGAACAATGAATCCAAAAGTAAAGAAAAAGTAAATAGAAAACGAAAGTTCATCGAACTTGAACACGCGCGGCTAAGCAGTAATGATCAGTCTCCATTAGGTAGGTTTCCACGTGGGACAACCCTTACGTTCATGCCACTACTGATGCAACGCTATTATGGGAGCACCTTCTGGCTAGTAAGAATTATGCCGAATAATGGCCTAATAGTACCTGCTAATACCTTTCACATTCGTATCCACTACTGCAATCATGCATGTATTGAATAACTCTGTCCACAGCGACTTTGAAAATTTAAAATTTAGCTTTGCCTCGCAAAACAAATAGCCCTACTGTCGGAATCGGAGGACAACAAGGATGAACCAAGGAAGGTATGATGGAAGATGAAAGCGGTGAAGCAGATACATGTTTTCGTATATGGAAGCATTGCCAGACTCATCTGGGGGTCTAACGGTCTCAAATTTAGAGCCTGGGGTTACCCCTTTCTGTGACCTCTTTTGACAGGCAAGGGATACCGTGGACTTTGTCTATGCCTCGACCAACGGACGTATGTTTCATTTGTCACACTGCTAGTCTCAGAAGGTTAAAAACTCATAGTACAGGCATAAGTAATATGAAGCATAACGTCTAAGAAACTAGAGCAACAACAAAAATGTACCGACTGTAGAAGAATTGAAGTGAAGGTACGTCATTAATGGCCGGTGGTGTCTTTTTCTACACGTATGAATTCCTCATTGAACCGCTGCAGTATAACATGACTTCCTGTAGTACATGACTTTAATTAAAAAAAAGGGCGCATGGTTTTAGTGCCGCGAGTGTCCGAGGACAAGTTCGGCTCGCCAGTTGCAGGTCTTTTGATTTGACACCCATAGGCGATCTGTGCGTCATGATGAGGATGAGACGATGATGAAGACGGGACATACACCCAGGCCCCGTGCAGAGAAATTAACCAATGATGGTTAAAATTTCCGACCCTGCCGGGAATCGAACCCGGGACCCCTATGACCAAAGGTGAGCACGCTAACCATTTAGCCATGGATGACTTTAATGTTAGTGAATGATGCAGAATAATTCATCCTTCTACATTCTCTTTCTTATTCTAAAGAAATAAATGCCTGCCTGTGTTTCTTTTTTTTTTTCTTTTGCTAGTTGCTTTACTTCGTACCGACACGACACAGCTAGGTCTTATGGCGACGAGGGGACAGGGAAGGGCTGGGAGTGGGAAGGAAGCGGCCGTGGCCTTAATTAAGGTACAGCCCCAGCATTTACCTGGTGTGAAAATGGGAAACCACGGAAAACCATCTTCAGGGCTGCCTATAGTGGGGTTCGAACCTACTATCTCCCGAATACTGGATACTGGCCGCACTTAAGCGACTGCAGCTATCGAGCTCGGTATTGTGTGTTTCACGTTGGTGCTAACAACATAATAAAAGCAGGTATAAGTACCAACATATTTGGGGATGTGTGGGACCTGGTAAATGTGAAGTTTATGGAAGAGGAGATTGTTATCAGTGGAATACTGTGTAGGAGGGATATTGACTGGAAGGTGATTGGGGATTTAAATGAGACTATGGAGTGCTATGTGGGACACTGGGAGTGAGATTTCTAGATCCTAATGGGTGGGTTGGAGATAGGGATCTGCGCTCAGATGGTCTTCACTTAAACCACAGTGGTATATAAGTTAGGAAATTTGTTTAGAAGGGTTATGTGGAGGTACATGCAGGGAAACAGGGTGGCCTAGGGAGCGGTGTTAAGCGAACAGGGAACTGGAAATCAAGTAGGGATGACATAAAACTGTTAAAGCTCAACTGTAGAAGTATTGTAAAGAAAGGAATAGAATTAAGTAATTTAATAGATAAATACTTACCAGATATTGTAATAGGAGTTGAATCATGGCTCAGAAATGATGTAATGGATGCAGACATTTTCTCACCGAACTGGAATGTGTATCGTAGAGATAGGATAGGAATGGTAGGAGGGGGAGTATTCATTTTGGTGAAAGAATAATTTGTAAGCTACTAAAAAGTTAAAGATAACAAACACGAAATTTTAGGGGTAAGGCTCATTTCTAAAGATAATAGGCAACTTGATGTCTTTGGAGTGTACATACCAGGAAAGGGTAGCGCAGATGCTGATTCAGAATTATTTGATAAGATAATCAGCTTTGTGGGAAATGATAAGGAAAAGGAACGTGATTGTAGCGGGTGATCTCAATTTACCAAATGTCAATTGGGAAGGTAATGCGAACGACAGGAAGCATGACCAACAAAGGGCAAATAAGTTAATATGGGAAGGGCAACTGATTCAGAAAGTGATGGAACCAACTAGAGGGAAAATATTCTGGATGTGGTGCTGGTAGAACAAGATGAACTCAATAGGGAAACCGAAGTAATAGATGGTATTAGTGATCACAAAGATGTTTTTGTGGTAATTCAAAATAGATTTTAAAGAAAGGAAGAGTTTAAAATTAGGACTATTAGGCAGTACCATATGGCTGATAAAATAGGCACGAGGGAGTTTTTAATAAGTAACTATGATCGGTGGAAAACGGTAAATAAAAATGTAAACAGACTCTGGGATGGGTTTAAAGCAATTGTTGAGGAATGTAAAAATAGGTTTGTACCTTTAAAGGTGGTAAGGAATGGTAAAGATCCAATATATTATAGCAGGGAAGTAAAGAGGCTAATAAAGAGGTGCAGGTTGGAAAGAAACAGAGTTAGAAATGGCTGTGGAAGTAAGGAGAAATTGAAGGAACTTACTACGAAATTGAACCTAGCAAAGAAGTCAGCTAAGGATAACATGAAGGCGAGCATAATTGGCGGCCATGAAAATTTTAGTGAAAAATGGAAGGGTATGTATAGGTACTTTAGGGCAGAAACAGGTTCCAACAAGGATATTCCAAGAATCATTAATAAACAAGGGGAGTGTGTATGCGAGGATCTTCAAAAGGCTGAAGTATTCGGTCAGAAGAACGTAAAGATTGTTGGTTACAAGGATAATGTCCAGATAGAGGAGGTGACTAATACTAAAGAAATATTGAAATTTACCTATGACAGCAATGACATTTACAGTAAGATACAAAAGGTGAAAACTAGGAAAGCAGCTGGAATTGATAAGGTTTCGGGGGATATACTAAAGACAATGGGTTGGGATATAGTACCATATATGAAGTACTTGTTTGATTATTGTTTGCAAGAAGGAACTTTACCAAATGAATGGAGAGTTGCTATAGTAGCCACTGTATATAAAGTCAGTTTGACATGCATTGTATGTAAGCTTTGGGAAAGCATTCTTTGTGATTATATAAGACATGTTTGCGAAATTATTAAATGGTTTGATAGAAGGCAGTTTGGGTTTAGGAAAGGTTATTCCACTGAAGCCCAACTTGTAGGATTCCAGTAAGATATAGAAAAATTTCCTGGATTCAAGAGGTCAATTGGACTGTATCGCGATTGACCTGTCTAAGGTATTTGATAGGGTAGATCATGGGAGACTGCTGGCAAAAATGAGTGCAATTGGACTTGACAAATGAGTGACTGAATGGGTGGCTCTGTTTCTGGAAAATAGAACTCAGAGAATTAGAGTAGGTGAAGCTTTATCTGTCCCTGTAATAATTAAGAGGGGAATAATTCCTCAAGGCAGTATTATTGGACCTTTATGTTCTTTTATATATATCAATGATATGTGTAAAGAAGTGAAATCAGGGATAAGGCTTTTCGCAGATGATGTTATTCTGTACAGAGTAATAAATAAGTTACAAGATTGTGAGCAACTGCAAAATGACCTCGATAATGTTGTGAGATGGACAGTAGGCAATGGTATGATGATAAACGGGAATAAAAGTCAGGTTGTGAGTTTCACAAATAGGAAAAGTCCTCTCAGTTTTAATTACTGCATTGATGGGGTGAAAGTTCCCTTTGGGGATCATCGTAAATACCTAGATATTATTGTAAGGAAAGATCTTAATTGGGGTAATCACATAAATATGATAGTGAATAAACGGTACAGATCTCTGCACATGGTTATGAGTGTGTTTAGGGGTTGTAGTAAGGATGTAAAAGAGAGAGCATATTTGTCTCTGTTGAGACCCCAACTAGAGTATGGTTCCAGTGTACGGAACCCTCACCAGGGTTACTTGATTCAGGAGCTGGAAAACATTCAAAGAAAAGCAGCTCGATTTGTTCTGGGCGATTTTCGACAAAAGAGTAGCATTACAAAAATGTTGCAAAGATTGGGCTGGGAAGACTTGGGAGAAAGGAGACGATTTGCTCGACTAAGTGGTATGTTCCGAGCTGTCCGTGTAGAGATGGCGTGGGAGGACATCAGCAGACGAATACGTTTGAATGGTGTCTTTAAAAATAGGGAAGATCACAATATGAAGATAAAGTTGGAATTCAAGAGGACAAATTGTGGCAAATATTCGTTTATAGGAAGAGGAGTTAGGGATTGGAATAACTTACCAAGGGAGATGTTCAATACATTTCCAATTTCTTTGCAATCATTTAAGAAAAGACTAGGAAAAAAGCAGATAGGGAATCTGCCACCTGGGCGACTGCCCTAAATGCAGATCAGGATTGATTGATTGATTGATTGATTGATTGATTGATTGATTGATTGATTGATTGATTGATTGATTGATTGATTGATTGTGCTTATTTCATTATAATTCAGCCCGAAGGCTGGTTTGATCCTCTACAGCTCCACCAACAGCTGTCATAGATAGCCTAGGTGTCACTGAAGAGGCCTACTAGGGAAATGATGAGTGAGGTAGTTTCCCATTGCTTTCCTCACTAACACAGAAGTTGCTATTACATATGTCTGCCAAGCCCACTGAAATGCATGCACCAACCGACCCTATGAGCGACATTTTCACAACATTCATAACAGGGACTGGCTGCAGAAGGAATGGCATTACTAGCATTGCTCATCCTCGGTCACTTTCATATTGTCATAGCCAAGGATGAGACTGAGACAGGTCAATGAAAGTAACAAATTTATTCTAGTCCATACCAGAGGATATAGTGCACTGTAAACACTACATCCATTCCAGCAGGGCATAATGTAACTTTAATGACAGTTAATTTTAAGACTGTTTCGGAATTGTCGTGCTTATTTTTTTTAAAAGAACATAGTTTTTGCAAAAGCAAATAATTGTATCAACTCACTGAACTGATAATACGGCTAAATCTCAATAGAGAAATATCAAGGCCACGAAGTCATAGCCAACATGATAGTTACAGGCAGGAGCTACTTCGCTAAACTTTAACCAGGCGCGCTGTAACGTGCATGTTCAGCGGTCTTCTGTGTCGTTGCGAATTTCGCGCTGTATTGGCTTCTCATTGGTGTTTTTGTTATCTTCTGGCGAATGTCGCACGCCGTTGTACCCATGCTGTTTATTACATCTATAGAAAGTCAACATGGTTGCCTCCTATAAAGCTAATTCAGCGATTATAGAAATTCCTTCCCGTTGTTTTACGAATATGTTAAATAATAACACTCGTGTGAGTATATAACAATTACTAATCTACTTCTATGAGTTTATATTTGTTGTATGTGCCCTCGAACTTTGGTTTCGAGCCTTTTTGTGAGTAACTTACCGCTATCAAACAATACCCATTAATCACATTTAGTAGTATTAGCCTCTTTTCCCACTGGGTGTACACAAAACTGCGTGGAAGTGAAACTGTATTGCAGGGCCTCTCCGGGTGCATGCACCAGTGCATTGCACTTGCACGGTGTAAAAGACGATTTCGCTTGGTTGATCAGAGTGCAGACCCCTTCTCTTCGATTTGGAGCAATAGCGCTGTCTCTCTCTTCGCCTGTCTCGCTCGGTCCACCTCTCTCCCTCTTCCTCACTTGCTCCGTAACGCTCCAAATCCGAGCCGAGTTGAGCCGAGCTTAACCGAGTAGCCCAGAGACGAAGCGTTGTTCCGAGCCGAGCCGGGTGGGATCGATGCACTGTGTACAGGAACTCTGTGCCTCAGTTTGCTCTCGTGAGATTTTGGGCGTTTGAGAGGCCATGATCTATTGTGTAACAGCTTGTAAGCTACTAATTTGTTCTGTGGCAGTCAAATATTAATATGCTTACGGTAGTGTGTTCTGGACATTTTGCTTTATTCCTTGCCTTTTTTCACCGTACTGTTCGGAGGCCTGGAGTTCGATATTGGACGCCTACGCTGACCCCTGTCAGCGTGGCATTTCCAATTAGTTTCTCCTATATTCCAGGGAAATGCTTCAGTAGTACCTCATTTCGCGTACTGAACTACCTATCCTAGACCTACCCCCAAGTAATAACAGTAACACACACTTCCACTAACCAACCAGTTCAACACTCATGCCTCGCCGAAAAAGAACGAATCTCGGTCGATACTCTTCGAGTGTTATGAAACCGAGACTTGATCGAAGGTCTGAGAGTGAAGACCCGAGGGAGAACAGGATTGCAGCCGAGAGGAACAGGATGACTCTGGTCCGAGCCTCTTAGAGTCAAGACGAGAGACAGACAAGACTGTTACTTCAAAGCCAACGGCAGTCGACATACCGGGCTACTCAGAATGAAGATGCGAAGGAGAAGATAATTACAGCTGACAGAGAGAGGAGGACTCTGGTCCTAGCCTCTGAGAGTCAAGACAAGAGAAAGACAAGGCTGTTACTTCAAAGCCAGCGGCAGTCGACGTACCGGGCTACTCAGAATGAAGACGCGAGGGAGATGAGAATTACAGCTGACAGGGACAGGAGGTCTCTGGTCAGAGCCTCTGAGAGTCAATACAAGAGACAAACGAGACTGTTACTTCAAAGCCAGCGGCAATCAACATACCGAGCCACTCAGAGTGAAGGATCGAGGCAAATAAGACTGTTACTTCAAAGCCAGCGGCAGTCGACATACCGGGCTACTCAGAATGAAGACGCGAGGGCGAAGAGGATTACAGCTGCCAGGGACAGGAGAACTCTGGTCCGAGCCTCTGAGAGTCAAGACGAGAGGTAGACATGACTGTTACTTCAAAGCCAGCGGCAGTCGACGTACCGGGCTACTCAGAATGAAGACGCGTGGGAGAAGAGGATTACAGCTGACAGGGACAGGAGAACTCTGGTCCGAGCCTCTCAGAGTCAAGACGAGAGACAAAAAAGACTGCTACTTCAAAGCCAGCGGCAATCAACATACCGAGCCACTCAGAGTGAAGGCTCGAGGCAAATAAGACTGTTACTTCAAAGCCAGCGGCAGTCGACATACGGGCTACTCAGAATGAAGACGCGAGGGAGAAGAGGATTACAGCTTGCAGGGAGAGGAGGACTCTGGTCCTAGCCTCTCAGAGTCAAGACAAGAGAAAGACAAGACTGTTACTTCAAAGCCAGCGGCAGTCGACATACGGGCTACTCAGAATAAAGACGCGTGGGAGAAGAGGATTACAGCTGACAGGGACAGGAGAACTCTGGTCCGAGCCTCTCAGAGTCAAGACGAGAGACAAAAAAGACTGCTACTTCAAAGCCAGCGGCAATCAACATACCGAGCCACTCAGAGTGAAGGCTCGAGGCAAATAAGACTGTTACTTCAAAGCCAGCGGCAGTCGACATACGGGCTACTCAGAATGAAGACGCGAGGGAGAAGAGGATTACAGCTGACAGGGACAGAAGGACTCTGGTTCGAGCCTCTGAGAGTCAAGACGAGAGGTAGACAGGACTGTTACTTCAAAGCCAGCGGCAGTCTGCATACCGGCCAAATGAGAATGAAGGAGAGCAATGGGTAATACAGTCTACCGATTGAGAGCGGCAGATGCTATCAAAGGAATCACAACTAAATGAAAAGTGAGCGGCACTGTTATCACTTAGGAAGGAGAGATACTATAGAACCTCTCAAGGATGTAACGAGGAACAAGAGGTTGAAAGGCAACGGCCTGCTACTCTACGATTGAACGAGCCCCCGAAGAATACCTAGAACGTCTAGAATATCGACAGAGAGAGATAATCAGAGAAGTAGAACCTGATCAGGAAGGTCAATCCATCCCAGTTGTTAGTCAGTCTGATAGAGATAGCATGGTTCTGTGGAGGGATAAATTTTGAGGTGGGTTAACCTACGAACCTTTTACAGACTATCCGTCGGCTGCTCACACCGGCTGCATGGATCAAGTTTACAGTTATTCCAGAGCCCTCAAATGGAAATCAGAACCAGCAAGGATGTGCTGTTCCTCGGGGAAAGTAAAGCTGGAAAACATCAGACCTCTTCCAGAACCCCTTATATCCTTGGTGAATGGAACCCACAGCTATTAACAGCACTTTATGAATAACACCAGATCATATAACAGCGCTTTCCAGATGACAAGCTTTGGAGCACAAGAAATAAAAGAAACTGGATATATGACTACTTTCAAAGTCCAAGGTCAGATCTATCATTTAATAGGTTCTTTACTACCAGCCGAAAATGACATATCAGGCTTCCTCCAAATATACTTTGTAGCGAATGAGAAATCGCAGGCAGATTTGTGAATAGCACATAATCCTAGGCGGTTTGCCCTGCTCTATTCGTGACTATAACTACTAACCTTAAATGGGATGAAATTCGGCAGATTCTTCTCCGCATGATCGCCATCACTTTTCACGGGTTTTTACTTAAAAGTTAAAAAGTTGAGGCATTTACTTAAGAGCGATCAAATTTTTGGGCCTGTTCTTTGCTTTATATACTCCATAGAGTGGCAAAAGCGCGATCTTCCGCATGCACAAACTCTCTTGTGGCTTGAGGATAAAATAAGGCCATCTGAAATTGATGACGTGATAAGGGCTGAACTACGAAATCCTACAGCTGATCCTGAACTGTTTGTAATAGTCAAAAGACACATGATTCATGGACCATGCGGTCTCTTCAACCAGCGATGCATGAAAGAGGGACGATGTAATGAGACATATCATATATGCCCCATGAATAGCAACACTGTGGGTTCGTTAAATTGGAAAGCATTGTGTGAGAGGCAGTTAGCAACGGTTCATTCTGGACCACGCGGAGTTAGAGAACAGTCAGTAGCAAGCCTTGAAATCGTGAGTAATTTGAAAGATTGAACGAGTCTGCAGGGAGTGTCGCAGTATCGCCTGATGTGCGGCGTGTTCAAAGTAAGCCAATCGTGAGCTAGAAGGCGTAGTTTACGGTCATGGCGAACCCCAAGACAAATTTTTCCGGACTACCAACAGTATCCATCGAAGTGCTGACCCACTATTATCTTACGGGAGAAATATATTATCTAACTTATGCTCCACGCTTTTGATATGACGACTGAGTTGTGGTTGAATTTATAGACACATATCTGTTCACATTTCGGTTACTTTCAATCAATGTACTGAATTGCTGTTTTCCAACGGTCGCGCACTTTGTCTTCAGATAGCAGTTGAGCCCTCAAGCTATAGTCGCCTGGGGAACCCCCTCTTTTGTATAAGGCCGGTGAATCTATAAAACCACGAGCAGCCGGGAAAGCTTGGTCATTCGTTTCTCAGTCGGTCGGCATTGTCCACGACAGTCGTAATTGCCGTGTTCTTTGTCTGTTCTACATTTCAACAGTGACACTATTACTACTATAGTTTGAGAATTTAATTTAATGAGAACTGTGATAATATGCACCATCCTGGTGCGAATTAAGTCTGATAAATCCGGTAGTGAACAGTCCGTTATTGTGGCAGATACCTCTGCCCGTGTGACGAAACACCATTATGCCAAGTGCGGGAGGCACAGTGAATGTTGAAAATTTGAGAAATGGTTAAAGACGGTAAATGCGCAAGCGTATATGACTCTCGTGAACTGATTTTATATTTGTTACATGCAAACAGTTATCGGGTAACTTATCGTGATCGCGAAAGTAGCGTGTGCGCTCGATACGATCATCGCTCTTGTATACGAACTGGTACGGGATCTATTCCGTTAAACATTATCTCTGAATGAAGCTCAATACTTTATTGGTTTAATTATTTGTATTGAGTAATATTTGCATATGTAGTGTGCGCGTATACATAGAGCAAGTGAAGAGTTATTAACTATCCATTTATTTCAGGAGTGTTATGTACAAGGACTATGATGGCATCATCCATTGTTAATCCAGTGTATTGTGACAATAAACAGTGTGTTATGATGGCCGAGTACATTTCCAGACGCAGCAGTCATGGGACTGATGTGGAAGCAGAGATCGACAACGTTAAGTGAAATGACAATATTATAAGCATGTTCTTAGACAGAAGGAGTCAGCTTATTTTCATACTACGTAGATTTTATGTTAATGTTAAATGTCAGCTCTCTAAAGCTGAGCTATGCTTTCTTTATTTTAGGTTTCGTAATTGGTGATCCAGGGCTAATGCATGCTAGTGCCCTTATTTTTCTGTGTTAATTTAGTATTGGGAAAAGGAATATGATTAGGTATAGATAGGAGTGTGTGTGTACTTTTCTTATTTCAGGATATTCCGATACGTGTGTTTTAGATGTAAAATCAGGAGGTAGCTTCTTCATTACCGAGGCTATGCGCCCTTAATGTTGTGAGGGATACGAATATACAAAGCAGTTTAGGTTTCTTAAATTACTATGCAAGAGCGCGTTTTCAGGTATATTTTGGCTGCCAGAGGAGTGTAAGGCGACGTTGAGAAGTAACAGTTTTTTATTGAGCAGAGAACACAAGCGATTCGGGTATGAGAGCTCTATAAGTGCAAAGAAAGGCAGATATTGCCTAGAATATAATGAGGGTATTAAAACAGGAATACAAGTCTGTGAAAATTTCAGTGAAGGGAAAATATGCGTGGTAGCTTCTTAGAAGGAGACGGGCTTGAATACGCCTCGATATTCGGTGATACAGTTGAGATTCGAACCCCCATGCCGCGAGTAAAGAAGGCCTGAGTGACATCTTCTTTGATAGAGAATTGCGCGGACATTAAGTTGAGATATGAAGGCCTAGTGTTTTTGTTAACAGTGATGGACAGAAGAACGCCCAACTGTTTGGAGAAAACAGTTTTCCGGTGTAAAAGGAACGGTTTTTAAAAGTTACACCAAACAGTTTTTCCTTCAGTACGAATGCACCGTTTGTCTTTCACTGTTCGCTTGTGAGTAGACATTGATGTAACCTGGAATGTAACCTACGCGCGCTTTCGGAGCTATTCGGCTGAAATAGGCATTGTTCGGTAGTTAACAACTCCCATTCCCTCGCTCTCAAGTCGACTGTTTGTCTCGTATTTAGCAGGCAGTGAGGCAAGAGCTGTTTGGAAAAGCAGTTTTTAGCCGAACATTTCTTCAACGTTTTCGCTTGTTGCTGGCTGTTGGCAGGTGATATACCGGTGTTCTCAAAACAGTTTCAAAGCGAAACGTTGTTAAGTTCGCCGAGTGCTGAGGGAAGCGAGTTGATTTATAGCGAGGTGTGGACTTATTTCACGAAACGTGAAAATGATTAGGCTCTTTGCACATCTGCAAGCAACTTTATTTCTTACAAGTCAACTATTACCCATTTGAAAGGACATTTGCAAAGAAAACATATAGCAATATTAGTTAAAGAACGTCTCTTAGTGTTAAGGAAATACCGTCAGTGCAAAAACGACCAAGTACGCCTACATATTGAACTGAATGGTTCATATGCAAAATAGTCTGGATTTCAGCCTTAGATATTGGGAATACATGAGACCACCATGAAAGTCATTGTATAGCAGTTTATTATATAAGAGAGTCCAGATGGAGCATTTCTCGTGGGAACATAGCTGCAGTATCATTATGAAAATTCCAGAGACTCATAAAAGGATTTTATTGCCCAAGCGAAGCCTCTTTATTAATAGTGTTGGATGCGCACCACTTCGTGAATCTCGCGGGCTGACAAAGCTTTGGAGGGAAGAAGAAATTAATTTAATATCTCCGGCTGCAGAAGAGAATTGCAACCTGAATAATTTCCGGTAAATTTTGATATGCAACATGGCTATAATTATAAGTGCATACGTTAAGTGTGGTACTTGTCACTTTTTGTGCGGGAGAAGCTTCCAGTCGCGGGTGCGGGTATACAGACCGCCAACACGCGAGCGTGGTAACGCCAGCCTGATTATAAATACATGACAGCCGAGCGCGTCAGATCATTCATTGACTGTACGGCTGCTAAAACGAGGTCGTCACGCTGCGAGTCGGCATCCAGAATAGCGTCTTTATCTTCAAGCTGCATACACCTAGCACGATTGAATCTGAGGAAAAGTAAGTAATCAATATGGATCATTAAGCTGAATTCTTGATATTACATGCGCTGATCTGCTGTCATGAGAGGATGTGCTGCTAATAATTAGACTGTTTGACTAGTAGCTTCATATTATTTGAGGTTCAATGGTAACAAACGTAACGCACGGATTATTGAAGGCTCAGGTTATCTATTGTGTCAGGAAGGTCGGTCTGAGTGAAAGTCTAACATGAAACTGTTACAATATTTGATAAAGAGAACATTTAGATATCAAGTCTAAACTCTGAAAGTGACTTGGTCAAAAGACCGTGTGAGGCATGGTGGTAGTGGAAACATGCATCGAATACGGACTGTGTGTAATAGACATTTCTTTACAGTTTCCCCTACATCAACCCAGTACGAGCTACTGCCCATTTATATTGACGAAGCAGTAACGGGAACTGAAGAAGACGAGGAGTCTACACTGCATCGGGAGTCGACTCGGGAACATCTGGCGCACCTGCTCATCGCGACACCGAAGGGGACATCCTCCAACCACCTGAGAAGCTGCAAGAAATGTTCTCGCCAGCCAGAATGTCTCCAGTCTTCAATCCGTATCTGCCACCAGCGTCGAAGCCTGTCATGATGCAGTAATTCCAGCTGTCCAATGAGGGGCCGTTCCGACATGTCCATCGATCATTTCAGGTCAGAGCTTTCCAATTCGTAAGAAGCATGCCATGTTAGACTCCTCAGGATAGGAACAAGGTTGGCCGTCAGCCAACATGTAAATTTATATTAGGATAAATCGTTGTACTGTATAGCTATGCCCAGGACTCAAACTCAGTATATTAAATTGTAGGTTGTATGTTGTATATTCCTTGTCTGTGTGATAATTTTTCCATTCGGTATTCTAAGGATACTGTACTTGGGGTCTCCATTTTTCATGTCGGACCATCTTGGTCAAGTAAGCGATGTCAGGCAGGCAAATATTGTTCATAGAGCAGAGTCAGGTACATATCTTTGAGGTCTTATATTATCTATTGGAAATCGTGACTTATCCCTTATCTTACTCAGGTTAACGTGTCAGGAGGTACGTGTCATCATGTTTGAGATACATGAGCAGTATATAATTAGCTGACTATGAAAATTGAAGTAGAGAAAGCCCTAGCGCAGATTAATAATGTGTTATATGAGTTTGATATGCCTGGTAACGGCCAAGTAGAGATAGCGCAGTGGATTGCGCCTTGTACTGTATTGGATAAGCCCAGTGGAGGCAGCAGCGAGAATATGCTGTATTGATAATGAAATAGATACGATTGCATGTAGCCCATGCATGATTATATGAGCGCTATGTGGGCCAGTTTTCGTGAGGGACAGGGAAAGTAAGATTCACCCAGCAATTGTTCCCCAGTCGTCAGCTGTAAGCTATTTATAGAAATAAAGCATGGCCGACTCCCGTCACGTGCCCAGAGTGAGCGAGGGAGGAGGGTGTGTGACGTCACGACACAGGAATGCGGCAGTAAATAGCAGACTGCTGTCTGTCAAGTGTTTAGCGAGACATCGACCTTTTTTGCTACGATACTAGTTGTGATTACATTTCCATTTGTATCTGTCATTTTATACGCCTAGCCCTTTAGGTGTTGGTCATAGGACGACGTAGTAGAGTTCCTGTTATTTTATTTTTATTTTAGGTGCCTTGCTCTTAGCTGGCCCAGGGATCGATGCTCTGTTAGATCACTGTATAATGTCTGTTTATATTAGTTAGGTGGAGAGTTCTGAGGACTATGGCATAGAATAAATAGGAGTAGGATGATGCTGTTAGGTCAGTATTTGTATAGACATCTGTTTTATACTCCATTCCTTGCCCTATTTTGTTATGCTAGTTACTGCCATGAGGTTTCGTGAAGATGTTTTCTCGGCTGCTTAATTGCTCTGACTATCGACGGCTCCATATTTTATTTACCCCAAGTATATCTGGACAGCTCTTATATTTGTATTTCTGCAAGTTTGATTTTATTGTAATAAAATCCTTATTGTAAACTTTAAATGCAGCATAGATTTCTAGTTTTTTTGTAGGATCTATTTTGACCTTGCACTTTTTGGTATCCTATTTATTTATCTAATTAGGCCCTTGTTTTCACCCTGATCCCCTGAATCATGCACTCCTGAGCTGCTGAAAGCGGATACGCATCGCAAGGTAGGCTATGTGCCGAGCACCACCACTTCGGTGGATGTGTTGATCACTATAATGCACTTGGTTCGATCTCGGCGTTTGCCTGATGAGAACCAAGGCCCTATAGGGCACAATATGATAGAGAGGAACCTAGTACTAGCACTAGCAGACCTGATAACGAAGCCTTGACGGCTGATTCATGGGTCGCGCCTAAAAGACAAAGATTAATTAGGTCGTACGTCACCAAAAATGTTTCATCTGCCCAAAAGAAATTAACTGACCATGACTTACTTGATTTATTTATTTTACATTATCAGCACTTTAGTATTGTTTGAGGACATAGGGTTTTCATGAAGTGGATCCCTGAATATGAATAATTACCTGGCATAAAGACTACAAATGAGATGATTCCAGCACTCTATCAGCAACATTTTTCTTTAATAAGAGACAAAGTGAGGAATGGAGCAGAAAGTGTGTGCATAACATCCGATTTGTGGACATTGTTAGTTGCAGAGAGTTAGATTGCCGTAACAGCGCATTACATTACGAAGGAGTTTTCCTTCAAGACTGTCTTACTGAAATTTTCTAGTTTTTCTGGAAGCCATAAGTCTGTTGTGTTAGCAAACGAAACTAAGTGCATACTAGCCGGTTGGGAGCTGAATGACAAATTGATTTTTCCATTTCTGATAACAGTAGTAATATATCAAACGCGTTTGAGGAAATTTGAAGTGGGAACACTGTGGCTGTTTTGCTCATAAATTGAATTTGACTGTCCAGGGTTCTCTTCAGGAGATGCAAGTCACCATTGAGAAAATTTTAAAAAAAAAGTGTCAGCTACTTCAGAAGTGCACTAGCAAAACCCTGCGGCACTAGATAACGTTAAAAAGAGGGTGCGTAATGTAGTAGTGGACTTAATAGAGAGAAACGTCCAGACCAGCGAGAAGCAGAACAGTGACATTCCGTCCTCAATTCCATCTACAACTGGCGCATTTCAGCCCTCTTGTCCAATAAGCGCTTGGAGCATTTTCAACGACTTTGTTGCAGATAAACGTCCTCAAACCAGCCCTCTGTCACAAGCCATCAAGGAACTGCATTTGTATTTGAAAGATGATATTTTACCTCGTGTAAACGAAGCAAGTGAATCTAATTGTCCTTTAGACTGGTGGAAAAATCACCAACAATTTAGCACAAATATTAATTAAAAAGTGCAATATAGTGACCACTTCAGTGCCTTGCGAAAGAATTTCTTCCCGAATTGGACTGATTGTTAATGAAATGAGAACAAAGCTGTCATCAAGTAAGGTCGAATGGTCGAAATGCTGATGTTATTCAATGTAAACACGAAAAATTTGGGCTTGAGTATTTTTTATAACGGGTATTACGTGAACAAAATAATAAAAGGTAGCATAGTGATCACATCAGTGCCATGTGGAAGACCTATTTTGCCCAACTGGATTGGTAATTAATGCCGAGAACTAAGCTCACATAAATACAGGTAGAAACATTAGTGTTCCTTGATGTAGATATAATTAATTAATTTTTAAGTGTTTTCCCAATATTGGTCATCTTATGAAAACACTCTTTTTGTGTGTGTGTGTGTGTGTATTTATTTATGTTATCAATACAATGCTGTAACTGCTATTTCTTACAGTAGTTCCCGTTGAACAATAATCTTATAGTGTTACATTGTGCTACTGCTATAGATATTTCAATAATAACAGACTGGTTAACAACAACTGCGGGTGTGTGAAACCGTATCGATGAGCAGACCACCGCTATCACAAAACGCTAATGTCAGCTGATTGTCTAATGATAAATACATGTCTATGAAGTTTCTGTTTTAATTAAAGACTATATCCTCTGCTTCGAGAATGGAGTCTTCACTTATCGTTCTTCCCGTGTATCCTTCACACAGATATCTTGTCAGCCATCAGCCTGTGCTGTCTGTCTAGACATTACGAAACAAGTTAGAGCGAAAGGTGGTGAAAGATCTCCTCTCCTATCTCGCAGCCCCCTTGTGCGTGTGACTCTCTCATCTTTCACCGAGTCCAGTTATGAACGAATGACCTGTTGTTTTCAGACTGTTTGGGAAAACAGTTGTTTTTAACAAACAAACGAACAGTTCGTTGGCGTTTTTCTAAAAGAGCAGCAATGGCCACTACCATCTGTTAAGACAGAATATTTTCGTGAATGGGAGAAGGAATTATTCTTGTGTAGCGAGGCAGCAGTTGTAGCAGAGGTAAAGCTTCCTTGTAATGTGAGAGGACGGCAGGCTTGGTACCGCCGTGAATGAAAGTAAACGCCCTGAACCCCTCGTAAGAATGGTCTCCCGTTCGCTCTCTGATCTCCCTGCTAAGTAGAATTCTTGTGACGTTTATAGCTGACCTACAGTAAGAGTGAAAGTGAAACCACCCGCCGTGCGAGGAAGGCGAAATTTACGGAGCCCAGTCCTGACTGGGTCATGCATTATCGGGACATCAATTATTATAAAGAGGTGTATTTCTCCTGTAGGTTTTATTTCAGGAATCCAGTGTTTTTTTACTTTCTTTTCAGGGTCTTATTGTTTGTTCATTTCTTTTGTCATGTGCTACTGTGCTTACTTTCTTGTTTGTTGTCCACGTCTTTATTTGCATTTTAATTTAGCCCGGAGCAATTTTTTAAGGTAAGTCAGCGTCAGTGCTGATCCACTTGCGACAAAACGGTCTGCCAGTAGAAGCAGTGTAGCTTGAAAGAGTAGTGAACCCTGGATTTGCTTTGTTGCATTTAATTACTTTCATTATGAATATATGTAAATAATGGATTGAAACTAGAGTGATTATCTTTTGTCGCGGAACATCTTATCAGACAATTGAAAAATTGCACCCCTTCGGGGATACTGGCATATTCACTTGGCGGCGTCGTTCTAATGAAAGATGTAGATCTTATAAGACAGAGTTTGAGGGATGTAGATCTTGCCAAGATTTAATTATGTTTTTCACTTGTTTTTAATTATTCGGCATTTCGTCCGACTAACGTTGTTTCTGTAATTAATTTCAGGTGTGCTCGGCACATGCTTGTAATTTTATTGACAGTTTGAGTCAAGTTAACCCATTTAATTATTTTGTTTTCGTGTAGTATGGATAATTTATCATGTGCTTAGTTAAATAAATCTATTTTACCCAGGAATTTGCTTCTTATTCACAATAAACGACACTGTTCCCCATTCATATTGAACCCGAGTGACTTAGGCCCATAGTCAGTCATGATTTGATTGATAAAATAATATATGGTACATTTATTGAAATACAGAAGCGTAGTTGAAAATATTTCATCTGTGTAATGTCGAAATAATGAGCGAAGGAAGGACGACAGACTGGAGCCTGACGGATTAGCTCGACACAACAAAATCTAGCTACTTCACAGCAGGGGATCTCATTAGTTGGCGAACAAGGAAATACAAGTCTACAAATAAGTCTTGGTCAGAAAGAGAAAGGAGATAGGTGATACAAAGGAAGCTCGCTACATGAGTAATGCACTGGGATATTTTTGGCAGGACGGAAATTCCGTGCCGTCATGGAAAACTACAGCGGCTGCAGTACATTCGCTAGGCTACGTTCGGGCAGGTGGAGATTTAAATCACGTGACCGCTTGCCGGCCAATCGTAAAAATTTGATGGAAGACTCGGGGATACCATCTTAAGGAATGATGGATGAGATATTCTCGTAACTTCAAAAGTAATCAGTTATAAATTATTGTGAGTACACAGAGCGATGTAATGAATTTATTAGATGTCACGCATGGAAAAATAATCAATAATTATTGGCAAATTAAATAAATTGAAGGCTGGATTTCTTGGAAACCAGACAGCTTGAATCTCATTGGCTGGACAAAGACCACGTTGTAAGGGACGCTTCCGAAGGCGCGAAATGTGAGGAGCTAAATCCACCCGTATCTCCTAAATCTGTGATCACCAGGAGTTCATATTTAATCCAGCAGATATGCTAGCGGAGTGGATTAATTTGATGTAAATTTTAACGTCCAATTCGGAGTGCAAGTACCGATATTAAAAATCCACCCCCTCCCTCAGGGGTATGACGTCAATGAATCCGTGGGAGAAAGCTTCATCCATATATACGGGACAAGGGATCCTCGCACACACACTTGAAATGAATCTCTGGAGCTGAACTGTTGGTCGCAGCTAACTTCGAATTTTACGGGCATACAGTAACTCAACATTTAATGGCGCGAGCATCCGCCAGTGTTTGTAAAATGTGATCGCGCTCAAGGAACATGAACTGGAAATAGTTAACGTAGGACAGTGTTTGTCAGTTATAAATATCAGTGAAGTAAATTAATTGCACTGTAAGAGAGTAATATAAATTGTACCACAATAAGTACGTACATAACCTACTGTGTGACGAACAGTACTTTAAGGGAATAGTAGCCTGTACTTTGCAATATCGAACCGCTATCATGAACACTTCAAGAGTGCCGTATGAAACGGGCGTATCGCGTCGGACGACATAAATCGCGACGGGCGTAAAAGTTGACACCTCGTCGTACGTGTCCAGGTCCATTGTGCGGTAATTGGACGAAGATTAAAATAGTGTAAATATTAAATTTTTGGGTCTAGGAGATTAATTTGTTGTATAAAAGTTAAAGTATTCAGTGTTAACGTTGTCAATGGTGAAAGTTTTGTGATAATTAAGGTATTAGTGTAAAATGGTAATGTGCCAGGAAATCTTTTGTGGAACTACGCCATCAAGAATGGAGGAGTAAAATGCAGAGAGGGGCCGAAAGGAGCCTCTCATCTGCAAAGCTGTAATGGAATACCGATAACTAAGATGAGTACTAAACTGTAAATAATATTTGGGAAATGTTAGCGTAATTGGGAAAAATGGGAATAATTTGATTATACTTGGTTACCTTCTGTAACAAGATGAGTCGCTTAACGACCCCATCCTAAATTTGTAGCACGGACAGTAGTAAATATAACAATGTAAATAATCGGGTCTTTTATGTATTCAGTTTGTTGGAGATGTAAATTTGTGTATATAGTGTAGTACGTTAAGTCATGCATGCATTCATATTTCTTTGTCAATAATTTTCTTTCATTTGATTTTGGTTATGATAGTTAAATAAGACCCGATATGTGTTTTTCTGTTTTGTCATTTTAACGAGCTATGTAATGACACTGAAGGAAAATCCAGCTTCGCCATACCAGTTGTATTTTGTTGTGATTAGTATGTTCATATTTTCAAAGTGAAGTTGTTCAAATTTGTGAGAAGCGATTATAATAATAATATTCCAAGTAAATCGTATCTGGAGTTGGTTAGTGCCAGAATGAATCGAATTTGTGAGAGGGGTTATGCGTTAAACATATTAAGAGTGGACTACCGTGTAACAGGCGAAAATTAATATTTTTTTAAATTAATAATAATAATAAATAAAAATAAAACTACTTTTTTAGAAGAATTTTTTTTATATAATTTGGAAATAATAATCATTCATGAGATATTGGAAATATTTAGTGAGCCGTGCGTAATAATAAATTTAAGTGATCAGGTGTTGATTTTGTCGGAAATCATATAATGACGGGAGGTCGTTTTTAATTCGGAATTAAAGTGTGTGGTAATTTAATTTGATAAATTAATAATGTTGAAATGTAGATCGGTGCTAATAATCCGTACATGTTAATGAACGTGTGGTTTAAATTACGGTCCAATATTTTTCTTTACGAATAAATGTCGTGTCTTAAATTTGCAATTCATTAGCCGGAACACGTAGGACTAATATTACGAAACCATGATTGTCAAATTTTTGGTAAATATAATTTCAAAATGTTACGATTATTTGTGGAGAACGAACTAAGGCGTAGATCAAAATGAGATAGAAAAATGTTAAAGAATCTGCAGTCAGATAATAAAAGGTCGTACGATGTCAAAAGTGAATAAATAAGCCAGTTGATAATTCTGTGAGAAATAAATGAATCAAGGAATATTGAAATAGAAAAGGAAAATAAATTCCGTACGAGAGACACTTAGGATATTGAAATGAGTGTAAAATGTACGGGCAGTGTCACAGAGAAATACTGAGTTACGTAGCGGGTAGAATTCGAACCCGTGACAGCATGTACGAAATAAATAGACTGCACAGCTATTCGTCGAGATACTACGGATCTAAGGATAATGAGAGTTCCGAGTCCACATAAATGATCGTATAGTGTAATCATTGTAATGACGAGCGATGACAATCATGATGTCGTGATAATAATAATAATAAATATTGCAGATAAAGGATTGGACCGCTTTAATTAATTGAGCGTTGATAAAGATGTTAAACGGGAATCTAAATGATAATATGCAACCGATAATAATAATAATAATAATAATGTAAGGACGATGTTAAATC
The DNA here is from genome assembly GCF_040414725.1 of Anabrus simplex. NCBI lineage: Eukaryota > Metazoa > Arthropoda > Insecta > Orthoptera > Tettigoniidae > Anabrus > Anabrus simplex. The sequence continues at coordinate 259,702,716 of NC_090271.1, read as the reverse complement.
ATCGCGGTCAGCTTAATAATAATTGTCATAATAATAACAGTAATGATGCCGTTGGTTGATCAGTGAAATAATTATAATTGCGACCGATATCTTAATATATATTTTGGCGTAAGTGACCGGTTCATAAATATAATAACCTCTTGAGTGACGTGAATAATAATAATAACAATAATATCTGGAGTCACCTATTCATTAATAATAATAATAACCACAAGAGGGATATACTAATATTAATAACAGTAATAACCATTTGTGTTTGCATCCCACATAATAATGACGATATTAATCAAACGTGACAGTGCCAGGAACCGTTGAGTATAATAATAATAATAATAATAATAATAATAATAATAATAATAATAATAATAATAATAATAATTTCAAGGATGATAATTTCATGGATAAATGAATATTTCTGACGATAGGTAATTAATTGATTGGTGACAACATCCCTCGATTCGTGTGTTGAATAATAAGGATGATAAATATTATAATCATTTTGTTGCCTCGTTATCGTACGGTTTCCGTACGGGACGATGTTACAGTAATACTTGGTGTGTTTGTTTACTTCGCCCGCGATGCGAGGGGAGGTCATTGGCACGGTATTTCCCATCGCTTCTCGTTATCTCATCTGTGGCAGTAGTCTACTGAGGCTACTTTGTAACATTTCAGATCATGTGTAAATAAAATGTAAATGCTAATTCATTGGTATGGCATCAGCTGGACATCGTAAGATAGGAACTGTCCGTGTAATCCATTTTTCGTAATTCACGAGAAACATTACCCAGTCCGAGTACCGGTCTCGGAAAAATGTATATAGCCGGAGTACATCATCTTAGTTAAATCGAGAAGCCGACCGTAACATGGGTTATGCTCGGGCTCCCGATAGAAGGAAGCTATATCCTTGAACAACGGTTCGATTCAAATGGAATCGATCCGTAAATTATACCTCAAAATGTCATTTTATTTCAGAAGCAACCCAGCACGATATTGATACCACTTGCGGTATAGCAAGTGATTTGTTTATGTAACATGTGTGGAAAACTTAAATATCGTTGCCAAATGTATCAAAGTTTCGTACGCCGGGTGGCGTAATAAACTGCTCTTTCTGGCAATTATTTCAAAGGAAACCATTCTCATAATCTTTTTATTGTAGTTAGATGATGCCCTTTTTAAAGTTAACAGTCACTTCCTAGTCCTATCATGGAGTCCTTAAATTCAAGTTTACAATCGAGCCTTCCCCATTTTTAATTTTTAATTGCTCCGTTCATTCCCGTGTTCATTTATGCCGCTATATTTATATTTGATGACTTAAATAATGAACCGACACCCCTGAGATAAATGCTAGTCTGGGACTCGGGAGGTGGACGGGTGCAATATATCATTGGTATTTACTTCTGGGGAAGTTAGCTTAAGTTTTTACGCCCAATTTTTGACCGAAAGGACCGCGTAGCCCACCTACTTAGCCTGGCATATTTATATTTCGGATATCAACTTGATGAGACCAAGGGATTTAATTGACAACTTCTATAATCAGTCATCAATGTGAACGTCACTTGATCGTACTTTATGATGGTTTTTGGCAGATTGTGTATGTTGTGAGCTGTATGGAGTGGTAGCTTGAAAAATGCTGCACTTGTGACCGTAACTGTGAATCATGACGACAGCGACGACACTGAATATTAAGACACCTTATGTTGTGCTTCAGCGGCTTCGTCTACAGGATGTGGCCGGATTGAACCAGACGCACCAATGTAAAAGAAGGTCGTTGGCTGAAGGAACAGGCTGAAACGACACATGGAGAGAATACAGCACTGGAGGATGGAGCTACAAAAGATGGCGAAAGCTGTTTTCCTGCTGGTGACGAAGGCAGTAAGGAGCATCATTGTTTCATGTGTAGAATGAATTTTCCCAACAGTGATACACTTGTCTTACATCTGAAGGGTCATGGCCCTGTCAGACGGTCATGTACTCTGTATGAGAAGGAGGTATGTGGAACTTCAATAGAAGATAGTGGTCCACAGAATAGAAGAACGTTGACTTCCGCATGAAAGCAGGGAGAGTCTACTCATTCAGAAGAAAGAAGTTTTCCAAGTAATTTGTGCAATAAGGTATTTATGCAAAGTAATCATCTCAAATTACACATGAGAAGCCATAGTGATGGTAAAACGGATAAAAAACAGGGTACTGATTCAGTGAAAACAGTCCACCCCTTGATACGACTGCTTTCATAAAAATGATGAAGACTCTCATTGAAGAAACAGCAATACAATGTTACTGATGGTTTGGAAACTAACAATTTACCGTATTCTTCAGGTGATGCTGTGGGTCTTGTTAGAGTGGTGGTGGTGGTGATTATGGTTTTAAGAGGAAGTACAACTAGGCAACCATCCTCTATATAACACTAATCAGAGGGAAAATATGGAAGAGGTCCGACACTTCGAAGAATAAAGATATCGGCCAAAGGAAGACAAGGGCCACGAAGGGCGTGAAAATGAAAGACTCCCTAGCCCTCGCAAACCTAATACCGTCGGGGTCGGAAAATAACAAGAGTTGACCAAGAGAAGTCGGATAGGATAGATGAAAGTGAGGAGCCTGGCACAAGTAAGTGGAACCAATGTCAGGACTCAGCTAAGGGCCCCGTGGTCGCCAACCCACGCTCCAAAGTTCAGAGCCCCTGGGGCCCCTTTGGTCGCCTCTTACGACAGGCAGGGGATACCGTGGGTGTTATTCTACCGCCCCCACCCACAGGGGGAGATCTTGTTAGAAGACGTGCTCGTAAAGCACTGGAACAGTATCATTAGTAATAGTGAAGGTTTATTAGATTTAAAACAAAGAGAAGATGACTTGGAGGATATATTGCAAAATTTAAATGATGATTCATTGGACATTAGACAAGAAGATGATGATGATTATGATGATGGTAATGGTAATGGTGGTGGATCTGACAAAAATGTAGTCACGGTTATTTATCGTAATGGAAGTGTCAACTGTCAAAATTCATACCCAAATCATCAGGCTAACTTTAAGAATAACTTGGAAAATGAAAATTCTGCAGAAGTGCAAGAGTGTAGCTCAGCCAGTGAGAAACACACTGAAAATGTAGGGGCTGCCTCAGTAACTGATAGTGTCATAGAATCCAAGAAAATTACTGCAGAAACAACAAGGGCCCAAGAAAATAAGTGGTGCACTGAAAATATCTTAGGAAATAAACTCTGTACGCCTCACAAAAGCAGTGTCCCAGCCACTGAGAAGGATGTAACAACAAAAAGAAGCCCTAGTAAGAAACACTCTCCCGTTGGTAGTATCCCTCCAAGGGAACCAGGCCAAAGTGGTACGGATACTGTAAAGACATCTGGAGGAAGGAACAATATCCTGACAACCTAACAACAATTAATGTTAAGGACAAGTAAAAATATGTTTTCGTGCCACATATGTCGCAAGCTGTTCACTTTGTATAGCCATCTGAAATTTCATCAGAGAAACGTCCATGGCACGAAACAATCGAAACAAAATATAGATATTCGCTTTTCTGAAGATACTGATCCAAACGAAGGAAAAATAGATGAGGACGTTGCAAAAATTAAGCAGCATGTTCACCAGTGTAATACGTATTAAACGGTTGAGTAAGTTATTTAGTCAGGAACAAGATTTTAAGCTACAATTGAATGCACACTAGCACGACGGACATTTTAAATGTTCGATGTGTGACAAGGTGTTTCCTGAAGAATATTTACTGAAACGGCATGAGAAACTTCATTTAGGACTCATGTACATGTGTGACAAAGCATATGAAATGAATGAGGACTTGCTCCTTCATATATCTCGTGAACACCCTGCTAACAAATATTCTCCTGTAAACTCCAACAAAATGATTAAAGAAATAATTTCTGCACATTCCTACAAATGTCTGAAGAGTAACATACAGTTTTCTGATAACAATAAATATGATTGCATTTGAAATTAGATCATATCCAAGTGCCTTACTCAAGCATTCATACAGCTCCAGTTTCCATATCAGGTTCTCATACTGGTCTTTCTCTTCATGTTTGCGTTTCCTAACAGCATTGTTCTCGAACATCATATTCACACTTGCTATTCATCTGTGCTGGATAAGAAAAAAGCACTGGACTGTTCTAACTGCGGCATGAAATTCCCTGATGACATATTACTTGAGCATCATATGAAATTAACTCACTCCAAAATGCTATTGAAGTGTCCACGATGTGATTTGAAGTTTTCCAATGGCAATGAACTTCAGTCACATATGAAACAGGTTATAATGGAAATTGAACACCTTAATGATATTTGAAACATCCCCTCCGTACTGCGCTAGTAATTCTACCGGTGTCTACCATGAGCGCTAGCCTCAAGGGAACCTGTTGTGCTGCCATCTTGCGGCGTTTAGCTGAACTAAACCGACACGCGATTGTCTTGGTGGATACCAATAATAAGCGATCGTCAGCTGGAACCTGTGAAGAGATTATTGGAAGAAAAAGCAAGCTCTTGCTGTTACTGTTGTGTCTTTAATTATATTCCTGAGTTAAAGCTGAAGGAAGATGATGTATCACCTTGATACGGGGTGATCCGATCTCCGTGTGGCGAGGGCCACAAAATTTTGGGTTTGAATTTATTTTAAAATTTCCTGCAGAAACTGTGAGTAGCCTTTTCAATTTACTCATACCGGAAATGCATAAATATGTGAAGCACTAAATGTAGTGGAACTGATTTGTGTTGTTCGGTATACCCTCAACTGAATTTCTCTGGGTGTTATTTAAACATCGCCGTGAGTGAGAATTTCTGTTACCAAAGTGACTATGTTAAAATTAACTTGGATGTGAATTAGTTACCAGATTCTTATGGGGCCGTATTGTAATAATTTTGGAAATTATGTTTGTCCACTATTCACTCTGGAAACGTTTCCTTTAAACTGAGCTATGTCTTGAAAGGTGTTGTCATAAAGAGTTTTTTTATACTACGATACTTAAGAAGGTGTATCATAACACCTCCTGTGTTTTACCTCATGTCTATTCATTTGGGATAATTCTGTTAAATAGTTGAACTATCATGTAAAGGAAGATGAAAGCATGAGTGGAAAATTGTTTCTTTAACGGCTAATTTTTCCTTTGTAGGTTATCTTTTGGATGGGGTGCCATTTTGTTTTTGATCATGTGACCCGATTTCCATGGCGATCTTCACAACACATGGGTGGGAGTATTCTGCGCTACGTTTGTCATTTGACGTTTCTATGCTCTGTTTCTGGTGAACATCTGACGTACGTCAATTGAATTGGGATGTTCTTCTTTTTGGTTTTAGGGGGTGTGAAACTGATTACACTCTCACGTATCTCTGTGTTTTGAGTATTTCGGAAGTATTAATTAGACTTATCTGGGAAGTTTTTATTCTGATAATCTCGTAATAGACTTCTCATTCGTGTTTAGATTTTGTTCCTGTTTGTTCTTGGTGGACCTTTGGAACTAATACTGTTTTTCAGTGATTCCTATTGGATCATTCTAAAAGCCGTCATTAAGAAACATTTCTCTGCTCCGGTTTCATATTGCAGGGTAAAAACAAGGCCTCGATTTTAGGATTTTAATTAATTAGAGTTACATCTGTTCTTCTTAAATGAAAAGTTTATAACTGAATTTGAGTAGCTTATGGTGAAAACAGTTTCTACTATTTTCAAAACTATAAAATTTTAATAGTTCCATTTCACTTAACTTAATTCTTGTTTCCATTTGATTTAATTTTGGGACTTACTATTTTATTGGTCTTTCTGTTTCTTAGTTTTTCATTAAAGTTCCTTGAGTTTTAATACCTGTTTTATTTTAGTCAGTAGTAACTTATTTTCTCAGTTAACACTTATTTATTCTCTATCCACCTGACCTTGGTGGGCCCTAGTATTTTCCACGCATTGGTACGACTTTCTATTGGGAATTTCCTTGTTCATACTGCCCTGGGTCGTCCAACAACTATCGTGTTATACCTCCTCGAAAGTACGCTATAAGGTGGTGGTGGTGATTATTGTTAGAGGAAGTACAACTAGGCAACCATCCTCTATATAACACTAATCAGAAGGAAAAAATGGAAGGGATCCAACACTTCGAAAAATGAAGATATCGGCCAAAGGAAGACAAGGGCCACGAAAGGCGTGAAAATGAAAAACTCCCTAGCCCTCGCAAACCTAATAGCGTCGGGGTCGGAAAAGAACAAGAGTTGACCAAGGGAGGTCGGATAGGATAGATGAAAGTGAGGAGCCAGGCATAAGTAAGTGGAAGCAATGCCAAGACTCAGCTGAGGGCCCCGTGGTTGCCAACCCACGCTCCAAAGTTCAGATCCCTTGGGGCCCTTTTAGTCGCCTCTTACGACAGGCAGGGGATACCGTGGATGTTATTCTACCGCCCCCACCCACAGGGGGTACATATGAAACATCATCGTACACGAAGTCCTATTAGTACTCCTTCTAAATGTTCGAAGTGTCACTCAGACTTTTCTACTGATGCTTTATTTGAAAGGCACATGAAGTTACGACATTCCATGTTCCAACTCAGTAATCAGTACACATGCTCCAAATGTGGAATGAAGTTCAATAATCAAGCTTCTACACGCCCGCCATACAACACTCGCACATTCACCAAAATTAGAAGAATCAAAAAAGGTGTTGACTTGTTCAACTTGTGGTATGAAGTTTAGTGATGGCAGTTTCCTTCATTCACATATGAAACATCACACTTCAATCATACAAAAATCTACCGAGTTATGTGATGCAACTGTTTCTGAAGATGTAATTGTAATCAAGTTGTTTGATCCAGATTCCCAAGTAAATTCAGTGCAGAGAGATAAACTTCAGAATATATCAACATCTGTGGACAATAGAGGGACAAATGTTCAGTGTTCGCAATGTGACTTGTGTTTTAGTTATAGGAATTAATTTCAGTCTCACATGAAGCTAACTCATGCATCAAAATTGGGATCTAAGCATTCAGAAGTGGATCATACTCAGCATGGTTCAGCAAAAAATCTACAGCCTTCTCCAAAGGCACAGCAGAAACAAGACGTCAAGTCAGATCAAATACCTGTATCAGAGAAATCACAGTTATCAGAAAGAGATTTTGATTGTACAAAATATAATATTCAATTCTCTGATGTTGACAGTCTTCAAATTCATATGAAATTGAACCACACGCCCTCACAGCAAAGCCCAGAAATGAAGATAACTAAGATATTAGTGACTGAAAGTAAACAAACAAATGTGCAAAATGGTGTTTCTTCAAAATATAATGGCCTCTCATCCAAACCGACTAGCACAGGAACTTATTCAGGTACTAAAAGGACTGAAATAATCTTTGAATGTCCCAAATGCTTCCTTATATTAAAAAGTTATGAAAGCCTTCAGAATCATATTAAGGTGCAGCATTCAACTAAGCCTGAAAAAATGTTTTGAATTAAGTTGTCATAAACAATTCCATACAAGTACTCGGTAACGATCTCATCTGAGAACACATAAAATAAGATTATGTCCACAATGTGTATAAATCTTTTACAACACAAAATAGTCTTCTTAAACATATGAGCTTGCATGTAAGTCACCTCTCATACAAATGTGACACACGCAGTTCTCAGTTTTCTTCTAGCGTCTTGTTTAAGAAACATCTGGAGTGGCATGATGCAGATGATCATTTACCTATTGAAGACAGAAGAAATATTCAGGAGCAAACTAAAACAGGAAATGTCTCCCAATCTGTAGCAGCTGCAGAAAGCTTCCAGGATGCACCTAGTAGTTCACCCACAATTGATCGTGTGATTGGTGATAGTGAAACCACCTCACATGATCATCTGGTAAAGGAGAACCTTGGCACAATTGATGACGATGATGATGTTATAATACTTTCTGATGATGAAGGTATTGTGAACAAAGAAAGCCATAATTCAGTTCAAGTCGAACAGGGAGTCGATGAAATTTTGATGGTTCTCGATAATACTAGTCCTCACCTTTTCGAAGAATTATCAGATAAACAGGAGTGAAACAGAACCCCAGAGAAATCAATAGGGGTACAAAACGAGGTTCTTCATAGCTTTGAGGTGCATGGAGGTGTTGATCCCTCTAGCAATAGGCTTGGTGTTAAATTGCTAATAAGTCGCCAGTGTCAAGCACGGAGTTGTCATCTTCAGTTGGTATGTGCAAGTTTCTTGAGTCTTCTTCACCTGTTGGTAGTTTTAATGAAAGTGCGAATGACTCTCAGGATACTGTCCAGCTGGAAAATTGTGAAATGGTAAGAAAGTCACCCGAAACATCTCCAATATCATTGAACAGGAAACGAATATTGAAAGATGCAAACCAACTTGTAGGACCACAGGAAAAGGTGAGAAAGAGTGAGTTTTGCCGATGATGTTTCATATGGAGGATCTGATCCCAGTATCTTTTCAGAAAATGTAGAAAGAATTCCAAATCCTTTTCCTGAGAATATGACAGTTGATTCCAACAAGACTGCAACATTCAACAATAATGTAAAACATAATTTACTATTTAAAAATTGCTCTGTATCCCTGACCATGTTGGAAGATAGTATGTTAGAAGGTAATCCAAATGAGATAAGTACAGTAGGTAACAAAACTTCATCAGGAGAATTGTTCCAAAGGAGAGAAACTTCTATGAATAGAATTTGTAGTGAAAAGAAAATTAATGATAAGGATGAATTGCACGAGTTTCTTTCTTTACCTGCTGAAGCCAAGCAGACAAGGACGTCTAAAGAAACAAACCCGGTGCAAGAACTCTACTACATTATTTCCGTTATAAAAATGCAGTCAATACTCCTTGTGAAATCGAAAACAGCCGAACGATGAACAAATCCTCTCCAGTAGAAACATCTACCCCATTGACAAATAAGAAAATTAATCCCATCAGAATAGCAGACTCCGCTGTTCATTCTCCAGAGGCAGAAAACTTGTCTGAGAAAGAAGGTCAGCCTGCCAGGGACTTGAAACCTCATAATAAATTAGGTCTATCAAATAACATTACACCTCACCACTCTGAGAACAGAAACAGAACAAATGCATCCATTGAAAGACAAAATTCAGAACCTACATATATTCGAAAGAAGAAACATTCACGAATTAAAGCAGGAAGATTTAGATGTAAGATTTGTGGCAAAATTTTCCACTCATTGCCTCATCTTCGCGTCCGTAAGAAGACTCATACTGGACAGTTGATTCATAAATGCCCCAATTGAAATAATGGTTTTCCATTAAGATTTCTGCTTGGCCTCCAGGTAGCTGACCACTTTCAGAAGGGTATTCCACGAATTATCAGAGAAAATGTAATGCCATCCCTTAATGAATGTGCCTCCAGTACTTCAAAGAATATTGCTTCATTTTTCACATTCCAAAGAAGAAAACTGCCTCTACGACTCGAGATAGCAATGCCTCCACAGCAGCGGAAACATTCCATAATGGTCCATTTTCGCATTGTTTGGATGCTTCAGCTAGTACTGTTTAGGGACCTGCAAATAAAATTAATTCTCTTGCTCAGAATCGGTTGCTGCCTCCTGATACCAATAAAGATCATTCTTCAGGACTCCAACTATTCGATAATTCAAATGAATCCATTGGAAATTATTCTCCAGATAAACAGTTCCAATGTGATGATACACTTGGTTACTCACAAAGCTTGGAGAAGAATAAAAAGATAGAATTTGTTTGTGGAAAACGCATAAGTGTTTTACAAAAGTTTTGAAGTTGAAATTGCATCAGAGTGTGCATACAGGCATTGGTTTGTACAAATGTTCGAATTGCGATTTGATGTTCCATTTGATGTTCTTTTGTCACGTGTTGAGACTCATTCTGATGAAAAGAAGTTTGCCTATAAATACTGTGGAAGGCGGTTTGAAGAGCGTAGTGTCATCGTTAGACTCCGATCTTATCATGAGGATGACAAACGACCGTTCAAGTGCCCAGATTGCCCAAGGACATTTGTTCTGGATTCTACTCTTAGGGCTCACATGCAGCTTCACATGCGTAGGGCTCTGTACATATGTACTTTTTGTAATTGCTCCTTTACTGTGAAAGCTAATTTTCAGCACCATATCATAGTACTTACAGGAAAAAAGCCCTTCTTCTGTAAGGTGTGCAGCTTTGCTTTCAACAGAATGTCATGTCATAAACATGTTAATCTAGTGCACATTGCAAAGAACGAGATAACACTCGAGAGTGGTCAAACCTTGAAGGATTTCGTACAGATAGATGAAGGAATTTACAAAGAATTGCAAGATTTTGTTACAGATGTTATTAAGACGAGATCTGGTGGTGAAGGGAAACTTGAGGAGAAGTCTGCAGAAGATTCTGCTGTCCCAATAGATAAGGAGGCTCCAGAACCTACAATAGATAAGGAGCTTCCTGAACCTATTCTGGTTGATACAAAAAGATTGCAAGACACTCTCGGGAAAGAAATACATAAAGCTAAGGCAAATTGCACTCTTTCAGATATATATACTGGAGACATGAACAAAAAGGAGAGATACGAAAAGCTTTGTATTGAGGTCAAAAATGTTTTAACGAAGATGAAAAGGTACTCGAAAATTCCGGTGATGAGTTCTAGCAGAAACCAGTCCCCTTTGAAGACCCCCACCAGACAAATTCGGGATCCTCGACTGAGAAAATCCCTTAACCTTTCTGAAAATAAAAATCCAAACGATATTGCAGACACGTCTAAGAACACGCAAGACACAAGTGGCAATCTTAACAAGTCTGCTGATCAAACACATAGCCCTAAATGTTTACCAAAGAAGAGTGCAAGTCTCGACAAGAAGCATAAGAAGACAGTCCAAGTATATAAGGATGCCATAGCTTCAAGCAAAGGAAAGCCTTGCAAATACTGTGGGGAGATATTTTCTTTACGGTACATGAGGACTCATGAACGAACCCACACAAGTGGAGGCGAAAATTTCATTCTGTGATAAGGGATTCACTACCAAAACTGGACTGAGGTATCATTTGGCTCTTAATGCAGACGTAAGACCCTATCAATGTGCTGTTTGTGGGTGTGCTTTCAAATTGAAACATCAGATGTTATCACATGTCCGAAAACACACAAATGAGAAGAATCATAAGTGCAAGGTCTGTTCGATAGCATTCTTCTCTAAAGTACATTTGAATAATCATATTTTAACACACATTCAAGTGTGATCAATGTGATCAGAGGTTACCAACGAAATGCCATTTGAGTTACATTCTCAACGACACTCGAACGTGAGGCCATACGAATGCCATGTATGTTATAGGAAATTCTCGGATAAGAGTTCAGTTCAGAGACATGCAAGGGATTTACACATAGGTGGGAATCACTTGTCTGAAGGCAAAGCTCAGTCTGATGAACCTATTGCTTGAATAGTTTGGACAAATGTGCGAGTAATATAAAAAGAAGTAATATATTTTAAACCATAGTAACTGATTAATCATGTATGAAGTCAACATGTAAGCAGCCTATTGAGACTTTTTCTTTGTATTCATTATGCAGCATACTCATTTTGAAGTGTTTTAAAGACAGACGTTTTTTATCTGATTAGCTTCAAAGTTCCTACAAACATGTATCTACATCATCATCACTCAGCACAGTTTCCAGTCACTGCCCAGGATAGACGAATGGTCCTGAAATCAATCACCCAAAGACCAAGGTGGTGATGACAGACTGCTTTAATAAATATAGACCTGGCACAACAAGAATTGACAATTATGAGGTCCATATCTGGGATCTGTTGTCACACCTGGCATCTTCAGAAACCGTAGAAATATAGTTGGTGGGATGTAAAACCAGTAACATTAGCCTTTTCATGCAATGTTGTTCTTATCTGTTGCCACCAGTGTCTGAGACTGTGAGCTTGAGCTCCTCTTGTGCCGTATCCATTACTTTACATTGGTGATCGTACATCAATAGATAAAAGCCAACCGAGCCAAAGTTAGGGTTCCTGGTCCTTTTTTACACTTAACCTTATAATACTACATAACTGACTAAAATTGAAAATACTAAGAACTTTCAAAATAACGGCTTTGTTGAATACAAAAATAAGAAAGTATATGTATATGGACCAAAGGAAGAGCTACCTACATAATAATAAAAATCCACAGCCTATTCAAAAATATGTTTAGAGTAACATAATAAAATTCTGCTCACCCACCACAACGAAGATAATGAAGATGCCACGTTGAAGATGAAAAAAAATTAAAATCGCAACGGACCAGCCGTGCGAAGCAGTTTCTGCTCCCTCCGCTCAAGTTAACACAGAATGCCTGACTGCCGGAAGAAGGCAGCTGCGACGTACGCGAGAGAAGCGGAGCAGAGAACATGCGAGAACATAACATCGTGACGTAGTAGAATGGAGGCCAATAGATAGAGGCAGAAAACAGTCGCAGGTGAGCCGTGCGAGCAGACGGTGCAAGATGAGTCGAGTTGCAATATACACAGCAGCAAGCCGGCGAAGTAGGCAGAAGGTAAGATCGAACATCAACGTAGTGGATATGATTAGGGAGCTCGTAACAGAACAGTTCAGTACCAAGATATACTCCCGGAAGTTGGTGACTGAGACCATCACAGGTGACGATACCGCCGAAGAAGTCCTTCATCACGTGGGGGATTCACCGCTCATATTACCTTAAATTGACAGACCACTGAAATATATAATAGGTGGGTTGTGCCACATCCGCCTGTTTTAACAAGAGCCTTCCAAACCCATATCAATTTTGAGTATTGCAATAATATGAAATCCATTAAGTATATCTGCAAATACATAAATAAAGGCAGTGACCAAGAGTCCTTTGATTTGCAAAATGATCATGATGATGTTATAAAATACCAAACTGGCAGGTATATTAGCACGTCCGAAGCTTTTTGGCGTATTCTCGCATTCCCAATTCATGAAAGGTATCCCGCTGTAATTCATTTGGATGTTCACCTGGAGAACTTTCAGTGCATAGTTTTCACTGCCGAAAATGCGAGGGACGTTGTTTTGAACCCACGAAACACCGCTTTAGTGGCATTCTTCGTACTTTGGCAACCTGATCAATTTGCCAAGTGAAGTTCCGTCGTTCTACTCTTTTAACAGACAGGCGGGCACCTTTCACAGAAGGAAACGGGGAAAGGACGTAGAAGGCTTTCCAGGAATTAAGAAGGAACATGTTATTGGAAGAGTGTATGTAGTGTTCCCAAAGAATGCAGAATGCTTCTATTTGCGTTTACTATTGCACACTGTCAAAGGTCCTACTTCTTTCGCTGACTTCAGGTCTCTAAATGGAATCATTCATCCCAGCTACCAAGATGCAAGCAAAGCTCTGGGTCTTCAGGAAGATGATGCTCACTGGGACTCCATCATGGAGGAAGCATCTGTTTCTAGCAGTCCACTGAAGCTAAGGCACCTTTTCGCAGTTACTTTAGTAAACTGTTCTCAAGCTGATCCATTAGATATGTGGGACAAGTACAAGGAAAAGATGGCCGAGGACTTTCAAAGACAGCCATCACCTGCTACAGAGAGTATGGAAATGCAGAACGTACATGCAGAAAATGAATGTCTTCGGCCATTGGAAATTGCTTTATCGATGGGAGGTCAACGATTTATTAACTACGCATTTCCTGCTCCTGATAATGTAGAACTCTTAAATTTAGAATATCTCAGAGAAACGAGCTACTGTAGGAATAACATGGCAAGCACCGTTCTCCACAATGAGCCGAAATTGACTGATGAGCAGTGGTCAATTTACCGAGAGGTATTACACTGTGTTGGAGGAAGCAGTAGCAAAATGTTTTTCATTGATGCCGAGGGTGATACAGACAAGACATTCTTAATCAATCCGTTACTTGCTAAAATCAGTGGTGGGGGTGGCGATTATTGTTTTAAGAGGAAGTATAACTAGGCAACCATCCTCTATATAACACTAATCAGAGAGAAATAAATGGAAGAGGTCCGATACTTCGAAAAATGAAGGTATCGGCCAAAGTAAGACAAGGGCCACGAAGGGCATGAAAATGAAAGACTCCCTAGGCCTCCGTACGTAATACTGTCGGGGTCTGAAAAGAACACAAGTTGACCAAGGGGGGTCGGATGGGATAGATTAAAGTGAGGAGCCTGGCACAAGTAAGTGGAAGCAATGCCAAGATTCAGCTAAGGGCCCCGTGGTCACCAACCTACACTCTAAAGTTCAGAGCCCATGAGACCTTGCTAAAATCAGAGGCGATGGCAAGATTGTTGTCGCAGTTGCATCCTCCGGAATTGCCGCAACTCTTCTTCCAGGAGCTAAGACAGCACATTCCATGTTTAAAGTGCCCATTAACCTTGGCAGCACTGAGACACCAGTCTGCAACATTTCGAAAACCAGCAGTACATCAAAGGTTTTGCGGGACTGTGTGCTGATTTAATGGGATGAGCGCACAATGGCACATAAAAATCTATAGAGGCAGTTGCCAGGACGTTCAGAGATGTTCGCAATTGTGACGTATTTTGTTTTTCGCGGAATAAAAGTCCTCTTCTCTGGTAACTTTCTACAGACATTGCCTGTTGTCGCGAACAGAACCAGAGCACATGAGATTAATGCCTCTCTGAAAATATCATCTCTATGGCCATACATTCTTAAACGCTCCCTCACTCGAAATATGAGAGTTGATGTTGGATGCAATCCCGACAACACACGAATTTCTGAGATACTGGGATGATGGGAGAAAGTAACGGAATAATTATTTTAACAGATGAAATTTGTACATCATTTCTGAGTATCGATGACGTCATCAACAAAGTATACCCCAGAATTGCAGAAATAGACCTAAAATCAACTGAATGGCTTTGTGAACGAACAATAGTAACTCCGACCAACGACGAAGCCAGAGCTATCAATGGGTCCATCATGAATAGACTTCCAGCGCAGGATGTGGTGTATTCGTCGGTGAATCGAGTCGTCAACCAGGATGGCGCTGTCCACTATCCTGTGGAATTCCTCAATTCTGTCATAGCACCTGGACTGCCGGCGATATTATAACTATGAAAGTAGGTGCAACCATCATGCTTCTGAGGAATCTGTCCCCTCCGAAACTCTGCAATGGCACTAAGCTACAACTAACTGCATTGTCCAGACATGTAATCGAGGCAGCTATACTCACTGGTTGTCGTAAAGGAGAGCCCGTCTTCATACCAAGAATTCCGCTGATTCCTGCGAACTACCCATTCCAGTTCAGGCGTTTGCAGTTTCCTGTCAGTCCTTGCTTCGCGATGACTATCAACAAATCACAGGGTCAGACGCTGAAAGTTGCAGGACTTGACCTGAGGACGAGCTCCTTCTCACACGGCCAAGTATACGTCGCATGTTCCGATGTTAGTAGCAGTAAATCGCTCTTCGTTTGTGCTGAAGGGAACAGAACGACGAATGTGGTGTACAAAGAAGCATTAAACTAAATTATTTCCTTCATGCATCTAAAATAGAGAATTGTCGACACACGTAACCGCCTAAATTTTAGTATGTCAGCAACGCAAAATTTACGTATCATCTGTTTGTATCAACGCCTTATACTACATTGTTTCGGGCAGTGAAATGGAAAGAATTAGGGATGAGAAACATTTTGCCTTTTTTTTCTTTCGAACATTCGTAATCTAAATGTGCCTTCTTCTGATGAACCTGTCATGACGGATCGATCAACCACCTTCCCGGGATGTGGAGTGGGACAAACCGTTTTCATGCACCGTATTCCTTTCATTACCCTCGACTGCCACTTCTTATTCAAACGAATACAGTTTCGAGTAAAACTATGCTTCGCAATGATAACAAACAAAGCTCAGGGGCAGTCTTTAACACTTGCTGGTATGGATTAAGGAATTCCTCTTTTCCATGGCCTGTTATATGTAGCCTGTTCACGTGTGAGCACTCCTGAGAGTCTTGTGATTCTGCAGCCAAAGGGGCAAACGGAAAATTTAGTTTACAAGGAAGTTCTATAAAACAATATAACGACAAAAACCATGTATAACCTAATTTCAATTGCAGTAGGCAAGGAGGGTTTGCCATAATAGTGACAATTATGCAATTAAACTGTGACTGGTAGTAGCTAACGGGACCTGCCATTATAAAGAAAACAAAACCAAAGTGACTGTGACTGACAGTATGAAGGGGGACCTGCTATTGTAATGAAAACTAACAAAATAAATGTGACTGGCAGTATGTAAAAGGTCTGTCATTATAATGAAAACTCTCAAAGAATTCTGACAGGCAGCAGGCAGGGTCTGCCACCATCATCAAAACTCACCAACACGATTATCACTGGGGCAGGAGGAAACTGGGTTCTTCTGTTATAATGAAAACTCCCCAAAGTGACTGTGAATGGCAGTAAGAACCGAGGCCTGTCACTGCTATGAAAACTCCCCAAATACATCGTGACTGACAGCAGGAAAGGAGATCTGCCATAACACTCAATACTCCCCAATATTACTGTCACTGGCGAAATGCAAGGGGGCTTGCCATTATAATGAAAATTTCCCAACTTGACTGTCAATGGGAGAAGGAAGGTGGATCTGCCATTGAAATGAACACTTCCCAAATAAATGTGACAAGCAGTAGGCAAGGCAGCCCGCCATTATAATCAAAACGCTCCAACTCGACTGTGACTGGCAGTAGGAAACGAGGGCCTGCCTTTATACTCAAAACTCCCCACCTTGAAGGTGACTGGAAGTTTGAATGAAGGCCTGCTATTTTAATGAGAAATTCCCAACTCGACTCTGACTGGCAATTGGTAAGGTGAGTACAATTGTATGAAAGATCTCGAAATCGATTTGACTGGCAGTAGGCAAGAGGACTATCATTATAATGAAAACTCCACACTCGATTATCATTGACAGAAGGAAACTGCGGCCTTCCATTATAATGAAAACTCTCAACTTGACTGTGAATTGCAATAGGGAGAGAAACCTGTCACTGTAATGACAACTCCAAACATATTGTGACTGGCAGTAGGCAAGGGAGGCTGCCAGTATAATGAAAACTCCCCAACTTGACTGTGACTACCAGAAGATAGACGGATCTGCCATTGTAATGAACAATACGCAATAAATGTGACTGGCGGTAGGCAATGGTGTCTCCCGTTATAATGAAAACTCTCCAAATTGACAATGACTGGCAGTTGGCAAGAACGCCTGCCATTATAATGAAAACCCCCAACTTAACTGTGAACGGCAGCAGGAAGGGGGACCTGCCACTGTAATGACAACCCGGAAACATATTTAAAAGTAGGAAAGATCACAATATGAAGATAAAGTTGGAATTCAAGAGGACAAATGGGGGCGAATATTCGTTTATAGGAAAGGGAGTTACGGTTTGGAATAACCTACCAAGGGAAATGTTCAATAATTTTCCAATTTTTTTGCGATCATTTAAGAAAAGGCTAGGAGCACAACAGATACGGAATCTGCCACCTGGGCGACTGCCCTAAATGCAGATCAGTAGTGACTGATAGTTTGTTTTCTACATGGTATAATGACTGTACAGTGTACTTGCCCGTAGGTAAAGGAAGTGTTGTGAAGAGTCGACGGGCAGGGGATACCGTGGGTGTTATTCTACCGCCCCCTCCCGCAGGGGAATGATACGTAGCTGAAGGTTAGATTACATTTTTTCTGCGATCGTTTATAGACAATGGAGCCTTTAGTAGTACAGAGCCCTTCGTCTGAGTACCGCTTATGTGGTTAACAATTATTTTTTTTTCCACTTTAACTAAAGGGCACGTGGCGGCTTACTGGTTATCATCAGAAACTCAAGAAGCCACTAGTGCGCATGGCAAGGTCTCTTCAGTAATCGCGAGATATCTCGTACTGAATTAACCGCATGCAGTAGCTTTGCTTAGAACAATGTCGGGCCCTCAGCGCGGAGGGGGATCTACCAGAGCTGAAGCTGTGTTCTAACAAGCTCAAGATCGTTGGATGAATAATATTTTTTTAAATCTAAAAAGAACACAACTTGTATTTCCAATTTCCCGAACTGACATGTGAGGTGTTTATAGTGTTTGTCATTTCTATAAGAGAATAACTCAAGGGAGGTTTTTCAGCTTTTCAAATAATCAGCGTATTGGTGTAAGATATAGTGTCAGAGGAAACTGCTGTAGTAAGGTGCGAGACAATAATAATAATAATAATACCGGGCGAGTTGGCCGTGCGCGTAGAGGCGCGGGGCTGTGAGCTTGCATCCGGGAGATAGTAGGTTCGAATCCCACTATCGGCAGCCCTGAAAATGGTTTTCCGTGGTTTCCCATTTTCACACCAGGCAAATGCTGGGGCTGTACCTTAATTAAGGCCACGGCCGCTTCCTTCCAACTCCTAGGCCTTTCCTATCCCATCGTCGCCATAAGACCTATCTGTGTCGGTGCGACGTAAAGCCCATAGCAAAAAAAATAAAAATAATAATAATACAACGGGTGGAAAATTTTGCAACGAAGTGAGGAACACGTATGTTGGCAATTAACTTGATGGATATATATTTGAAAAGGAACTCGCTTTGGTGGTGTAAGACGAATGGTGGTGGAAGAAGAAGTGGTCGTAGTGATGGTGGTGGTTTTGATTATTTCTGGGCAACAATCCTGTTGGTGGCGGTGATTATTGTTTTAAGAAGAAGTATAACCTGGCAATCATCCTCTATATAACACTAATGAGAGAGAAAACATGGTAGGGATCCGACACTTCGAAAATGAAGGTATCGGCCAAAGAAAGACAAGGGCCGTGAAGGGCGTGAAAACGAAAGACTCCCTAGGCCTCGAATGCTCTAATACTGTCGGGGTCGGAAAAGAACAAGATTTGACCAAGGGAGGTCGGATGGGATAGATGAAAGTGAGGAACCTGGCAGAAATAAGTAGAAGCCATGCCAGGACTCAGATAAGGGCCCCGTGGCCGCCGACCAACACTCCCAAGTTAAGAGCCCCATGGGCCTGTTTTAGTTGCACTTTACGACTGGCAGGGGATACCGTGGATGTTATTCTACCACCCCCATCCGCAAGGGGTGGTAAGGGAAAAACCAAGAACGGCATGAAAATGAACGACCCCCCTAGTCTTCACAACTCTATGCAATACCAGCCTCAATTAGGGGCAGTGTGATCACTAGTCCGCCAATGTTTAGGTCCTAAAACGTCCCTTACGTGCCTAAAATGAGCTCTTACAGTACCTCATATAGGCTACAAAAGACAGTTTCGAAAAGTACAGGAAAACACTGTAGATATAAAAATTTATTAATCCGCGGATATCCGCGAAGTTGGAGTTTTAGCAGATGCGATCTGTACGGCAGTGCGGATAAATTTGCTGATAATTTCTAAATAATGAAGTTAATTGATTTCCATTCAGGTGTACTCTTAATTTGCTTGTGGTTAGGAGACCCTTGTATAAAGAGCCTTGAGACCATAAAGCCGTAAATCTGACCTAAGCCTACCTGGATTAATTAATTAATGGAAAGAAGGAGCAAAGGTTAAATATTTACAAAATCCGCGGATAATAATTCGCGGATGCGGATAACCACTCGCGGATGCGGATGCGGATGATGGAAGTACGGATGCGGATAGTAATTTGTTTATCCGCGCTGGGCTCTAACTATAGGATATACCACTTGAGTGTCCAAACTTTGTTTACATAAAAGATAAACTTTTTCAAAGGTACTATCACTTACATGTATGTCCGACTCTTTGGCTGAACGTTCAGCGTACTGGCCTTCGGCTCAGAGGGTCCCGGGTTCGATTCCCAGCCGGGTCGGGGATTTTAACCTTAATTGGTCAATTCCAATGGCCCGGTGGCTGGGTGTGTGTGTTGTCTTCATCATCATTCAATTCTCATCACGACGCGCAGGTAGCCTATAGGCGTCAAATAGAACGACCTGCAGCCGGCGAGCCGAACCCGTCCTGGGATATCCCGGCACTAAAAGCCATACGACATTTGAGGCGTCTAGTATCAAAACCGGCCAAGTCACAAAATTTACGAAAATGAGTTAAGGTTATAAATTTGAAGTAGAAGTATAGCACTATCAGGTAAAACAAGAATATGTTTTAAAATCGTCCATGTCTTCATGTTATAGAGCACTGAATTCTCGGTCTTGTAACAGAATCGGCCAAGTCATGCAGCCAGTGAATTCAAAACCGGCCAAGTCAAGGGACGAGCGACAATCTTTATGATACAGCATTATTGTGTGGAATCTTGTGTTGTTACATTAAGCAACAAGGTGATAATATCAGTAGGCAAAATCGTTCCTTGTAATGTATATTCTCTGAAGTCATAATATTTTGTTTTTTGTTCGTTTGCAACACTGATTTACGTATTGGCGGGCTTCTTACCGTCATTGGCGCCAAAGAAGTCCTATTTCCGGTGTGCTCGTATTTTGTCATTATTGTGTGCTGTAACGTGGATATTGCTCCAAGTGGAGAACTGAAAGATTTACTTTCATACCTTGAGAAATTGTACAAAATTGCAACAAAAACGGCCAAGTCAAAATTTAAATTAACAAAAAAGATGGGTTAATTATGAGTTAGATTTCTCAAAACAGCGGAACTTAAATATTAAACCATTAAGGATATAACTGTGAAAAAAATCTTTTCTGACCATCATTGCTTTGTCTCTACAGGTTTTTCGTCCATATTGAAAAATATGCCTTGAGTGACTTGGCCGGTTTTGATACTAGACGCCTCATTTCATTTACTTACATGTACTTAAAACTCCGCTAACATGGAAGCAATGAATTGTTCCCAGTGTTCACACCATAGTTGGCCTCGCAAAAAGAAAAGGAAAAAATGCTATTAAAACATTTTATAGGTTTTCTAGATAAAAACTATGGCGCTTGTCTGTCAAAATTAGTTTATAAGCTGAGAACGAGCGTTCCTCGTTAGAAGACGTGATGGCAGCATACTTCACTTTCGGCACAAGTTGAACTGGAATGTTGTAGTCCTATACACTGAGTGACTCTGTATATTCATATGCAAATATTGCCAACAAGTACACGGGCCATTTTCTCATTAAACAAGAGTCAATGGCACGTATTTTCGAACGTGTATCTATTTAATTTTGATGCGGATCAATCTCCTACTGTTTGAACGACATCGTTGACCCCATAGTTGTTACCTCCCCTTATGAGACAAGATACACATTCTACCGCACAATGCCCTACAGTGTTGCCAATTTGTCTATCCCGTTGCAATTTAATCTGCTCGAGACCTTACCACTGCTGATTTTTTGCAGGCATTTTCAAAACATTGAAGAATACTGCAATAATATTTTAAACTGTGTATTCTGTATTGCATTGTACAAAATATGCACTTTTTAGGGCTTTTAAATTAAAATAAGAAACTATAGGCAGTAACGTTGAAATAGGCCTTTATAGGCTGTATATAGTCACTACGTCTAAGTTTAACTGACTGCGAAATCTACAGTATCTAAACACATTCCTTTAGAGCTAGATACTCAGGAAAAAATGTTTTTACCTAAAAATCGGTCTGGTGTTCACCAATCCACTCTCCCTTGCTGTGAGACCCTGCCACGCATACCTTTAAGTCACCTGTTACGACAGGCACGGGATATCGTAAATGTATTTTACCACCCATGGATTTGAACGGAGAAGGATACATTATCTAAGAGAATAATGCCGTTTATGACAGAGACGACGATAATGATGATTACTGTTTTCTAGGACAGATGAAACGAATGAGATATTGTTTAAAGCAATTAATTGCCTTGTGACTAAGCTGCTACACTTACTAGAGGTTTGCATCAAGATGTCCAGTTCCATGGCTAAATGGTTAGCGTGCTACCCTTTGGCCACAGAGGCCCCGGGTTCGATTCCTGGCAGGGTCGGGAATTTTAAAAAATTAGTTAATTCCACTGGCACGAGGGCTGGGTGTATGTGTCGTCTTCATCATCATTTCATCCTCATGACGAAGTGCAGGTCGTCTGTGGGAGTCAAATCAAAAGTCCTCCCGGACACTCCCGGCACTAAAAGACATACGCCATTTCATTTCATCAAGACGAAGGACTTGTCAGCCTATCGAACAGATCCAGACGCTCAGTGATAACAAGACGGTAACGCCGTCTCACATGCCAGGAGATTTGTATCGGAGAAGAAGTTGTGGGAAAAGATGAGAGGGTTGGCGGCCGTGGCCTATACTAGGAAGTGTCTCGGCATTCGCCTCAGTAAGGAGAATGAAAAACCACGGAAAAACATTCTCAGGACAGCCGACGGTGGGGACCAGCCCCTCTCCGTTTCCCGAAATCAGAGGTGAAGAGCCATGGTAGAGCCGTGGCCACCCCTCCTCTGCTCGGCTGGCCGGTCGGAGTGCAGAGCTGTCGGACCACGGACCAGCCGTGGCCACTTGTGGGCCGAAACTCACTCTGCAACCGCCGTCCTTCTGACTATGTAAATAAAAGAAATATATTCAGAGACACATATCCTCCCCTGCCAATTTCAATAAAATTATTTTATTTATAAACAGTGAATAAAGTCTAATTAAATATAAGGAAGGCACTGATTTATTATAAATAATGTAAGTACGTAAACGAAGTATATTAAAACACGTTTCGTAAATGATCAACATTAAGAAATGCAATTAGAAGGATAATTAATAATTTAATTTGAAAGACTAATCAAGTTTAATTAATCTAAATCAGACATAATGAAAACGAAAAACAACCGCTGTTCTGACTGTTCATCGCCACACAAGATGAAGGAATTGTTGGCAGTCAGAAGATTCTTTGGCCTATCGATCAGATCCAGACGCTCGGTGATAACAAGAACTATGGCCAGTTGAATGTGCTGTCTTTTCCCCTCTGCGAATGACAGAGAGCGTGTGGCTTTGCAGTGCTGCGACCGATTCTCTGACTGCATAACACCCCTGCTACTTTTCGGCAACACCGAAGAGAAGTCATCTCTCTCTTTGCTGTCTGTTTAATTTCCCTCGGCGTGTTGCCCGTAGAAGTGGTGTGCCATCTCTTTCCAGTCAGAAATTAGTGTTTCAGTTTATATGTGCTGATAGTGATTAGTGTTTTCAGAGGAAGGACAACTAGGCAACCATCCTGTATTAACAGTAATCAGAGTGAAAAATGGAAGGGAGCCGACACTTCGAAAAATAATGCTGTCGGCCAAAGAAAGACAAGGGCCAAGAAGGGCGTGAAAATGATAGACTCCCTAGGCCTACGTATGTAATACCGTCGGGATCGGAAAAGAATAAGAATTGACCAAGGGAGGTCGGATAGGATAGATGAAAGTGAGGAGCCTGGCACATGTATGTGAAAGCAATACCAGGACTCAGCTAAGGGCCTAATGTTCGTCAACCAACGCTCCCAAGTAACAGCCCCTGGGGCACCTCTTAGTCGCCTCTCACGACAAGTAGGTAATACAGTAGATGTTATTCTACCACCCCCACCCACCCACCCACCCATAAGAAGAAGAATCAGCTAGGGGCCCTGTGGTCAGCAACTTACGATCCAAAGATAAAAATCACTGGGGGAGGGGATAGGATGAGGAATGTTGGTTTTCAACGAGCAGTTCAACAAGATAAACATCTCCTAATCAGATAAAAAAATGCTGGTGTTGGTAGTGATTATTGTTTTAAGATGAAGTAAAATAGGGAAAACAGAGCGAGTTGGCCGTGCGGTTAGGATCACACAGCTGTGAGTTAGCATTCGAAAGATAAAGGATTTGAACTCCATTGTCTGCAGCCCTGAAGATGATTTTCCGTTGTTTCCAATTTTCACACCAGGCAAATGCTCGGGCTGTACATCAATTAAGGCTGTGCCGGGAGGTACACCTCAACGCCGCGCATTCAAAACTAGCGCCTAAATGAACTCCTCTATTGGTGAAACAGTGAAACTGAAACTACACCAACCTGGAACTTTAATCAGAAGATGTCACCACCTAAATACTGAGTAATTTTGTTATTGTGAAGTTTCTACTTGCTTTGTTTGACATCCATCAAGAAGTTTGGGACATTCTTCCACAGATGACACCACTAAAAACTATGATCATGCACCCTGGTGCGAAGTGAAAGAACTTGTAATTTAAAGAAGTTTTGTATTTATTAGGTCTTTGTAACTGATTGATGTTCATTTATTTTTGGGTTGGCAATTCTTCCTTTTCTTCCGCCAGTTTTGAATCTAGCCAATACCTAATTTTTGTAATTAATTTCCAAGCAATCCCCTATTTCTTCTTCACTTTGAATTTAACCAATAAAATTGAGGGGGTGTGGCTGGCTTAGTCGTGAAAGATCTCGAACCTTCCCTGAGGGTTTATAAACTGCGACTTTTCACGTCTCTTGGCCAATTGATCGTCATCTTACTGAGTGTAGGTGTCAAAACAGGAGGTGGGTGGCCTCTTTCATCGGTCAGCAGTACATGTACAAGGTAATGGCCACATAACATCTTTCTTTCTTGCTAACTCCGCAGTTTAACCCGAGGGAAAGATCCAAATCATTAACTATGTAACCTACTTTTTTTAAATGTAACTTTCTGCCGGCTAATGTAAAAACTTCATAAAATCTTTCACTGTAAATCGGAGATAGAGAGTGATGTACTCTCTCCAGCTCCCCTTCATCTTGGTTTGCGGTGACTACGTTTCGTAACTGTTTTTCCTTCTGTAATGTGTTAAAGTAATTTCTATACGAGTCACCTCAGTAGCTTGGGATAATCCCCTGTTTTCTTCGGCCTAGGGCCCTTTAGGTTTTTTTCATTATATTGGAGCGCAGTGTGCCTCCATTCATTTTGTGTTTGGGCGAGTGTTTAACCTGTTCCTTTTCTATGAAGCCCCCCGTAGGTTGGGTATTACCTGTTTAAATCAGTTTTCATATCGCAAGTTGTGCCTTGAGAGGCCAGTGTTTGTAAGTTGATGTTGCTTTAAGTAGGCAGTAAGAAACTGAGAGCCTGTTAGCTCTTTTCCAAGTTTTAAAACTGTAAAGTGTGCCTCTGGGAGGCTAGATATTGTGATTTAGGGAGCAAGTGCTCTTGAATTAGGGGATTTCTGCCCCTCATTAAATAACACCTCTTCCTTTCGTAAAATTGTAAAATTAGGGGCTTAAAGCCCAAAGTGTTAAGGTTCTGAATCTTGGGTTTTCCCCAATCTTGTTTAATGATTGCTACTTGTACCTGTAATATTGCCATTAAAAAATTGGTAAGTTTGAAGTTCTGAAAATATAACCTTCAGTTTAAGTTTTTAATTAATTTTGATATTGTAGTTAGACCCATTCACCCCAGCACCTTCTTTCACCTCTGCGTTCCACGGATACCCCGGAACAAAGGCCATGGCCAGAAACAATAGAATAAGCTGCGTCCCCATGATCACAGACCGTCGCCCTAAGATTACTGGCATCGGCTTCCCTTTCA
The DNA here is from genome assembly GCF_040414725.1 of Anabrus simplex. Taxonomy (NCBI): domain Eukaryota; kingdom Metazoa; phylum Arthropoda; class Insecta; order Orthoptera; family Tettigoniidae; genus Anabrus; species Anabrus simplex. Next base: position 259,677,373 of record NC_090271.1, on the reverse strand, counting down.
GTCACCTCTGATGACGGGTAGAAGAGGTGGCGGTGGTTGTGGTTGTGGTGCTGATGCTGGTGGTGATTACTATTTCAAGAGGAAGTACACCTGGGTAACCACCATCTAGTGCTACTAATCAGAGAGAAAAATGGAAGAGGTCCGTCACTTCGAAAAATGAAATAATTGGCCGAAAAAGACAAGGGCTACGAAGGGCGCGAAAATGAAAGTCACCCTAAATCTCTCATACTCGATAGCTTCGGGATCGGAAAAGAACAAGTGTTTGCCAAAGGAGTGGTGGCGGTGATTATTTTAGGGAAAAGTACAACTTGGGAAACATCCTCTATATAACACTAAACACAGAGAAAAAATTGAAAGGGTCCGACAGTTCGAAAAATGAAGGTATCGGTCAAAGAATACAAGGGCCACGAAGGGCCTGAAAATGAAAGACTCCCTAGGCCTCGTAAGCCAAATATGGGCGGGGTCGAAACAGAACACGCGTTAACCAAGTGAGGTTGGTTAGGATAGATGAAAGTGAGGAGTTTGTCACGAGGATTAGGAAGCAATGCGAGAATTCAGCTACGGGCCCCATGGCCGCCAACCCACGCTCCCAAGTAAAGATTCCACGGGACCTCTTTCAGTCGCTTCTTGCGACAGGCAGGGGATACCGTGGATGTAATTCTACTGCCCCCACCCCCACGGAGATTTATCAAGAGAGGTCGGATAGTATAGATGAAAGTGAGGAGCTTGGCGCAAGTAATTGGAAACAACTCCACGACTCAACAATAGTCCCCGTGATCGCCAACCCGCGCCCCCAAGACAAGAACGACTGGAACCCCCTTTAGTCGTCTCTTACGATGGACTGGGGATATGTACCTGAGACACCGTGGAAGAATTCTTCCGCTCCCACCCCTCCCTGGGCGATCCCCTAGCAGTCGTCTCTCACAAGCAGAGGAAACCGTGAATATATTCTAAGCGTCCTCCCAGAGGGGGGAATAGATGTTATTGAAAGAAATTTCCTGTGTTATCAAACTCTTAATGTTAGAGCTTCTGCTCTGTGTGTTCTGTGCTCAGATAACCTCGGAGTTCAGTGAGTAGACAGTAATCCCCATATCCTGCCACTTGCTGTCCATTAGACAGGAACCTGAGCTTACAAGAGGCGGCAAAGAGCAAGCAAACAAAGCATGTTGGCAGCCCTGTGAAGTGTTTGCACTTTATTTTAGTTCGACCCCCCGCTGTCTCTCTCGCGCCAGGAAGTGTGGCCAACTTCTCCAATCAATTTCCTCCACGAGTGAAGTTCCCCAAGGGTCGGGGGTGGTGCGGTAAGTCACAAAACTCCTGCTGCGGTAATCCTTCTAGGTCGTCAGCAAGTCTATTACTTGTCAGTGAGTCACTTTTACAGCACGGCACATTAGACATCGGGAGAAAGAATAAGAATGATATAATAGTTTTAGAGAATGATAAGTTAAGCAGTCACATCTGAAAAGAAATGACTTTAACATGATGGACGATGTTAGGAGTTGAATGCAAGTTACTGTACCTATAAACCGGGATATAGTGGTATTGGTACTCTAAAGAATTAACGTATTAACGACCCATATAAGTATTCACCGAAGGAGAGAGTTTCGACTTTTTGAGTACCGGTAATAATAATAATAATAATAATAATAATAATAATAATAATAATAATAATAATAATAATAATAATAATAATAATAATAATAATTAGAGCCCGGATGTTTATGCATTAATAGGTTAGAATGCAAACTTACTGAAGCAAGTAGCAAGTACAGTCTACCTTCACAACGATTGTGCTATGGGATTTGCATAAACATTAGGCGTTCGGCCCATCAGAACCCCTATAATTTATGTTACTTATGCTACATTATGGAAGAGCGGGTGGCCGACACCTCCTACTAACCAAATTAGTTTCCAAACTAACCTGTTACTGCATAAAAATCCGGGCTTTAATAATAATAATAATAATAATAATAATAATAATAATAATAATAATAATAATAATAATAATAATAATAATAATAATAATAATAATAATAATAATAATAATAGTTACCGTGTTTTGGTGGATCGAAGAGAGGTGTAAAAAGGCGCTGGGTTTGAATGGGTCTAATCCACGATATCAAAATTTGAATTAATACTTTAAATAAAGGTTATATTTCTTTCAAACAAACAAATTTAACAAATTTTCACTAGGTGAAATACCAATGAAATCCCAGGTAGAATGCCAATTCATTTACAAGGGTGGAAAACCCCAGAATAGAGAATTTAACAATTTTGGGCTTCGAGTCCTCAGTTTACACATTTACAATCTCCCAAATTCATGAGCACTTGCTTCAAAAGTTACAATATTTAGCCTTCCAGAGGCACCCCTCATTATAACAAATAACTTAGAAAAGAGCGTGCATGCTCTCAATTTCTAACAGCCTACTCAAGGCAACATTACACAAAACTTCAAGATCTTTGGCCTTTCCGGGCGCAATTTACAGTTGATAAAAGTTAGTATACAGGGGGTATCTAGTACCCAACCTATTGGGCCTTCGTGGAAAAAGAATACAAGGGTAAATTAATGGCCCGAACACAAAATGAATGGAGGCGTATACATGCACTCCTAAATGAAGAATAAAATCCTAACGGGGCTCTTGGCCCAGTGATACAGGGGCTAATCCCAAGCTACTGAGGTGACACGAATAAAGGTTAATTGAATGCATTACGGAAAAGAAGAAAAACAGTTACAAAATCCTAGTCACCTCAAACCAAGTTGAAGGGGAACTCAAGAGGGTAACGCAATGTCTATCCCCGATTTACAGTTTAAGATTTTATAAAAATTATACATTAGCCGACGAAAATTTACATTTTAGAAAAGGTTGGTTGCATAGTTAGAAATTCGGACCTTCCCCACGGATAAATTTGCGGAGACGACATGAAAGCTAGAATTTAGGTGGCCATTACCTGGCTGTTGTTCTGCCCGCCGAAGAATGAGGCGCTCCGTCTCCTGTTTTAACACACACACTCAGAAAGACGACGATGGATAGACAATGTAGCCAGAACAGCCTCAGCTTATATACCCGAAGGGAAGGTTCGAGAGGATTCTGGACTAATCTGGACACACCCTCTCAATTTTATTGGCAAAGTCAAAAGTTACATACAAAGAACTAAAAAGAAGCCTGTGATAGGCTGAAACATAATTACAGAAAATTCCCATTCGCCAGATTCAAAACTGGCGGAATGAGAAAGAAGTCTTGAAAACTTTGAAATATATACAAAAATAAATGAAAGTTGATTTAGTAGAGAAAACCCATGAACACAAGATTTCTTTCCATAACAGCTTCTTTTACCTTGCACCAGAGTGCATAATCATAGTTTTTGATAGTGACATCTATGGAGAAAAGTCCAAACTTCTTGAAGTCTCTACTGTATTTGAGTAAACGGACACAAAGCAACTAAATTCAGTTAGTTTAGGCAACTTCACAACAACACAATTACTCAATACTTCAGTAGTGACATCTTCTGATTAAAGTCCCAACTTCTGGGAATACCAGTTTCACATTTTGTTGAAAAGATAGAATTCACTAAGGCGCTTCTTTTGAATGAGCGGAGATGGGGTGTACCTCTCGGTACAACAATAATAATAATAATAATAATAATAATAATAATAATAATAATAATAATAATAATAATAATCATCACCATCATCATCTGTTTACCCTCTAGGTTCGGCTTTTCCCTCGGACTCAGCGAGGGACCCCACCTCTACCGCCTCAAGGGCAGTGTCCTGGAGCTTCAGACTCTTGGTCGGGGGATACAACTGTGGAGTATGACCAGTACGTCGCCCAGGCGACCTCACCTGCTATGGTGAACAGGGGCCTTGTAGGGGATGGGAAGATTGGAAGGGATAGGCAAAGATGAGGGAAGGAAGCGGCCGTGGCCTTAAGTTAGGTACTACACCCTTCCGGATTTCGAATGGATGACCCCCGCATAAGAATGCCTCCACGTAACGGGGTAAACACCCACGGATGAGATTGGATTGAAGAGCGGGTCGAATTGCTTAACGAGCTTCGAACCGCTCCCCTTCCTACTTTCTGTGCTGGCCCGGCAGCCTGAGCACTTGGGGGAGTGGTACGTTCGAAAGAAAAAAAAACTAATACTTAAGATGGAGCCTTATGTCTATAATATGAAAGTAGGATCTCTGGGTTCAAATGCCTATTGGATACTACTTAGCACTGCTACAAATGACAAGAATAATAAAATAGGGTTTACGAATACGAATTTATTCAAATATGACAATTTAAAGAAGTTGACACAGCTCTATACAATGACTCTCCACATATGGGAGGAAAAGAAAATAATAATCATTTTAAAATACGAATCGCCCATGGGCGTCGTCTGCATAACGGTATGATTGAGGTTTTGCGACTTGCTATCGTTCATTTTTCCTCATTAGTTCAGACCGTTCATGAAATTTTTATATTATTCTGTCGATCACACCGTGAGATGATCTGATGTCCCTATTCACAAATTACTTGTTGTTCTTAGCACGAACATAACCGGGGCCTACGCTACATAATTTTCATATTAAAGGAAACATTTACATGATACACAAACAAACACACATACCATTTAGCTAAACCCCGGACTCCTCATCTATCACCAAGACCACACAACGTGCACATAGGTTCTGTTTGAACTCAAAAATATATGCACATAATTACGAAACATACACTGACATATGGATATATACACTTCATGCACAAAGGAGAGCCATTTCTAGAAAGAAACAGCATGGTTAACACTGTCTCCGGCCCAAGGCGCACGCCTGGAGCAGCCCGCTCAAGGGCGCCATCATAATCTGGAGTCGAACTGGCCGACTCCCGACCGAGAGGTACTGTGGGTTTCTGTAGATCCCTAGAATAGCTATAATCTCATATCACCGGATATCTGGGGGAGATCCCTACTCATTTATTAAATACCTTTTAAAAATCACCGTGATATTATCATTATACAAGTATTCTTAGCTAAGCCATTTAAACCAACCGAGGGGCGCGTGGAGAGCCAGGGCTCCCAGGTCTTAATACAATCGGACGCGGGATCCTTCTGTCACGAGGGCGAGAGCCAGACATTCACAAAAAAAACAAGGAAGGGCGGTCATTCACTTCGCACGGCCATTTCTCATTCATCGGCCACGCCAGATTCTTCTCTCCCTCACACGTCCACCCTCTCGTCTCGGGGGCACATATCCATGGCCCACTTCATTTGTTTATTCATATTATCGTAGAATTCCCCATGAAATACTCTTTTATTCTCTCTCATTATTATCGCTGAGCGCCGACTGTGGGCGCGATCACTTTTAACTCATTTCATCGTAAATCACTCGGGCATTCGGCCCTCTCACTACGTCTCATATCGCGTATCTTCTTCCCTTGGGCATATGGCTCTCCTGACCCCCCGTTCCTGCCACAGGAACTATACTTATATTTAAATCTTCTGACCAAAGATTAGAAACTCCTGCCTCTGGGCCTCACCCCGGCTATAGATAAAAAAACACTCCAAACCATTTAGGCCAATTAATCAAAGATCACGCGAGACTTGCACATGGTTCCACACACCTGCCTAAATAACACACATATACCTCTCTCGGTCGGGATTTCTTCTTTCTTGCAGTACATGCACTGATTATATGTGTAAGCTAGGCATGCATTGTCTGACTGACCCATGAGTTTCCCCGGCATATACGACAGCCACGTGGGACAGTAACTACCAACATTTTGACGTGGTTTTCCCTGCTCGCCAGCACTATTGTTCCAACCACCCCTATGGGGAACTCAAATATTCTCCTAACCTTGTTCCCGTATTTGCTAGGACATTCTACAGATTACTAGAAATATAACCCTCACGATAAGCTAATCATTAAGAAAAAAATGAGTCGTCCGGGAATTTAGCTCCCTTGAATTTACTTCAACTATCTAAAGATCAATAAAATTTCAATATAGGACATGCATTATCTTACAACATTTTGATATTTACAAAGAAAGCTAATCCTATCCCCCGGTTATATCATGCTTAGAAATTAAATTTGGACATCACTCATCTGTTTGGTGGCCATTGTTTCTCCTTCCACGGGAGACCCATGGTGAAGTTTTTAGTGCTCCACGACCACGCGGTCGGTGGCGGGCGTGCAGTCCTTCATCCCTGGTCCATACAAGTCCGACATCCTGGGGAACTCGTTCACAGCTGAAATCTTACAGTAATCCAAATGGGTGACACTTTACACTCGTCACACGGCCTCTATTTCCAGAGTTTACACCACGAATAAGACGGTCATTCAAATCACGGCGGGCGCGTTCACAGCAGGGATCGGGTGGCCCACGAGACTCGAGCCCCTGATTCAAAGTAACACTTTGGGTGATACCAAATTATGAATTTCACTGACTCATTAAAGCCGGCACTGTCTCAGCGGTATTCTGCTACTTGTTTGTAAATTATGCTCGCGGAGTAACTAATTTGACACGCAGCACAGAGACAATTCACCTAGGCTCGTTTGGCCTCCCGTTCACTTCACAAAGGCGTGCTGGACACAATAGCACTTTCAGTAATCGGTCAAGGGTTTCGGACTGTAACTGGAGCACCGCGGGACACAATGTCTGTCTCAACGACCCGCAAAGAACAACTGTCTCTGCGATGGCCTGCCCGGCCTATATTATCTTGCCCACCGGAAGCTTGGGGGCGTCAACGTTCACGGTTCATTAAGAACAAGAGCTCCTTTCATACCAAGAATTGAAGATATTTAAATAGTGCATCTTATGGCCCTCTGTCTCCTCTTTCATTTGAGCAAGGCGTGCTGGACCTACGATCGGCAGTTTTTATGTAATTTGCTTCCCGCCTTTGATTAATTCATAGCGTCCTTTGGAGGGTGGAGTCATCTTTTAAGCGCGACTCTTAGCTTGGGTGACGCTCTTGTATTCACATGTGTTAGCGATATGTCACCTCTGGACAGCTGGTGACCTCATTTCTTCCCCTGAATAAGTTATTACATATTTTTAGTCTGGGAACCGCAGAAAATTCCGCTCTCTTCAATGGTGCGTCTCACATAATTTTCCTATGCCTGGATCAAAAATATCATCCCATTTTTACGCGCCAAAATCCGACGTTGGCACCCGTGACACGTGCATAAAAAAACGGAAGTTCCTTATGTTGGTTTGGAACTCTGGGAAGCTAAGCCACACCTCGGGGCGTATCTGACTACTCCAGCATCGCGTCCCCTTCTATCTCTCTCTGCAAGTTGAGAGCGTATTTCCGCGGGGGCTTGGCTCTTGCTCTGTCTTCCCTTTGTTTCCCAGGCGCTCCTTCGCGGGTTCCGTTCTGGCCGGACGCCGCTCGATCTCCTTCGCCCATACTGCTACCAATGACGCGACCTTTAGGAGTAATTTTAATGGAGTAGAAAGGCCCATATCATTCCCATGAGCTGTACAGGACACTGTACGGTTTCATTCTCCTCCTGCTTCATCAAAGAAAAATCACGAACTCGGGATTTTTCTTTCCCTTTAAACTGTCTCGGAAAGTAGTCACTGGTGATGGTCGCGTAACTTGTGGACCTTCTCGGTCAACTCTGTGTTCTCCAGTTGTACCTGGTAGCATAGATTAATTAAAGCGTTCCTAAGACCGGTCCTCTCAAAGCATTCTGGACAATCTTCACAGGCTGATGCCTCGGACTCGCTCCCTTCTTCCAAAACAATGTGATTCACGGCATCATCTTCTTCATCGGCATCCCTTTCTTCCAATAGATCCGGGTTGTCCTCGTCATCCTCGGCTTCTCCTGGTTCTTCTTCCTCCGGACCTTCTTCAGGGTGTTGTCCTGGGGCGTGGTACAGTTTGAGATTGGCAGCATTGTAAGTGGCCTCTGTTCTCCCATCCATTGACTGTACTTTGTAGGCATTATTCTCTAGGTTCTGGATTATCCTATACGGCCCGATGTAAAGTTCTGCAAACTTGTGGTAGTACTTCCTCGGAGGGTCGAACATGGCTGGTCGTTTGACTAAAACTAGTTCTCCCACACGAAGTGGCCGATGAAATCTCCGGTTTCGATGACGTCTGAGCCTCTTCTCTGCCTGGGCTTTGAGATGGTCCAAAGCTATCCTCACACGAAGTTCAGCCGAAGGCCTGGGATCTTCTGGGCACTGTAGCACGCGGTGCCACGGTCTCTCTGGTTTCTGATCAAAATGTACCGCTATCGGGATCTGCCCCGTAGATTCATGAATCGTCCCGTTGATGCACTCCATGATGATTGGAAGAACATCAACCCATCGCCAATGCTGTCTGGCGCAATAAACTCTGCAAAATTTTGCTATTTCGCGCATGATCCTTTCTGATGGATTGGACTCAGGATGCCTAATAGAACTGAAGATATGCTGGATTTGGAGTTGCTCGACCTCGCGTTTGAACATGGCGGACGTGAACTGAGACCCATGGTCACTCAATATCTTGTCTGGCTTCCCCATAGATGGAATAATCTTATTTCGGATCTGTGTCAGTACCGACCTGGAGTTTGCCTTCTGTACTGGGCACAGCATCACATACTTCGAGAAAACATCTACGCAGACCAAAATGAATTGTAACCCTCTAATTGCCTTGGGTAAGGGCCCGTAAAAGTCTATCGCAAATAGCTCTCGTGGCTTCTCTGGCAACAGCGGTTTAGGTGGTTGCCGCAGGAGATAGGTATTTGGTTTGATTCGTTGACAAGTATCACATGTTGTCAACACGGTCCTAATCATCCGCCTCATTCTCGGCCAGACAAAGGTCTCCTGTAGTGTCGAGGTAACTTTATCGATTCACGCATGACCGATGGAATGATGTGCGAGCCAAATCAGTTCCACTTGCAGCACGGGCGGAACAACAATACGGTACTTCGTATGGTCTTCATCTATGAACTGGTGAAGGATTCTGTTGAAATAGTTGTATTTGGATGCCTGTCTCTCAATCTCCTGGTATTCAGGCGTTCCTGCTGGTATCCTCTTCCTGAAGAAATCGATCAATCGTCTGGTCGCGGGCCAATTCTCTTGCTCTTCTCCGACGCGTTGCAGCCTGTCCAACGTCTCACGGTCACCCCCGCTCAACTCTAGGTGATGAATAACTTGGGCTTCCGGTTCGGGATTTCGGCTTAATGCGTCAGCAATCACATTGTCCTTTCCTGCACAATGTTCGATCTCTAAGTCGAATTGTTGGATGAATAACGTCCAGCGGTTTACTCTCTCGGATGCCATCGTCGACTTCAAAGCGAAGGTCAAAGCTTTATGGTCTGTCCTCAGCACGACCGGGAATCCGTATATACACTTCCTCCAGTGACTGAGGGCTGTAACAATTGCCAACATCTCTAATTCCGTGACGGTATATTGGCATTCATGAGCCCGAAGTCTACGACACATGAACGCGATGTAGTTTCTGCGTTTTTCCTGATCCGGCGTCTCCTGGTACAATACCGCCCTTACACCTATCATGGATGCATCGGTTTGGACTACGAATTTGCTCGAAAAGTCGGGGTACCCAAGCTTGATGCTGTTGGCAAGTAATTCTTTTGTCCTTCGGAAAGCTTCGTCACAGGTCGAATCCCATTTCCATCTATTATTCTTCTTCAGGAGGTCCTGAAGAGGAGCTACCGCCTCAGTGTAACTAGGGCAATGTTCGGCGAAAAACCCGCACATTCCCAAAAACTTCCTGATGTGTTTGACTCGTGTTGGTTTGGGGAAATTTTGAATAGCTTGAATCTTAACGGGGTTCGGAGTGACACCCTCCGAATCTATGACGTGTCCCAGGAACAAAATGCTTTTCTGGCAAAAGTTTGACTTATCCAAATTAATTTTGAAGTTGTTTTTATTCAATTCTGCTAATAACAGGTTCAAGTGTTCCAAATGCTCCTCCAGAGTCTCGCTCGCAATCAGAATGTCGTCTACATAACGCACCGTAAAGTTCTTCACCTGCTCGCTCAAATTCCTATCAAGTGCCCTTATCAAGGCCGATCCTGCGTTCTTGACGCCGAACGGCAAACGATTATAGACGTACGTCTGTCCGTCAAACATGAATCCCGTCAGTACCTTGGATTCCCCTGACAACTCAATGTGGTGGTAGGACGATCTCAAGTCGACCCCAGAAAAATAATTTTTGTGACTAAACTTCTTCAAAATATCCTTAATGTTTGGTGCCCTATCGTACTCTGGTACCAAGCGCTCGTTAATGGCACGTGCGTCTAGGCACACCCTCAGCGAACCGTTCGTCTTCTCCACGATGACTAAAGGGTTTCAAAATGGCGTCGGAGATTTGGAAATTAACTGGTTTTCTTCCATATCCTTGATGATAGGTCGTACCTTGGCATAATGTTTCTCGGGAATCGGGTACGGATTCCGTCGAAAAGGTTCCCAACTTGTGACGACAAAATTGTATTTGAAATTCGAAATTTTCCCGGTTGTGACCCAAATGCATCGCGGTGGCGTTCGAAGATTTCTTTCAGTCTAGCTCTTCCCTCTTCACCTAGCATTGCTTTCTTAATTTTTGATAGCACTGCCTCCTCAAATGTCGGTTCTTCCTCTTCCTGTTCCAAGTTTGCAACCATTCTTTCGAGTCCGGTTATTATCTCTTCTTCCTGATGTTTCCCATCCAGAATCTGATCAGGACGGACTTCCTCGTCGTAGGTCACTTGAGTAGTCCAAATCCTCTCTTCGACTACGCAGTCTCCAATTTCGTTTAGTTTCACCCCTTCGGAATGCATGTTGATCTCTAGCCTGATCTCATTGCGGTGCATGTCGATAACTGCCTTATAGTCCCTCCAGAAGTCGGCGCCTAATATAATGTTGTATTCCATCTTCTCGAGGATGATAAATGGATGTGAAGTAATGGCCTCCCCGATCTGCAATTCTAAATTAACCTGAGCCTTGCACACCGTGGTGCGATCTGGGATGATTCCTCGTACCTTCATGTTAGAGACCGGTAATAATGGGATCTGCTCCTTCGATTGGATTTCCCGTATGAGCGTTCTAGATACGACGCTTACGCTGGCTCCCGTGTCTACAAGAGAGCGCACGCGCAACCCATTAGCTCTGATGTACACCACTGGTAATTCCCTTATAATCCTCTTATTCTGTCGGTGTGCGTCTTCGATCAAATCCTCGGGTTGGATCACCCACGCAGCTATGGTAACTGACGCCCGCTGCGAATCGAAAGAATGGTTGCTCCCCGAACCGCAGGCTATCTCCTCACTGGTTATGCGAAAAAACTTTTTTGCGCTCCGGAGCTACTGGCATACTCCGGAGCCTGGGGGTTCAATTCTCTTCCACGTCCTTCCTTCTTGTTGGCTTGCAGTTGCAGGCTTTCTGCCCCTTCGCACATTCCCGCGGCGGCCATACCCTGTATGGGTCTCTGCCACTTGTCAATGCCGGGCGGCGTGTTTCGCAGTTGTTCCACATACTGTCGTGATTCATTCCTGCGATCTCGTATGTACTCTTCCCTCCTTCCTGGTCGTTGCCTTGTCGACCGTTGTCCGCTCGGTCCCCAGTTCTGATACGGCCTCCTCCGCTGTCCATACTGGCGATACCGAAGCCTTAGCCCCTGATTCATCCTCTCACGGGGTACTGGTTCGCGGGTGTTCGAGCCATCCTGGTATTCCCGTTTCGGTCCATTCCATGTCTGGGGTCCCCAATCACCCCTGATTCTCGAGGGATACATCTCCCGAACTTCATTCGTACTAGTCCCCTGGTTCTTCCTTTTAGGTGGACTTTCATCTTGAGCTAGGTCGACAACATGGACCACCTCGCTATGGCGATGTCGCGCCTGCATTCCACTCGTTGGATCAAGCTGCCTCAATATTTGTTCAGCATCGACCGCATTTCGGACATTCGCCGCTATGAGCACCTTCTGTACTTCCGCTGGGAGCTGTTTACCGATGGCAGAAATCAACTCTAGCTCTGTGGGAGGACTATCCAATTCTTTAAACTTCAACAACTGGCCCACGAAGTACTCGCAGAAGCGGGTCTGCCCTGCACCAGAATACCTTCGCGAATACAATTCCAGCCTCAAATTCTGTTGCGTCTCGATCCCCCAATACTTCTCAAGGAAGCGCCGCCGGAACTCCTCATACCCATCGAAACAATATTTGAACGCCCGGTACCAGACCAAAGGCTGATCCGTTAGGTACCGTTCGACTACTCTCAGTTTTCGGTCCGCTGGAACTCGATGATCAATGAAGTATTGGTCTACTTCAGCAAGGAAACCTTTCGGGGTAAGATGAGTGTTTGACCCGAATTTCTTCGGCTCGTCATTCGTCATCCGGAGGAGATTATATACTGGAATTGCTCCACTCTCTTGCGGGGTCGATTGTCCCCGAGGTGCATTATGCACTTGTGCATTTTCATTTCCCTGTGAAATGTCAACGTTGGCCTCGTGACCAATACTGCTGGGCGGACTCACTCTGTCAACGCTATCCTGCTTCTTGAGGATCGATCGCATCACGATCTCACCTCTCGCCTCTTGGAACTATAACAACTCGACCTCCTCCCGGATCTCCTTAATAAGCTCCGTGTGGACTTCTACTTGGACGGCAGCCTTGTGGGTCTTGTTGCCCCACTCTTCCACCTGTCGGTTCAGGCCTTGGATTTTCCCTCGGACTTCTTCTTGTTCCGCTTCCATCTCTTCGGTCACCTCCTTCCGAAGCTCCATGACTTCTCCATGGGCCTGAGTCTGGACTTCCTTGAGCTTGGCGGTCGCAATATCCTGCACTTGGGTCAAACGGTCACTGACCTCTTTTGCCACCTTGTCGAGGGCCTCCGTCGTCTTTGTCCTTAGTTCTCGGACTTCCGCCTTGGCCTCCTGCATGTCTCTTGCAACATCCTCTACGCGGCTGCTCACCTTCTCCATCTCTTCCTCGCACGCGCTTACCCTGGTGTCCGTCAGGTCGATCCTATTGGTCAAGCTAATCTCCACTTGCTTTAATTGTAGATGACGTCCTCTAACGCCTCGGTCATCTACGCCTCCAATCTCGCGGCGTTGTCGTCGCTGCGTTCACGACCTAATCTCATATCCTCTGCGAGCTCGTCTAACGAAGCCTTATTCGTAGCCGCCTGAGCCTGGCAAAGCTCTGCCTGCGTGTCTAATTGTTCTTTCAAAAGTTCCCCCTGCTTCTCGAACTGCGCCTTAACGTCTGTTGCCTGCTTGTCTAGCTGTGCTTTAACGTCTGTTGCCTGCTTGTCTAGCTGCGCTTTAACGTCTGTTGCCTGCTTGTCTAGCTGCGCTTTAACGTCTGTTGCCTGCTTGCCTAATTGTTCTTCGAAATGTTCCTTCTGTTCTGCCAATAATTGGCACATCATTTCCCTAATGACCTGCACGTCCATATTAGATTCTATCTTGGAGAAAGCGGATCTCCCGTGGGCAGAAAATTGACCACCGGTGATGGACAGAAAGCATAGATACATTCAAATATATAATACAAATTTCAGCGTGACCTAACTTTACTCGAAATTCCAACAAATCAATCCAAACTGGGCCTACAAACAGCTTGTGTCACGCCCCCTACCATATTAAGGTCACAATTCGTTGTATAGGAAATTTCATCATATCATTCGACAATAATAATAACAATAATAATAATTCTACGTTAGCCCTTAACCTGGAATAAGTTTTCCGGTCACGCGCGCGGCCTACCGTGGGCTCGATTTTACGTATGCCGGAAACATGGCATACCCCAGTCACTAATGGATGTTATCACCTTGAGATTGGTAAGATGACGTTAGCAGACAATTACCCGTCTCAAACTGGCAACATCGCATCCGTCACTGCGCAAAAATGTGAGCATGGGTTGAGGTACCCTGCTCTATCCGCGGCGTCTAAAGCCCTCTCGAAAAAATATTTATATCTGCCAAATTTCGTTACCTCAGCGCACAATCTTTGGCTGATACCCGTAACTGGCGAAATTTGAAGAATTTTGCCGGCCGTTTTAACCTCACACTGAGAGAACCATAACATTGTCTCCCAACGAACTGACAACTTCATAGTCTGTCCCGGGTATCCATTTTGAATTTATGAGCGACACTCATGCGGATTTCCACTTAAACTGGACACATGATTTTTCTGTTCTTGTCATTTTCCTATCCTATTTATTATTCACGTCGCTCCCTTTCATGGCTGATCTTGTGTGAGTTATCATCACGAGCTGTGACTTACGCACACCCGTACGATGACCATGACACTCCTGCTGAGTATCACACAATCTGAACAACCCTTGCAGTATCCAATCTATAATTATGAATCTTAGCACTTCGGACATGTGCTTAACTTCTCCATCCGTTCGGTTACGTGGCGGGTACTCCATTTCAAATAACTGCCAACCCGTTCGATACCAAATGTAATCAGATTGTGGCACGAACCTGGCAATTTGACTCCATCATAGCATACTATCCTCCCTGTGGGCGGCCTATCTCTTACTGAAAATGCTACAGTGTAAACTATAAACAATAGCCCTGCCTTGAAGGGCGCCAAGTATACATCCTTCCGGGCTTCGAATGGATGACCCCCGCATAAGAATGCCTCCACGTAACGGGGTAAACACCCACGGATGAGATTGGATTGAAGAGCGGGTCGAATTGCTTAACGAGCTTCGAACCGCTCCCCTTCCTACTTTCTGTGCTGGCCCGGCAGCCTGAGCACTTGGGGGAGTGGTACGTTCGAAAGAAAAAAAACTAATACTTAAGATGGAGCCTTATGTCTATAATATGAAAGTAGGATCTCTGGGTTCAAATGCCTATTGGATACTACTTAGCACTGCTACAAATGACAAGAATCATAAAATAGGGTTTACGAATACGAATTTATTCAAATATGACAATTTAAAGAAGTTGACACAGCTCTATACAATGACTCTCCACATATGGGAGGAAAAGAAAATAATAATCACTTTAAAATACGAATCGCCCATGGGCGTCGTCTGCATAACGGTATGATTGAGGTTTTGCGACTTGCTATCGTTCATTTTTCCTCATTAGTTCAGACCGTTCATGAAATTTTTTTATTATTCTGTCGATCACACCGTGAGATGATCTGATGTCCCTACTCACAAATTACTTGTTGTTCTTAGCACGAACATAACCGGGCCCTACGCTACATAATTTTCATATTAAAGGAAACATTTACATGATACACAAACAAACACACATACCATTTAGCTAAACCCCGGACTCCTCATCTATCACCAAGACCACACAACGTGCACATAGGTTCTGTTTGAACTCAAAAATATATGCACATAATTACGAAACATACACTGACATATGGATATATACACTTCATGCACAAAGGAGAGCCATTTCTAGAAAGAAACATCATGGTTAAGACTGTCTCCGGCCCAAGGCGCACGCCTGGAGCAGCCCGCTCAAGGGCGCCATCATAATCTGGAGTCGAACTGGCCGACTCCCGACCGAGAGGTACTGTGGGTTTCTGTAAATCCCTAGAATAGCTATAATCTCATATCACCGGATATCTGGGGGAGATCCCTACTCATTTATTAAATACCTTTTAAAAATCACCGTGATATTTCATTATACAAGTATTCTTAGCTAAGCCATTTAAACCAACCGAGGGGCGCGTGGAGAGCCAGGGCTCCCAGGTCTTAATACAATGGGACGCGGGATCCTTCTGTCACGAGGGCGAGAGCCAGACATTCACAAAAAAAAACAAGGAAGGGCGGTCATTCACTTCGCACGGCCATTTCTCATTCATCGGCCACGCTAGATTCTTCTCTCCCTCACACGTCCACCCTCTCGTCTCGGGGGCACATATCCATGGCCCACTTCATTTGTTTATTCATATTATCGTGGAATTCCCCATGAAATACTCTTTTTTTCTCTCTCATTATTATCGCTGAGCGCCGACTGTGGGCGCGATCACTTTTAACTCATTTCATCGTAAATCACTCGGGCATTCGGCCCTCTCACTACGTCTCATATCGCGTATCTTCTTCCCTTGGGCATATGGCTCTCCTGACCCCCCGTTCCTGCCACAGGAACTATACTTATATTTAAATCTTCTGACCAAAGATTAGAAACTCCTGCCTCTGGGCCTCACCCCGGCTATAGATAAAAAAACACTCCAAACCATTTAGGCCAATTAATCAAAGATCACGCGAGACTTGCACATGGTTCCACACACCTGCCTAAATAACACACATATACCTCTCTCGGTCGGGATTTCTTCTTTCTTGCAGTACATGCACTGATTATATGTGTAAGCTAGGCATGCATTGTCTGACTGACCCATGAGTTTCCCCGGCATATACGACAGCCACGTGGGACAGTAACTACCAACATTTTGACGTGGTTTTCCCTGCTCGCCAGCACTATTGTTCCAACCACCCCTATGGGGAACTCAAATATTCTCCTAACCTTGTTCCCGTATTTGCTAGGACATTCTACAGATTACTAGAAATATAACCCTCACGATAAGCTAATCATTAAGAAAAAAATGAGTCGTCCGGGAATTTAGCTCCCTTGAATTTACTTCAACTATCTAAAGATCAATAAAATTTCCATATAGGACATGCATTATCTTACAACATTTTGATATTTACAAAGAAAGCTAATCCTATCCCCCGGTTATATCATGCTTAGAAATTAAATTTGGACATCACTCATCTGTTTGGTGGCCATTGTTTCTCCTTCCACGGGAGACCCATGGTGAAGTTTTTAGTGCTCCATGACCACGCGGTCGGTGGCGGGCGTGCAGTCCTTCATCCCTGGTCCATACAAGTCCGACATCCTGGGGAACTCGTTCACAGCTGAAATCTTACAGTAATCCAAATGGGTGACACTTTACACTCGTCACACGGCCTCTATTTCCAGAGTTTACACCACGAATAAGACGGTCATTCAAATCACGGCGGGCGCGTTCACAGCAGGGATCGGGTGGCCCACGAGACTCGAGCCCCTGATTCAAAGTAACACTTTGGGTGATACCAAATTATGAATTTCACTGACTCATTAAAGCCGGCA
This sequence comes from Anabrus simplex, assembly GCF_040414725.1. NCBI lineage: Eukaryota > Metazoa > Arthropoda > Insecta > Orthoptera > Tettigoniidae > Anabrus > Anabrus simplex. Next base: position 259,660,358 of record NC_090271.1, on the reverse strand, counting down.
CTGTCTCAGCGGTATTCTGCTACTTGTTTGTAAATTATGCTCGCGGAGTAACTAATTTGACACGCAGCACAGAGACAATTCACCTAGGCTCGTTTGGCCTCCCGTTCACTTCACAAAGGCGTGCTGGACACAATAGCACTTTCAGTAATCGGTCAAGGGTTTCGGACTGTAACTGGAGCACCGCGGGACACAATGTCTGTCTCAACGACCCGCAAAGAACAACTGTCTCTGCGATGGCCTGCCCGGCCTATATTATCTTGCCCACCGGAAGCTTGGGGGCGTCAACGTTCACGGTTCATTAAGAACAAGAGCTCCTTTCATACCAAGAATTGAAGATATTTAAATAGTGCATCTTATGGCCCTCTGTCCCCTCTTTCATTTGAGCAAGGCGTGCTGGACCTACGATCGGCAGTTTTTATGTAATTTGCTTCCCGCCTTTGATTAATTCATAGCGTCCTTTGGAGGGTGGAGTCATCTTTTAAGCGCGACTCTTAGCTTGGGTGACGCTCTTGTATTCACATGTGTTAGCGATATGTCACCTCTGGACAGCTGGTGACTTCATTTCTTCCCCTGAATAAGTTATTACATATTTTTAGTCTGGGAACCGCAGAAAATTCCGCTCTATTCAATGGTGCGTCTCACATAATTTTCCTATGTCTGGATCAAAAATATCATCCCATTTTTACGCGCCAAAATTCGACGTTGGCACCCGTGACACGTGCATAAAAATCCGGAAGTTCCTTATGTTGGTTTGGAACTCTGGGAAGCTAAGCCACACCTCGGGGCGTATCTGACTACTCCAGCATCGCGTCCCCTTCTATCTCTCTCTGCAAATTGAGAGCGTATTTCCGCGGGGGCTTGGCTCTTGCTCTGTCTTCCCTTTGTTTTCCAGGCGCTCCTTCGCGGGTTCCGTTCTGGCCGGACGCCGCTCGATCCCCTTCGCCCATACTGCTACCAATGACGCGACCTTTAGGAGTAATTTTAATGGAGTAGAAAGGCCCATATCATTCCCATGAGCTGTACAGGACACTGTACGGTTTCAGTACCATCCCGGCATTCGCCTGGAGGTGAAGTGGTAAACCACGGAAAACCACTTCGAGGATGGCTGAGGTGGGAATCGAACCCACCTCTACTCAGTTGACCTCCCGAGGCTGAGTGGACCCCGTTCCAGCCCTCGTACCACTTTTCAAATGTCGTGGCAGAGCCGGGAATCGAACCCGGACCTCCGCGGGTGGCAGCTAATCACGCTAACCACTACACCACAGAGGCAGACATAATAATAATAATATTAATAATAATAATAATAATAATAATAATAATAATAATAATCATAATGGCACTATGAAGAGATGATAATTGTACCAACAATCTTCTCCAGTACAGCTGCTATACCTAAAACTCTGCGGAATGGCAGAAGTTGGATGTCAACACCAACATCTACAAGACCACGCCACGACTGGAATCGTTCGGAAATTTATGGTTTCACATTCTGCGTAAAAATTAGTGTAAATGAAAGTTTATTGTGCTTTTATTGCCTAAAATCCGTAAAATTGCTTGAATATCATTATCACGAAAGTGTGCAAAATAAATAAATAAGTAAATAAACAAATAAATAAATAAATAAATAAATAAATAAATAAATAAATAAATAAATAAATAAATAAATAAATAAATAAATAAATAAATAAATAAATAAATAAATAAATAACAATTATTATTATTATTATTATTATTATTATTATTATTATTATTATTATTATTATTATTATTATTATTATTATTATTATTATTATTATTATTATTATTATTATTATTGTACCGGGCGGTACACCTCTACACCGTTTATTTAAAAGTTGCGCCAGTTGAAACTCCTCTTCTGGAGGAAGGTTGAACTTTATCTACTCTATTAATTCTCTACTTTCTCAGAAGATGTCACCACGTGGAAAATTTTGAGTTTTTGAACTGTGTCACTTTTGATGTGTTTTTGTTTCGCTTGAAGTAAGAAGTGTGAACTTTCTCTTCTAGAGGACACTACTGAAGATCAACAATAGCGCACCCTAGTGCGGAGTCAAAGAACTATTTTGTTGGAGAAATTTTTATTTCAAAAGTTTGTTTCTTGTTAAATTTCTTTCTGTTATTGTTTAAGTTGGCTGTATACCCCTCCTTTTCCCCTTGTTTTAGATTTATCCAATCCCGAATTTCTTTTAGTAATTTCTGACCAATCTGGTGTATCTTCCCCCAACTTGTATCTGTTGCGGGGTCCTATCCAATAAAAACATTGTGGGCGGGTGTTTTCATTCCCCTAACGCCTAGAAACTTCCGCGAGAGTATATAAACTGCTGATTTTAGGGTCTCCGGGCCACTTCTGTTCCATCTTTCAGTGTATTAAGTACATAGCAGGAGGCGGGAAGCGCCTCTTTCCTCGGCGGCGGTCAACAATAAGGTAATGGCCGATTAATAAATTCTTTCTTTTCTTGCTCAGCAGTTTAACTTTCGGGGCGGGTTCTAAGCGTTCAACCATGTAACCTTTTCCTAAAATGTAAAAACAACTGGTATCTATTCTATTTTAAAACGACATATCGGGATAGAGAGTGCTTAACACTCTCGAGCTCCCACTCACATCGTCTTGAGGTGAACTTATTCTCTCAACCTATTCTTCCGTAATGTAATGTAAATTGCTATTAAGTCACCTCTGTAGTATGGGATTAGCCCTTGTAATAACGGCCTAGTGCCAAAGTAGGTTTTAAAATCAAAGTGTATTAGGAGTGCAAGTTCGCCTCCTCTCAAATTGTTTTAGAGGTCATTCAATTAACCTGCTTTTCATTTAATAGACCTCAGTAGATTGGGTATTTTACCCCTGTGTTTATGTCCGTTGAGGACAACTTGAAGGTGGAGTTTGGTGTGGCCTAGGAGAGGCTTAAATTAAAGAGCGTGTGGCTCTTTTGGAAACGGAGTGTTGTATGCCTCGAGGAGGCTTTACTGTGTAATTTGGAGCAAGTGCTCCAGGGTTTGATTGGGGTCTTCTGCCCCTTTGTTAAAATTTGTATATCGGAAAGTTGGGCTAGTTGCTCAAAAATTGTGAACTCAGGGCTCGAAGCCCAAACTCTGTAATCCCTGTAATTGTACATTTCAAATTGTGTTTCGGCTACTAAGTACCTGTTCTTTGTTATTACTTAATATTGAAAAGGAAATATAACCTTGTTAACTTTTACATTAACTTTGATTCCGTAGTTTGAGACCCATTCACGCCCGCACCTTCTTACACCTCTACCTACCACCAAAACTCGGTAACAAGTGGTAGCAGAGCGTGGTTGAATGGGTCTCCATTTAGCCCCTTTTGACGGCTAAACATTGTTTGTCCGAACTCTAACCATTTTCTCAGTTGCTGGAATTTTTTGATTTTTTCCAAGTTGTTCTGTCATCATGCCCGGCCCTCGCGATGTTCTCCTTCTTAACTATTTGCGCAAGGAGGAGTTGATCTATGAGTTAACTATCAGAAACGTTCAATCTGGAGGCACGGTTGCAATAGACACTAACAAGCTTAGAGAGTCCCTTGATTTGCCCATTTCCATCCCCAATTTGGGAGAGAAAGAAATTAACGACTCTCTTTCCACGATCACGGAGAATATTACTGGGCTAGCTTCCGTAGTTAGTTTTTTTGATGAAAATGATCCGTCTCCTAATCAAATTAAGCGTGTGCAAGGCAGGCTATATCATTTTTCGAATAGGGTTAACGATCTGTTGTCTCTAAAACTGAATGATGTTCAGAGGAAGGAAGCTAGTACGCTCCTGGAAAATATTTCCGAATTATCTAATAAGGTCACTCAATTGTTAACTGGGGAAGTTCCTCCCAAATCTGATCAACCCACCATAGTGAATCCAGGTAGTGAGGAAGCGCCTCCCAAGGGAGAAGTTAATAGGATAACCGTTGCTGCTCAAACTATCCCTGCCCCATTGGACAACGAATCTGAACGTCGTGCATCATTGAGTAACATCCGTTCTGAATTGACTTCCTTGCCATTGAAACCTTTACTTACTATGTCACCCGGGTTTAGCAGCTTGCCTCATCCATTGGCAATGTTGCTAAGAGGTATCTCTAAGTTTTCGGTCAACACCACCAGTGAAGTTATTTCTTTCTTAAGGTTTTTAGTTGAATTTCAGGATCATGCCCTCGTATTTTCGCTTTCCCCTTGTCAAATTTTACAAATAATCTATCCTTATGCTATTGGTGTTCTCTCAGATAAAATAGTAAGAGCCATAGCTGAACAGTCATCTATCGAAGATTTCCATGCACATCTGCTTGCAAATTTTATTCCTGCCCGCGCGAGGTCATCTCTTATTCAGAAATACTATTATCGGGTACAGCGCTTGGATGAAAACCTGGCAGACTTCATCCAAGATATTAAGTTTTATACTAGGGTGTTTGCTCTTCACTTCCCTGAGGATCAAATTGTACAAGCTATTGTGGAAGGCATTTCACCATCTTATAGGTCATACTTGTGTTTTGCGGCGTGCCCGCAAACTTTCTCTGAACTTGAAGCGTTGGCCGTCTCAGCGGAAGGAGTTAGATGCGCCGATTCTTTGCGTGTAGCAAAAGAACCCCCGCCTTCTTTTAGTAATACTCGGCCTCCAGCTCGCCGATCAGTTACCCCTCGTAAATGTTATGCTTGCGGGTCGCCTGACCATCTGCGCAATAAGTGTCCTCTGATCAAGTCTAGTAGGGCAAATAATGGAGCTGGTTCATCACAAGGCTGTTTTAAGTGTGGGGCCTTCTCACATATCGCCAAAAATTGCCCAAACTCAAATAGCACCCCCTCCTGCTCAACTTCTGGTGCAAATTCCGCCTATGCCAATAATAAAAAGTGACTAGTGGCTTCGGCTGAGTCGACTAATCCATCTTCCCGAGACTCAGCCCCTAGTAAACAGATTGTAAATACAGAGAACGATCAGCCTTCAAGTTCATCTTTTGAATGCCCTAAAGAATGTCTTAGGATTGCGGCGGATACCCCCGCACCTGTTCCTTTTCTTAAGATTGAGGTAAATAACGAGCCTATAACAGCTCTCTTAGATTCAGGTAGTGTTTGTTCGATTATTGCGGCTGAATGGTATTCTAAATTGAAAACGGTTTGTAAACTTCCTGACTATGTCTCTTCTCCTGTTCAATACGTTTCGGCTAATTCATCTCCATTAGAAATTCTAGGTTCCTTACTGGTCAAAATTCGTGTTTTTAAGTTTACATGGAAAGTTAAATTGTTTGTGGCCAAGCAATTGTCTTGCCCCATTATATTGGGAGCTGACTTTATTTCTCACACTGGTCTTGTGCTCGATCTGCAGTCTAGGTCGTGCACATTCAAATTTGCTTCTAGTTGTAAAATCCCACTATTAAAGTGTAATTCTGTGTCATGTTCTTCTATGTCGCCTATCCAGGATGAGATGTTGTTAGACCTTAGACATCTACCTGAGAAGCAGGCTGATAGTATTCGCAAACTGTGTCAGTCGTTTCCCGAGGTGTTCTCTGATACTCTTGGTGTCACTGACCTTATTGAATACAAAATTGAGGTTACGGATTCGATTCCTGTCCGTTTTCCACCGTATAGGCTATCTCCACCTAAAATGAAGGCTCTGAAGGAAATCATCGATCAGATGTTGAAGGATGGTATTATTAGGCCCTCTAAGTCAGCGTATTCTTCGCCTATTTTTCTAGTCCCGAAACCCCAAGGAGGTTTCAGGCCTGTCATTGATTACAGGGCTCTCAATCGGAAGGTGGTGTTACAATCTGTGCCCCTTCCCGACCTTCATTCTTGCTTTTCATGGTTTCGTAAGGCCAAGTTCTTCACCATCTTGGACTTAAATCAGGCCTATAATCAAATTCCCCTTGCCGAAGAGTCTAAACACCTTACAGCGTTTGCCACGGACTGGAATTTATACGAATACAACCGCGTGCCTTTCGGGCTCCCCACGGGGGCAGCTGTGCTCACTAGGCTACTAGATAGGGTCTTCTCCGACATCAAATTCGAGTACTTATATCACTACTTAGATGATGTCGTAGTATTTTCAGAGACTTTTGAAGAACACCTAGATCATCTGCGAGAAGTTCTCGATCGCCTTCGTAAGGCTGGGTTAACTGTTAAGTTGTCCAAGGTTACCTTCGCAAGCCCTCTATGTCTTTCCTAGGGCATATTGTGTCACCCAATGGTGTAGCAGTTGATCATTCTAGAACACAGGCCATCCGTGATTTTAAACCTCCCAAGGACATTAAAGGTATCGCCAGGTTCATTGGTATGGTGAATTTCTTCAGAAAGTTCATTCCTAACTTTGCTAATAGAGCGGCGCCCTTAAACCTTCTTCGTAGGAAAGGCATCAAATTCGAGTGGGGACCTTCTCAACAAGCCGCTTTTGAAGACCTTAAATTAGCTCTTTGTAATGCCCCTGTACTTGCTATGCCTGATTTCTCGAAGAAATTCATCGTCCAAACCGACGCGTCGTCGTCAGCAGTAGCTGCAGTCCTTCTTCAAGAGACTGAACTAGGGAGGCGACCCATCGCCTATGCGTCTAAGACATTGTCGGCTCAAGAAGCCAAGTATTCCATCTATGAGCTCGAAGGTTTGGCAGTCTTATTTGCCTTAGAAAAGTTCCGTCTCTATCTGGAACACGTTAAATTCGACCTGGAGACAGATAATCAAGCCTTAAGCTGGGTCTTAGGTAGGCCGCGTCGTACTGGTCGTATAGCCCGCTGGGCTATTCGTATTTCCGCCTTCCAGTTTGATGTTAGACATATCAGAGGTACCGAAAATGTTGTTGCTGATGGACTCAGCCGTATGTTTCATAACGACGTAGAGACCCACGAACCGGTCGACAGTTCATCACCTTCCGAGTCCATACTATCTGGTGTTAATGCCATCTTAACAGATGCTCCCATGCTTTTTAGGGATATTGAGAAATACCAACGTGAAGATCCGACGCTGGCTCCGATAATGGAAACCCTTTCTTCTGGGGAACATGCTGTCCCTTATGTTCTGAGGAATGGTGTTCTATGTTGCCCTTCGAGGCATGATAAGTTGATGAAAGTTGTTGTTCCAGCGGTTCTTGTACCTATGATCTTCAAATACTATCATGAGACCCCATTGGGGGGGCATCTTGGAATCTTTAAAACTCGTGAAAAGATTCGTGAAATGTTCATATGGAAAGGTATGGACGGTGAAATTCGGGAACTTGTAAAAGCTTGTAAATCTTGTTTGATCAGTAAACCCACCATGTCCACTAAAGTAGGCCTTTTGTCTTCTCATCAAGCGTCGCGCCCCATGGAACGCCTGTATATTGATTATGTAGGACCCTTCCCCCAGTCGAAGGGAAATGCCAACAAATTCATCTTTGTATGTGTAGATGGTTTTACCAGATTTTCTTGGTTATTTCCGACTAAGCTGGCTACCGCTCAGTCCACCATTACCTGTCTAAATTCTATTTTTGCTTCTTTTGGTCCGTGCCAATACATTGTATCTGATAATGCTAAGGCTTTTACATCTAATTTATTTCGTAAATTCTGTTTTGACTTGTCCATCTCTCATGTAACCACTTCTGCTTATTACCCTCAACCATCTCTGGCTGAACGGGTTAACCGTAATCTCAGGTCCGCACTTATTGCCTATCATCATGAAGATCATTCTAGGTGGGACACGTCCCTGCATTGGTTAGCTTTTGCTTTGAATTCGGCGGTTCATGAATCACACAAATTTACTCCAGCTTCTTTGATGTTTAAGTTCGTTCCCAACACGCCGCTCTCTAACCTCTGGTCTCTGAATGACATTCTGCCCGAGACAATGGATCCGGACAACATTAAAGATCTTTGGAAGAAGGCTAAAGCTAATCTTAAAGTATCTCATGAAAAGGTTAGGGAAAGGTATGATCGTGGACGGAGACCCACCACTTTGAAGGTAGGTGACCAGGTTATGGTCAAAAATTTTGTTCCCGCGGGCAAGCTTGCCCCCAGATTTCATGGGCCTTGTATCATTCTCGATTTTCTTACGCCGGTTACCTTATTGCTAAGTAATCCAGCCACCGAGAGGATATTTAGAGTTCACCTGTCCCAGGTGAAACCGGTGTAATTTCTGTGTTAACTTGCTTCATATTATTCTGAAAGGATATGAAGGTTATATTTTTTTGAGTTTCACTTTTAAGGCATTCTGCCCCTTCTATAATATTTTGGTTTTAGATGTAAGCCTTTTGTAAAACCCACCCTGATCCGTTAAACTGCCATCCTGTTCTTGCCACGGCCATTACCACGCTCCCGTCTCCTGCTCCACCTTACACTGTGGCTTCATAATAGTAAATGCCATGGATATCTACACGCCGCTGGCCCCTCAACCTCTCCACAAGCCTGTACCCTCAAAGAAGATGATAGTCCAACACAATTCTGCCGCCTAGCTTTAATGTTTCAGCGCCCCCGCAGCCGCGCAGCGCCGTGCAGCGACTGGGGAGGGGGATGGGCCCCCTCCTCTCCAGCGAGGACGACATGTGCACGGCGAGCCGGAGCTCTCCTCCCGGCCAAGGCTGACGTGCGGCGCACGACCTGCTACTTGCCCGCAGCCTGTATATGTTCACCGCGGGCGCGGCGTGCTTCAACACTTCTGCTCCCCTCATAGTGCGGGCGAGCGGTATCTCAGGGTACTTGAGGGGTCCGAGCGGCCTCCTTTTGGACGCAAGCTGCAACGGCCGGTCCGGCCATCCAACTTCATCAACATCAACTACATGGACAGTTACTATAAGAGATAACTACACTTGGGAATTCAACAGCAATATTTGGTGGACCGTGCAAAAAATTTTCTTCACTTCTAAGTATTAAAAGTTTATCTTCAGAAATTCAAATTCTACAAACTTAAAGACTTTCATTCATCTGCAACAACAACATTTTGAAACTGAATTAAGAAATCTTGTAAATGCTTCTGCTATCTATCTTCGTATCAACATCATTACTTGGACTTTGTTTCAAACTGATTTCATGTGTCACCCCTGGAGGAACTTTTGGGGGGGGGAGGTCTGTACCGGGCGGTACACCTCTACACCGTTTATTTAAAAGTTGCGCCAGTTGAAACTCCTCTTCTGGAGGAAGGTTGAACTTTATCTACTCTATTAATTCTCTACTTTCTCAGAAGATGTCACCACGTGGAAAATTTTGAGTTTTTGAACTGTGTCACTTTTGATGTGTTTTTGTTTCGCTTGAAGTAAGAAGTGTGAACTTTCTCTTCTAGAGGACACTACTGAAGATCAACAATAGCGCACCCTAGTGCGGAGTCAAAGAACTATTTTGTTGGAGAAATTTTTATTTCAAAAGTTTGTTTCTTGTTAAATTTCTTTCTGTTATTGTTTAAGTTGGCTGTATACCCCTCCTTTTCCCCATTGTTTTAGATTTATCCAATCCCGAATTTCTTTTAGTAATTTCTGACCAATCTGGTGTATCTTCCCCCAACTTGTATCTGTTGCGGGGTCCTATCCAATAAAAACATTGTGGGCGGGTGTTTTCATTCCCCTAACGCCTAGAAACTTCCGCGAGAGTATATAAACTGCTGATTTTAGGGTCTCCGGGCCACTTCTGTTCCATCTTTCAGTGTATTAAGTACATAGCAGGAGGCGGGAAGCGCCTCTTTCCTCGGCGGCGGTCAACAATAAGGTAATGGCCGATTAATAAATTCTTTCTTTTCTTGCTCAGCAGTTTAACTTTCGGGGCGGGTTCTAAGCGTTCAACCATGTAACCTTTTCCTAAAATGTAAAAACAACTGGTATCTATTCTATTTTAAAACGACATATCGGGATAGAGAGTGCTTAACACTCTCGAGCTCCCACTCACATCGTCTTGAGGTGAACTTATTCTCTCAACCTATTCTTCCGTAATGTAATGTAAATTGCTATTAAGTCACCTCTGTAGTATGGGATTAGCCCTTGTAATAACGGCCTAGTGCCAAAGTAGGTTTTAAAATCAAAGTGTATTAGGAGTGCAAGTTCGCCTCCTCTCAAATTGTTTTAGAGGTCATTCAATTAACCTGCTTTTCATTTAATAGACCTCAGTAGATTGGGTATTTTACCCCTGTGTTTATGTCCGTTGAGGACAACTTGAAGGTGGAGTTTGGTGTGGCCTAGGAGAGGCTTAAATTAAAGAGCGTGTGGCTCTTTTGGAAACGGAGTGTTGTATGCCTCGAGGAGGCTTTACTGTGTAATTTGGAGCAAGTGCTCCAGGGTTTGATTGGGGTCTTCTGCCCCTTTGTTAAAATTTGTATATCGGAAAGTTGGGCTAGTTGCTCAAAAATTGTGAACTCAGGGCTCGAAGCCCAAACTCTGTAATCCCTGTAATTGTACATTTCAAATTGTGTTTCGGCTACTAAGTACCTGTTCTTTGTTATTACTTAATATTGAAAAGGAAATATAACCTTGTTAACTTTTACATTAACTTTGATTCCGTAGTTTGAGACCCATTCACGCCCGCACCTTCTTACACCTCTACCTACCACCAAAACTCGGTAACAATTATTATTATTATTATTTTGCCCTTACTTTGCCCCTACCGCATTTCCCACAGCTGTGGGGTCGCGGGTGCGAACTGTGTCGCACATATGGATTTTTCCCTGCTTTATGGCCGGATGGCATTCCTGACGCCAACCCTATATGGAGGGATGTAATCACTATTGGGTACTTCTGTGGTGGTTGGTAGTGTAGTGTGTTGTCTGAATGCGAAGATAAAAGAGTTTTGACGAACACAAACACCCAGTCCCCGAGCAGGAAAATTTAATCGGTCACGATTAAAATCCACGACCGGGCCGGGAATCGAACCCGGGGCCCTCCGAAAAGAAGGCCTCAATGCGGACCATTCAGCCAATGATTCGGACAATAATAATAATAATAATAATAATAATAATAATAATAATAATTGTTACGGTAATATCGTGGGACAGAAAGGTGTAAGAAGGTGCTTGGGTGAATGGGCGGACAAGGAAATGACCAGAGCATAAGTTAAAGTAATAAATGTTGAACTTTCATTTCTTTCCATCTTCTTTTTATTTTAAAATTTTAATGATAGAAGATTTGGAACGAACAACAGTTAAATAGAATAATAAAAGACCTCGTTAGATCTAATAACAACAGCGGACTATAAGTCCAAAAATCAGGTACAATAACTGGAGAGAGTTACCTACAAGGTAATACATAAGGTGAGCATAATAGCTCTGAACAGGTACACTATTATAAGAGCATGTTTGCTTCACTAATTTACATCATAGGAGACCTGCTCCAAAAGTTACCACAGTCCAACCTCTCACAGGCACAAGCTTCTTACAAAATTACGCCAGATAAACTTCAAATTCTGTGTTTACAGTCACTTACAGTATTTTACACACTCGTCTATCAATAATTACAATTTAAGCGGGGACAATGAGTGCCCATACTGAATGGCCTTAATGTAAAAATAAAAAGTTTAACCCTAAATGGGATTATGGCCCAAAGTTGCAGAGGTTAACCCTATACTACAGAGAGGTGACTAAACGAGAAATATTAACTGCCAAAGGAGTGTGAAGAATTTTTGAGGTTTAGAAAATGTTAGACACCCCCGTACCAAGTTGAATGGGAATCAACAGAATGGTGGTGATTATTGTTTTAAGAGGAAGTACAATTGGACAACCATCCTCCATATAACAATAATCTGAGAGAAAAATAGAAGGGATCCGACACTTCAAAAAATGAAGGTATCGGCCAAAGGAAGACAAGGGCCACGAAGGGCATGAAATTGAAAGACTCCCTGGGCCTCCATACTGTAACTGTTCAAATCCCGTTACAAGATAATATGTATATTATTATTATTATTATTATTATTATTATTATTATTATTATTATTATTATTATTATTATTATTATTATGTCCGTATTATTAGTATTTTATCTATGAGGTTACTATTATTTTGTTATAATTATTATTTATAATTGAGTGTATGCATATATACGTATATGTAGATTAACATTAAATACCTGTACAGTGAGAGTTTCGATGTATCAGATGTTGGATGTGACGTTATATTGTGCTATACTGGCGATTCTGCCAAGTCATCGCCACGTCATGGCTACGTCATCGTGAGCTTTTAGCATTTCGCGTTGTGAGAGTATGTCATTGTTATTTCTGGAGATTACGTAGCTGTGTCAACTAACGTCTATAAAAGGTGGCTACATCTTGTAGCGTCAGTCATTAGTTAAACGGAAGCTGTACAGTGAAGAAGTCTACGAGATGAAGAGACCTCAGTCGGTCAGTCAACGAGTGTCAACGAGAGATGGAGAAGACTCAGTGAGCCATTAATCATTGGTCATTGAGAGAGTGAGGCCAAAGGTTGGTCGGTCACTTAGTTGAAGACACGGACGCAAGGGCTTACCATGAAGTCAGAGATGGCAACCCTGGACCTGCCAAGAGGTAATACCATATTGACTTACAAAGAAGTCAGATGATATGGAGAAGAAGCAGTCACAAGGATGTATCACCAAGTTAGGCGTGACACATCTACAGTAAACACCAGATCAAAGGAATACGTCGTAATTACACTAAAAGTGTTGAAGGTACAGTCAAGTGAATCAGTGAGGGAAATATTTCGTATAAATTGTTAAATGTCCGGTCAAGAAGAATCCAAATTTATGCCTAGTTTCTTTCAGTTGCAATGTCATAATTTCATATTCTCATCTGTTTTATCGCAACAAGACTAACTATTTTTTGATATATTATTTAAAGAATATATATTGTTCTATCAAACGAATTCATAGTTTAATTTCATTGACAGTAAAATATCTTAACCTCAAAATTAATGGGAAACCGAACCCCAATCTCCTTTTCCCAGAACTTATATGGTATGTTGTCAAAAGTAAGCTTATTACCCCACACCCTAAAGATAGTCAAGAGTCTCATTCTCTTATTGCTGCACTGAGTGGCAGCTGGCGCCCTTCAAATAACGTATGTGTAAGTAAGCAGGTAACAAGTAAGTGTGAGTACAAGGTCGAACGAGTGTGTATTTTATTTAATGAATGTTAATTTTCATAATTTCCATTTTGAAATGCAGATATTCAGATTTTTCAAGTTAAATGCAGTTATATAATATTTGTAAAATTAGTCAGCGACTCAGGAAAGTCTCACTACGTAATACCGTCGGGGTCAGAACACAAGAATTGACCAAGGGAGGTCGGATAGTTCAGATGAAAGAGAGGAGCCTGACGCAAGTAAGTGGAAGCAATGTCAGGACTCAGCTAGGGCCCCGTGGTCGCCAACTCACGCTCCAAAGTTCAGAGGCCTTGAGGCCTCTTTTAGTCGCCTCTTACGACAGGCATGGGATACCGTGGGTGTTATTCTACCGCCCCCACCCACAGGGGGAGGAATCAACAGACGCTGATCACTCTTTGTTCCTTTAATTGACATGCTTCCCACCAGGGATTTGAAAATAGCCCTCAGCCTTGCCGAAAATCTACATTTAAAACCTAAATTAGGACTTTACATAAAATTAAATAAGTTTGGAACCATCCCCTCAAGCTATCTGCTTGGAGCTTTCACAGGTTAAGAAATTTCTGCTATTACCTTGAGTTGTTAGGCCTTCCAAAAGCAGCCATGCCGTCCCTGCCTCTCAATAAGTCGCCGCATTGACTGTTTGACTGTGTTTGATCACCCTCCATACAGTTCTGATCTTGCCCCATGTCACTTCGCACTATTCCCAGAAGTGAAGAAGTAGCTGAAAATTCGGCGTTTTGCATCCGACGAGGAGCTTCTGACAGCACGGGATCAAGAGTGTGAAAATGTAACCGAAGAAAAGTGGCAGAGTTGATTCAGTGATTGGTTTCGACGTATGGAGTATGTATTGAATGTGGTGGAAATTACTTTGAAAAAGTCTAAAGCGTTCACGCACATTGCAAAACTTCCCTAGTGCCCTTTGTAACTAAGGAAGAAGGAAGCCGTAGGAGTGTCGACAACTTTGACACATTAACAAAACAATCTTCACAAACTTAAACTGAAATTCCCTTAAGAATTAATTGTCCTCAGTCCCGCCAGAGGGGGCACCTAGGCCGATGGTAGAGGCCTCTAAGAGTTGAAAATCGAAATATCTTACCTTACGCTAGTTCCAGTTTCATGACACAGATGGCCTTAAACCACGCAGGCAGTCAAATGAAACCTATTAAACATTTTTTTTAAATAGCATTACAATAACGAATATTCCCGTTGTTAATATAACTTGACAATATATTGCGTTACATCTACCTTGAAAATAAAAACCTACAACCTGTTTTCCAGTCATTGAGCGGGTCTGGGATGGAATGAATGAAGCCCCCCTCTTGCGGCGAGCATAGGAATATGCCGGCTGCCCAAGCCAGTCGCACTCTTTTGGGGCAATGTTTAATGACTGACAGATAAAATGAAATGATAATATAAAATGTTGTTGGAATTAAATATGACAGGGAAAACCAGAGGACCCGATGAAAAAACTGTCCCGCCTCCGCTTTGTCCAGCACAAATCTCACATGGAGTAATCGGGATTTGAACCACGGAACCCAGCGGTGAGAAGCCGACGCGCTGCCACCTGAGCCACGGAGGCTTACTTCTACCTTCTGTGATTAAATTTATTTATTCCTAGGTTTGCATTGAATTTGACAGGGCCCCGAATTTTTATTTTCGTAGGCGGGCCCGTGTCACATTCGTTATGTCCCTGAGCCCATAGAAGTTTCGTCGGACTCAACTAAGGGCCCCATGGTCGCCACTCGACTCCCTGAAATAGAAAAACCATGGGTAGAAGGGATCTCCAGAGTCTCACTAGTCCGATAACAGTTAAAATATACCAAATACGTATTATTAGCATTATTAGTCACTTTTTTAGGAATTCATAAGTTTTCAAAATTGCGATAGAATCAGAACAAGTACCTTACTGACGAAGATTTGTTTTACAGCCCACAGTGTTTTTGGTAGAGTGAATTCCCCAGTTACATCGTGGAATGGCTTCTGAGTTAGACCTCTAAGTAATTAGATGTTGACAAGAGACGACACTAAATAAAAAAGAGCCCCAGTGGAGCTCTTGCCTCGTGAGAGTTCTCTTTCAACACCTCGTGATATCTCACTCCTGAGTTATTGCCCTATTACGGCTGTAAAAACCTCCTCGAGTGACATGAGTGCGCGTGGTCTTAACGCGTGATGCACCGATGGTTCCGCACCATCATATTCTGAAGGGAGCTTGCTTTATTAGCAGCACTACTGTCCCTTGGCAATGGATATGTAAATGAATGTATTGTTTATTTCCGTAATTAAATGACCATTCAAAACCCAAGGGAAAATGAAAAATATGGAAGTGAAATATTCAGGTAGTCGTGGTGGTGGTGGTGGTGGTGGTGGTGGTGGTGGTGGTGGTGGTGTTGATGGTGGTGGTGGTGGTGGTGACGGTGGACGTGAAGTAAACTGGGCAACCAACCTGGGAGACTACTAGCAAAAATGAGTGCAATACGACCAGACAAAAGAGTGACTGAATGAAAATAAAAACCTACAACCTGTTTCCCAGTCAATGACCGGATCAGGGATGGAATGAATGAATACTCCCCCCCCCCCCCATCTTGCTGTGAGGATAGGAAATGTGCCGGTTGCTGAGGCCTGTCGCACTCCTCTGGGGTGGTGGTGGTGGTGGTGATTATTGTTTTAAGAGGAAGTACAACTTGGCAACCATCCTCTATATAACACTAATCAGACGGAAAATTGGAAGGGATCCGACACTTCGAAAAATGAAGATATCGGCCAAAGAAAGACAAGGGCCACGAAGGGCGTGAAAATGAAAGACTCCCTAGCCCTCGCAAACCTAATAGCGTCGGGGTCGGAAAAGAACAAGAGTTGACCAAGAGAGGTCGGATAGGATAGATGAAAGTGAGGAGCCAGGCACAAGTAAGTGGAAGCAATGCCGGGACTCAGCTAAGGGCCCCGTGGTCGCCAACCCACGCTCCAAAGTTCAGAGCCTCTGGGGCAATGATTAATGACTGAGAGATGAAATGATACTGGAGAGTGTTGCTGGAATAAAAGATAACAGGGAAAACCGGAGTACCCGGAGGAAAAACCTGTCCTGCCTCCGCTTTGTCCAGCACAAATCTCACATGGAGTGACCGAGATTTGAACCACGGAACCCAGTGGTGAGAGGCCGTCGCGCTGCCGCCTGAGCCACAGAGGCTTCCAAAAGAGTAACTGAATGGGTGGCTATACTTCTAGAAAATAGTTCTCAGCGAATTAGAGTAGGCAAAGCTTTGTCTGGCCCAGTAATAATTAAGAGGGGAATTCCTCAAGACAGTATTATTGGACCTTATGTTTCCTTTTTATATATATATATATATATATATATATATATATAAAAATGATATGAGTAAAGAAGTGGAATCAGAGATAAGAATTTTTGCAGATGATGTTAATCTGTATAGAGTCATAAGTTACAAGATTGTGAGCAACTTATGACCACGATAATGTTGTGAGATGGACAGCATGCAATGGCATGATGATAAACGGGGTTAAAAGTCGGGTTGTGAGTTTCACAAATAGGAAAAGTCCTTTTAGTTGAGAGCTGCGTTGATGGGGTGAAAGTTACTTATGTGAATCATTGTATGTACCTAGGTGTTAATGTAAGGAAAGATCTTTGGGGTAATCTCATGAGAGGCCGTCGCGCTGCCGCCTGAGGCACAGAGACTTCCAAAAGAGTAACTGAATGGGGGGCTATACTTCTAGAAAATAGTTCTCAGCGAATTAGAGTAGACAAAGCTTTGTCTGGCCCAGTAATAATTAAGAGGGGAATTCCTCAAGACAGTATTATTGGACCTTATGTTTCCTTATATATATATAAATGATATGAGTAAAGAAGTGGAATCAGAGATAAGGATTTTTGGAGATGATGTTATTCTGTATAGAGTCATAAGTTACAAGATTGTGAGCAACTTATGACCTCGATAATGTTGTGAGATGGACAGCATGCAATGGCATGATGATAAACGGGGTTAAAAGTCGGGTTGTGAGTTTCAGAAATAGGAAAAGTCCTCTCAGTTGAGAGCTGCGTTGATGGGGTGAAAGTTACTTATGTGAATCCTTGTATGTACCTAGGTGTTAATGTAAGGAAAGATCTTCTTTGGGGTAATCTCATAAATGGGATTGTAAATAAAGGGTACATATCTTTGCACATGGCTGTGAGGGTGATTAAGAGTTGCAGTAAGGATGTAAAGGACAGGGCTTAGAAGTCTCTGGTAAGACCCCAACTAGAGTATGGCTCCAGTGTATGGGACCCTCACCAGGATTACTTCAATCGAGAACCGGAAAAAATCCAAAGAAAAACAGGTCAATTTGTTCTGGGTGATTTCCGACAAAAGAGTAGCGTTACAAAAATGTTGCAAAGTTTAGGCTGGGAAGAACTGGGAGAAAGGAGACGAGCTGCTCGACTTAGTGGTATGTTCCGAACTATCAGTGGAGAGATGGCGTGGAATGACATCAGTAGACGAATAAGTTTGAGTGGTGTCTTTCAAAGTAAAAAGATCACAATATAAAGTTGGAATTCAAGAGGACAAATTGGGGCAAATATTCGTTTATCGGAAGGGGAGTTAGTAATTGGAATAATTTACTAAGGAAATGTTCGAGAAATTTCCAATTTATTTGAAAGCATTTAAGAAAAGGCTAGGAAAAAACAGACAGGGAATCTGTCACCTGGGCTACTGACCTAAATGCAGATCATTAGTGAATGATTAATTGTGTAATATTAATCAGAGGGAAAACGAAACAAGTTCCAACACTTCGCAGAATGAAGTTACCGGTAAAAGGAAGGAAAGGACCATGGAGGGAAGGAAAGACCTACGGAGTCTCATTTTCACGCTCATTGTGTACCTTCCCTTCATTTGGTGGTACTTCCCTTCTTCAAAGAATCGGAATTCTTCCTTTCTCTTCTCATCTGGTTTAACAGGGGTCGATTATGTAGTTGTGTCTGTTTATTTTTATTTTTTCACTACGTTCTGCTCAACTAAGGAACGCGATTGAACTTATTTATCATATGAATTTGCTTCCGTTGCTTCCCAGAATCTCTTCATCCTCTCACTGTACTTTTCTTCGTTTTACCGTTCATGCAGCAGTGGTTCACATCTTCGGTCTTTCAGCAAAATGATGTTTGTTCGTCAATGTTCTAAAGCTAGGCCAGTCCAATATAATTTCACCTGTTATGCTGATTTCTTAAGGGTCTTTTTCAATTTCGATTATCAAATTATTCTTGATTTTTAGTGAGGAGGCATATTTATTAATTGAATTAACAAATCAATTAATTATTATTGAATTTATTTGTTTGGTGACTTATTTTATATGGTGTGACTCAAGCTATAAATTCTGCTGTTTTGCCAAGCCATTTTGTATGTGGTACATTGTACACACAGCAGAGTCTTATAATTCCTAATTACATATAGGCCTAATTAATTATGACATTAAAATTAAATTATAGTTATAAACGAACGATAAAATTCCGGTAGTTACTACAAGGAAATATTGCATTATATAGATAGAAATGGTTTAGTCTATATACCATCTACAACATCTCTCTTTAAACAGATTACACTATATCTACTATATACATATGTATATTGAACCCGAGTGACTTAGGCCCATAATCAATCATGATTTGATCGGTAAAATAATATGGTACATTTATTGAAATACAGAGGAGTGTATTTGAAAATATTTCGTTTAGGTAATGTCGAAATCAGAGCGAAGGAAGGACGACAGACTGGAGCCTGACGGATTAGCTCAACCCGACAACTTTTAGCTACTTCACAGCAGGGAATATCATTAGTTGGCGTACAAGGAAATACAGAGTCCACAAATAAGTCTTGGTCAGAAAGAGGAAGGGGGAGAGTCATACAAAGAAAACCCACCACATGAGTAAGACCTTGGGATATTTTTGGTAGGACGGAAATTCCATGACCTCATGGAAAATTACAGCGGCTGAGTGTACGTTCGCTAGCCTAAGTTCGTGCAGGTGGAGATTTAAATCACGTGACCGCTTGCCGGCCAATAGTAAAAATTTGATGGGAGACTCAGTGATACCATCTTAAGGAATGATGGATGAGATATTTTCGTAACTACAAAAGTATTCAGTAATAAATTAATATGAGTACGCGGATGAATGTAATGAATTTATTAGAGGTCATGCATGGAAAAATAATCAATACTTAATGGCAAATTAAATAAATTGAAGGCTGGATTTCTTGGAAACCGGACAGCTTGAATCTCATTGGCTGAAAGAAGACCACGTTGTCAGGGACGCTTACAAAGGCGCGAAATGTGAGGAGCTAAATCCATCCATATCTCCTAAATCTGTGATCACCTGGAGTTCATATTTTATCCAGCAGATATGCTAGCGGAGTGGATTAATTTGATGTAAATTTTAACTTCCAATTCGGAGTGCAAGTACCGATATTAAAAATCCACCCCCTCCCTAAGGGGTATGACGTCAACGAATCCGCGGGAAAAAGGCTTCATCCATATATACGGAGCTGAATTGACGGTCGCCAGCCACTTGTCTTGAATCGTTGGAGCTGAATTGACGGTCGCCAGGACACTTGTCTTGAATCGTTGGAGCTGAATTGACGGTCGCCAGCACACGTGAATTGAATATCGGGAGCTGAACTGTTGGTCGCCGGTAACTTAGAATTCTACGGACGTGCAGTCATTTAATGGCGCGAGCATCCGCCAGTGTTTGTAAAGTGTGATCGCGCTCAAGCAACATGTTAAATCTGGAAAATGTTAACGTAGGACAGTGTTTGTCCTTTGTGAATATCAGTGATGTAAAGTAATTATCCTGCAAGAGAGTAGTATAAAATATATCACCATAAGTACGTACATAATAGACTGTGTGACGAACAGTACTTTAAGGAAGTAGTAGCCTGTACTTAGCTATACCGAACCGATGTCATGAACACGTCAAGAATGCCGTATAAATCGGGCGTATCGCGACGGGCGAAATAGTTGACACCTCGTCGTACGTGTCCAGGTCCATTGTGCGGTAGGTGGACGAAGATTAAATAGTGTAAATATATTAAATTCTTGGGTCTAGGATAGAAATTTGTTGTATCCAAATTAAAGCATACAGTGTTAACGTAGTAAATGGTGAAGGGTTGTGGTAATCAAGATATGAGTATAAAATAATAATGTGCCAGGAAATCTTTTGTGAAACTACGCCATCAAGGATGGAGGAGTAAAACGCAGAGAGGGGCTGGATGAAGCCTCTCGTCTGCAAAGCTGCAATGGAATACCGATAACTAAGATGAGTACTAAACTGTAAAATATATTTGGGAAATGTTATCGTGATGGGAAAAATGGGAATAATTTGATTATACTTGGTTACCTTCTGTAACAAGATGGGTCGCTTAACGACCCCATCCTAAATTTGTAGCACGGACAGTAGTAAATCATAATAATGTAAATAATCGGGTCTTTTATGTATTCAGTTTGTTGGAGATGTAAATTTGTATATATAGTGTAGTACGTTAAGTCATGCATGCATTCATAGTTTCTTTGTAGTCGATAATTTTCTTTACATTTGATTTTGATTATGCTAGTTAAATAAGACCCGATATGTGCTTTTATGTTTTGTCATTTTAACGAGCCATTTAATGACATGGAAGGAAAATCCAGTTTCGCCATACCAAGTGTGTTTTGTTGAAATTAATATGGTCATATTTTCAAAGTGAAGTTGTTAAATTTGTGAGATGCGATTAATATAATATTTCCAAGTAAATCATATCTGGAGTGATTAGTGCCAGAATAAATTGAATTTGTAAAAGGGGTTATGCGTTAAACATATTACGAGTGGACTACCGTATTACAGGCGAAATTATTATTTTTTTTTAAATATTAATAATAATAATAAATAAATAATATAACTACTTTTTTGAAGAAGATATTTTTTTTAATACGATTTGGAGATAATAATAATTCATGTAATTTATGTGATCAAGTGTTGAGTTTATTGGGAATCATTTAATGACGGGAGGTCGTTTTAATTTGGAATTAAAGTGCGTGATAATTTAATTTGATCGATTAATAATATTGAAATGTAGATCGGTGTTAATAATCCGTACATGTTAATGAACGTGTGGTTTAAATTACGGTCCAATATTTTTTTACGTATAAATGTCGCGTTTTGAAGTTGCGATTCATTAGCCGGAACATGTAGTGCTAATATTACGAGACCATGATTGTCAAAGTTTGGTAAATATAATTTCAAGATGTTACGATTATTTGTGGAGAATGAACTAAAGCGTAGATCAAAATGAAATAGAAAATGTGAAAGAATTTGCAGTCAGATAATAAAAGGTCGTACGATGTCCGAAATGAATAAATAAGTCAGTTGATAATTCTGTGAGGAATAAATAAATGAATCGAGGAATATTGAGATAGAGAGGAAAATAAATTCCGTACGAGAGACACTTAGGATATTGATATGAGTGTAAAATGTACGGGCAGTGTCACAGAGAAATACTGAGTTACGCAGCGGGTAGAATTCGAACCCGTGACAGCATGTACGAAATAAATAGACTGCACAGTTATTCGTTGAGATACAACGGATCTAAGGATAATGAGAGTTCAGATTCCACAGAAATGGTCGTATATTGTATTCATTGTAATAACGAGTGAGGACAATCATGATGTCGTGATAATAATAATAATAAATATTGCAGATAAAGGATTGGACCGCCTTAATTAATTGAGCGTTGATAACGATGTTAAACGGGAATCTAATTGAGAATATGCAACCGATAATAATAACAATGTAAGGACGATGTTAAATCACCGCGGTCGGATTAATAATAAGTGTCATAATAATAACTGTAATGATGTCGTTGGTTGATCAGTGAAATGTTTGTAATTGCACCGATATCTTAATATATATGTTTTGGCGTAAGTGACCGGTTCATTAATGATAATAACCTTTTTAAGTGACGTGAATAATAATAATATCTTGAGTCACCTATTCATTAATAATAATAATAACCACGAGAGGGATATAATAATAATAACAGTAATAACCATTTGTGTTTGCATCCCGCATAATAATGATGATATTAATCAAACGTGACAGTGCCAGGAACCGTTGAGGAATAATAATAATAATAATAATAATTTCGAGGATGATAATTTTGTGGATTAAATTATTTGGTGACAACGTCCCTCTATTCGTATGTTTGAATAATGAGAGGATAATATTAGAGTCTTTTGGTATCTTTTTATTGTACGGTTTCCGTATGGGACGATGTGACAGTCATACTTGCGTGTTTGTTTACTTCGCTCGCGATGCGAGGGGGGCCATGGCCACGGTATTTCCCACCGCTTCTCGTTATCTCATCTGTGTCAGTAGTCTACTGAGGCTAACTGGTGACAATTCAGATCACATGTAAATAAAAGGTAAATGCTAATTCATTGGTATGGTATCAGCTGGATATCGTAAGATAGGGACTGTCCGTGGAATCCAGTTTTCGCACTTCACGAGAAACATTACCCAGTCCGAGTACCGGTCTCGGAAAAATGTATATAGCCGGAGTACATCATCTTAGTTAAATCGGGAAGCCGACCGTAACATGGGTTATGCTCGGGCTCCCGATAGAAGGAAGCTATATCCTTGAGTAACGGTTCGATTCAAATGGAATCGATCCGTAAATTATACCTCCAAAATGTCATTTTATTTCAGAAGCAACGCAGCAAGATATTGATACCACTTGCGGTATGGCAAGTGATTTATATATGTAACATGTGTGTAAATTCAAATATTGTTGCCACGTGTATCAAAGTTTTATACGTCAAATGGCGTAATAAACCGCTCCTTCTGGCAAATTATTTCAAAGGAAACCACTCTCATAATCTTTTTATTGTAGTTAGATAATGCCCTTTTTAAAGTAATAGTCACTTCCTAGTCCTATCATGGAGTCCTTAAATTCAAGTTACAATCGAGCCTTCCCCTTTTAATTTTAAGTTGCTCCGTTCATCCCCGTGTTCTATTATGCCGTTATATTTATATTTGATGATTTAAATAATGAACCGACACCCCTGAGATAAATGCTAGTCTGGGACTCGGGAGGTGGACGGGTGCAAAATGGCTGGCCCAAAGTGGGGCTTTAAGAACGGCAAAGTGTTGCTTTAAGAACGGCAGAGAGGCCAATTTTATTGCTAATCAATTTTTATATTTTTATATTTTTTTTTCCAAATTTTATATTTTTAAATTTTTGATTTTTATTAATTGATGACCGCATCACGGTCAAGTGTGTGTTCACTTGTAACGTAATATCATGCTAGAGTAAGGTTAGTTTCGAACGGAGCTAGATTTGACTAGTGTATTATTATAATCCATTGCTAATCTCTTCAAGTTTGGCAATGATTCAAAATTCAATAAGCTCGAAGATTTGATGTTTCTCTTTTCCCATATGGAATTTAATTTTTTTTTGTTATTCAGGACTCCATTTAAATGTCATTGGACATGAGATGAATATTATAAACAGTTGTTTAGGAAGGCTTGAAATGGTAAAAATATTACTGAGCACCAGTTCAAGTTGTTATTTAAAAAGAGGTTGAGATGGTATAAATTAAAATTAACGTATTTCATGGCAGGAGATTTCCAACTTCATCGTTTTTTTTGTTGTTGTTGTTGTTGTTATATTGGAGCGGTTTATTGTGAAATCTTAGGCGCAAGCCAGCATTCAAGGTGAATGACCTGCAAATGTAAACAAGTTTTAAAGTCAAATTTTTTTTTTTGTTAAATGAAAGTTAGTGTAGGGGTATAATGTCATAGGAGAGGGCCTAGACCCAGTAGCGTATTCCTTCGTGTGCAGCAAGGCGAGAGGCCGATCGGCCCTTTTGCTTTCTCAAGAAAAGTTATAATGTCTGACGACGGTGGGGAGCGATCCCAGGGCATGGTGGTAGAAGGACAGGGAGAGGTGAAAGCTCTCACGTTAGAGGACTTAATGCAAGCGTTGGCTTTGAATAATGTTGCATTGGAACGTAGGTTAGATCAAGTACAGGCCGATAGTGTTTCTGATAGACAGGAAATTATTCAACAAATGAAGGTTAATAGTGTTTCGTTAGAGAACAAAATAGACCAAGTGCAGGCTGATAATGTTTCAAATAAACATGAACTTGCAGAACAAATGAAGGTTAATAGTGTTTCACTAGAAAACAAAATAGACCAAGTACAGGCTGCGTGCGAAGTTAATAAAACAGAACTCAAGGCACAAATAGATGCAGTTCAGGCCGCGAGCGTAGCGATGGGACAGGAACTTAGGGACAAATTAACTCAAGTCCAGGAAGCATGTCACTTCGCGAAAGACGAATTAAAAGTGCACATGGATGCGTACATTACCATCGTTAATGAAAAGGTTGACCGCGTTAGAGATGAGGCTCAAATGGAACGCGCAGAAATTAAGGAAAAATTGAACGCTAGTGTCAAGGAACTCGCCGCTCTGCGATTAACTGATAAAAAAGACATAGAATCACACATAGAGGAAATTCGGGATGAGTGTAGGAAGGAGAATGACATCGTCCGGGGACAAGTAGAAGAAAAATGCGCGCAGATAGCTGGCACCTTGGACAAGCATGACAAGGGCATGAACGAGTTACGTGGGGAAGCCGCACGTACACTTGTCATCGTAGCAGGACTGAAAAACAAAGTCGAAGAACTAACTATAAATTTAGAAGACCGTAGCCAGAGAATAACTAAGTGCGAAGACGCAAACTTAGCGTTATTCCAGCGGACGGAAGATCTAATCGAACAGGGCCAATCATTTGCCGACACGGAAGTTCGCCTATTAGAACAATGCAAGGCGTATAATGGGCAAAATTCCGGCACAAAAGAAATAGCCAGTTGTAATCCCGACGGAATGGATGACATCCGAAAAGACTTGGAGATGTTGAAGGCTAGGTTGGAACCATCAGCGTCTAGCCAAGATTTTAACCTCCAATATCGCGAATACGAACCCCATGATAACCAGGGGATTCATAAGAAAGGAGGCCTATCCCATGCTGATACACACGGTTTCAAGTTTGAAAACAGAGATGGGTCGTCTACGTCATCAAGTGCTATCCCGACATCGGTGGTACACGTCATTAAGATGTCTGATGACAAGCCACCAAAGTTCGATGCCCGTGGGCATATCACCCCGAAAGGTTTCATCCGGGAAATCGCCAGTTATATAAGTGAGAATAAAATACCAGTAGAGCGACAACTGCGAACAGTCGAGAAATTCCTAGACGGAGCACCAGCTGTATGGTTCAGGGCTTTCTTGTATACTTTTGAAGATTTTGAAGGATTTCGGCGGGCTTTTCTCCAAAAGTTCTGGAGTATTCAGGAACAGCAGGAGTTAAGGCTGGAAGTATACTCCAGACGATATGCAACATCTTCACCAACGAAATTCTCTGATTACTTTGTGGCACAATTTCACAAGCTACGGGAGCTTGATAATCCAATGAGCGAAACAGAATTGATTAGCGCCATTGGAAAGCAATTGCCATTCGAGGTCCAACGAATGATGATAGCGTCAAATGTCCAGACAGCTGTCGATGCGGAGGCTTTATTACGTCAATTAGACCTCACAACGCATCATTCGAACTCAAGACAAATTAGGAGCAGGGACCAACAGGTGAATAATATCGAACGGACAATCGAACCGAAGACCACTAGTACGAAGAACCAGGGAACTAGTACGGATCCGGAACCTCGTCGAGCATATAATACGGAGTGGAAGCCGCAACAATGGACGAGACCAAGGAATTTTGCGGAAGGCAACCGGCAAACCAACCAAGGGAATTTTCGAGCCGACAGGGGATACCGTGGATTCCAGAGAAGTAATTACAGGCCGTATCCAGCTAGGAATCAAGGGAACCCGAGATATTACCAGGGAGGATCTCGTCAAGAGAAGGATGACAGATACCAAGAGTCTAGGCGGTACATAGAAGAGCTGAACAAGAGAAAATGGAAGGAGGCGATCCATGATCGAGGCCGTGATGAGGAAGCGACAGGAGCGGAGAGCTTGCAGTTCCAAAGAGCAAGGAAAGGGGGCAGCGACCTAAACCCGAATGCACCGACGTTCGAATCTGAAGAACGGCTCGGGGCGAAAAAAAAAAACGCCAAATTTTAACTGAAGAATGGATCATCGCAGAGGTCGATACATGGGTTGTGACCTCTGACGAATTAATTGACGATCCCGAAATCCAAATTTCAAAGGAAATTAAGAGACTACCAGTGATATACACTAGGATCAATCACGTGAGGGTTCGATCACTCATTGATACGGGCGCCAGCGTATCAGTAGTATCCCAAGTTCTGTTAAATGAACTACAATCCAAAGTAAACATCCCGATTATCCCAGTTTCAAATTTGAAGATTCGTGGAATTATCCCGGATAAATCCGTCATATGTAAGAACCAGGCATTATTGGACATCGAAATTGGAAATTCAAAATTTGCTCATACATTTATCATCATGAATAAAATCAACTATAACTTGATCCTAGGGGCCGATTTTATGACTGAATACCAGGCTGTGATTGATATGGGGGATAACTCTGTCAGATTTAAGCACAGGGAAGGTATTGAGGATACAACCATGAACCCTCAGTCGGAGATAGGAGAGCATGAAGAAATTTGGAACACCGAAGTCGTGAATCCGCTTAGGACGGACGAAAGTGTCATGAGTGAGACGGATGATCATGTGACCTCTGATGATTATAAGCTATTTGCGGCAGAATTGCAGGAAGGTGAAATCAACTGTGGGAAGGTTATAGCGGATAAAGTTAATGCAGCTGTAATAGGTCCCGAGGGGAAGGAAGATTTATTCAAAATTTTAACAAAGCATAGCGACACGTTTGGCTCAAAACCTGGAAAAATTGAAAATTTTGAATACGAATTAAACGTGAATGATTGGTCCCCGTATAAGAAGAAATTATATCCAATTGCCGAGAAATTCTATCCCCAAGTCCGCGAAGCTATTAGAGAAATGGAAGCAAGTGGATTGATATCGAAGTCACCGACGCCATTTTTGAATCCTTTAGTGATAGTCAGGAAACCGGACGGATCAGTGCGCATTTGCCTTGATGCACGTGCTATCAACGAGAGATTAGTCCCAGAGTATGAGCAGGCCCCGCCTATTAAAGAGATCTTGAAGAGATTTAAAGATATGGAATATTTTACCACTTTTGACCTGACGTCATCGTTTCATCATATACTGTTGGAAGCTAAATCTAAGTTGTTGACGGGATTCTTATTCGATCAACAGACTTATGTTTTTAATCGTCTCCCGTTCGGTATTAAGAATGCGGGTTCGGTTCTCATTCGAGCTCTTGACCGCAATCTCAGTCCAAAGGTCAAAGAGGCGACTATCATGTATGTGGATGATATCTTGGTAGCTACAAGAACACTTTCGGAACACTTGGAAAATATTAATGAAGTCCTCACCGATTTAGGAAGGCATAACTTCAAGGTCAACCTATCGAAATCACATTTTTGTCAGAAGGAGGTGTTATTTTTGGGTCACCTTGTAGATGGAGATGGTGTGCGACCAAACCCAGTCAAAATTGAGGCCATTAGGATGTTTCCTAAGCCTACTAAAGTAAAACATGTTCGGCAGTTCCTTGGAATGTGTCAATTCTTCGCTGATCATTGCCCTGATTACACAACCGTAGTAGCACCATTGCAAGACTTACTTAAGAAAAATAATCGATGGAAGTGGGACCATACTTGTGATGAGGCATTCGCTCAGACCAAGCAACGATTACTGCATAATGTTAAGCTCGGATACCCTGATTTCAGTCTCAAATTCATAATTCAAACAGACGCCTCAACCATAGGTATAGGAGCCGTATTACTGCAGGAAAACCCCGATGATCCAAGCATAAAAACCTATATTGCCTTCATGAGCCGGAAATTGCGGAAGCATGAGATAAAGTATACTATCACGGAATTGGAAATGCTGTCTATCGTGAGCGCTTTGCAGTATTGGAAGAAGATCGTGTATGGTTTTCAGATTGTTATCCGTACCGATCACAAAGCGCTGACGTTCATTATGAAAACCAATATGGCAAGCGAGAGGGTTAGCCGTTGGGCATTATTTATCCAGCAATTTGATCTAACAGTCGAACATTGCCCCGGGAAACTGAATATTTTGGCAGACACATTGAGTCGACATCCAAACCCGGAGGAAGTCGTAATCCACCAAATTGAGTTAATAGAAGAGGATCAGGAGGTCTTAAGGAATTTGAAGGACATAGGAGCAATACAGAAGAGAGATGGGTTCACTAACTTGATGATAGAGTTCTTTAACAAAACATTGCAGCCAGACAATCCACAGTATGACAGAGCTAGGAAATTATCAGCGAGCTACCATTATTTGAATGGGGTTCTTCATAAGTTTTTGGATGAGGAACACACGAAACTTCGCATAGTCATACCATCTGAAATGCAAGTACCGGTAGTCAACCATGTACACCGGGTCATTGGACACGGAGGTATAGGGAACGTCTTGGCAACTATCCAAGAGACATTCGTGTGGGCCAAGATGAACCAAACAGTCCGAAATGTACTACGATCATGTGACGTCTGCCAAAGGATTAAACCTAATCCGTGCTTACTTAAGCAATCTCCGCGCCCACTGTTACCTACTGAACCCCGCGAGATATTCGCAATGGACCTGTACGGACCACTCCCCAAGGCCCGTAGGGGAAATCAATTCATCCTTGTTAGTTTAGATGTATTCTCTAAATTGGTAGCCTTGTATCCGCTGCAAAAGGCAAATTCGAAAACTGTACTACGAGGAATTACTTCACATATCATTCCACAGATGGGGAAGCCTAAGAAGATCCTTACTGATCATGGTAGTCAGTTCACATCTGCTGCGTTTGCAAATCAATTACGACAACTAGACATTCAGCATGTACTTAGTTCGATTCGCCATCCCGAATCGAATCCATCAGAGAGGATCATGCGAGAGATTGCAAAATTCTGCAGGATCTATTGTTCCGAGGCACATTGGCGGTGGATTGACGTGGTGCCCATTATAACTAAATGTATTAACACCACGATCCACGAAGCAACAGGACAGATACCGGAAGTGGTCCACTTTAACAGATATCCGGCCAGGCCATGGCACGATGCAGTAGCATGTCCTGTAGATTCACGCGTATCCAGCGAAATTTGTATCAGAAAGACACGGGAACATTTGGAGGCACAAGCAGAACGACGATTGAGAAGGCTCAGGAATAAGCGATTCCACCGTCCGTTGAGGGTTGGCGAGCTCGTTCTAGTAAAGAAGCCTAGTGTATCTAACCCAGAGCAGAAGGTGTACCACAAGTTTTGCAAATTGTTCGTGGGACCTTTCAAGATTATACAAACTTATGACAACAATGCTTACAAAGTTCAGAGCTTGGATGGAAGTTCAGAGAACATCTATAACGCTGCAAATTTAAAGCTGTACCACACGCCAGCAGACCACAGGGAAGCAGAGGATGAACGAGAGGAAGCAGATGACGAGCCGGAAGAAGATGAGGTCGAAGAAGAGGATGAAGAAGATGACGGAAGGGAAGAAGAAGTCCAAGTAATCCATACACCAATTGAAGCAAGGCCATGTCCAGAGTGTGGAGAGATAGACAGAGACGTGCAGGAATTTGTCAATGCGATCCATCAAATCGAAAGACAGAACGAGGAGTTAAGGTTCAGGAACCAGATGTTGAGAGACGAAATCAACAGCCGTCGCAGAACAGAGGATCCGATGTCAAATCATGATAGTGATGATATGGACACATCATAAAAAAAAATCTCATGATGCTCACTAGATTTTTTTTTACCTGGGCAAGAGGAAGATGAACCCGAGTGACTTAGGCCCATAATCAATCATGATTTGATCGGTAAAATAATATGGTACATTTATTGAAATACAGAGGAGTGTATTTGAAAATATTTCGTTTAGGTAATGTCGAAATCAGAGCGAAGGAAGGACGACAGACTGGAGCCTGACGGATTAGCTCAACCCGACAACTTTTAGCTACTTCACAGCAGGGAATATCATTAGTTGGCGTACAAGGAAATACAGAGTCCACAAATAAGTCTTGGTCAGAAAGAGGAAGGGGGAGAGTCATACAAAGAAAACCCACCACATGAGTAAGACCTTGGGATATTTTTGGTAGGACGGAAATTCCATGACCTCATGGAAAATTACAGCGGCTGAGTGTACGTTCGCTAGCCTAAGTTCGTGCAGGTGGAGATTTAAATCACGTGACCGCTTGCCGGCCAATAGTAAAAATTTGATGGGAGACTCAGTGATACCATCTTAAGGAATGATGGATGAGATATTTTCGTAACTACAAAAGTATTCAGTAATAAATTAATATGAGTACGCGGATGAATGTAATGAATTTATTAGAGGTCATGCATGGAAAAATAATCAATACTTAATGGCAAATTAAATACATTGAAGGCTGGATTTCTTGGAAACCGGACAGCTTGAATCTCATTGGCTGAAAGAAGACCACGTTGTCAGGGACGCTTACAAAGGCGCGAAATGTGAGGAGCTAAATCCATCCATATCTCCTAAATCTGTGATCACCTGGAGTTCATATTTTATCCAGCAGATATGCTAGCGGAGTGGATTAATTTGATGTAAATTTTAACTTCCAATTCGGAGTGCAAGTACCGATATTAAAAATCCACCCCCTCCCTAAGGGGTATGACGTCAACGAATCCGCGGGAAAAAGGCTTCATCCATATATACGGAGCTGAATTGACGGTCGCCAGCCACTTGTCTTGAATCGTTGGAGCTGAATTGACGGTCGCCAGGACACTTGTCTTGAATCGTTGGAGCTGAATTGACGGTCGCCAGCACACGTGAATTGAATATCGGGAGCTGAACTGTTGGTCGCCGGTAACTTAGAATTCTACGGACGTGCAGTCATTTAATGGCGCGAGCATCCGCCAGTGTTTGTAAAGTGTGATCGCGCTCAAGCAACATGTTAAATCTGGAAAATGTTAACGTAGGACAGTGTTTGTCCTTTGTGAATATCAGTGATGTAAAGTAATTATCCTGCAAGAGAGTAGTATAAAATATATCACCATAAGTACGTACATAATAGACTGTGTGACGAACAGTACTTTAAGGAAGTAGTAGCCTGTACTTAGCTATACCGAACCGATGTCATGAACACGTCAAGAATGCCGTATAAATCGGGCGTATCGCGACGGGCGAAATAGTTGACACCTCGTCGTACGTGTCCAGGTCCATTGTGCGGTAGGTGGACGAAGATTAAATAGTGTAAATATATTAAATTCTTGGGTCTAGGATAGAAATTTGTTGTATCCAAATTAAAGCATACAGTGTTAACGTAGTAAATGGTGAAGGGTTGTGGTAATCAAGATATGAGTATAAAATAATAATGTGCCAGGAAATCTTTTGTGAAACTACGCCATCAAGGATGGAGGAGTAAAACGCAGAGAGGGGCTGGATGAAGCCTCTCGTCTGCAAAGCTGCAATGGAATACCGATAACTAAGATGAGTACTAAACTGTAAAATATATTTGGGAAATGTTA
This sequence comes from Anabrus simplex, assembly GCF_040414725.1. Lineage (NCBI taxonomy): Eukaryota > Metazoa > Arthropoda > Insecta > Orthoptera > Tettigoniidae > Anabrus > Anabrus simplex. Next base: position 259,628,758 of record NC_090271.1, on the reverse strand, counting down.
TCGTGATGGGAAAAATGGGAATAATTTGATTATACTTGGTTACCTTCTGTAACAAGATGGGTCGCTTAACGACCCCATCCTAAATTTGTAGCACGGACAGTAGTAAATCATAATAATGTAAATAATCGGGTCTTTTATGTATTCAGTTTGTTGGAGATGTAAATTTGTATATATAGTGTAGTACGTTAAGTCATGCATGCATTCATAGTTTCTTTGTAGTCGATAATTTTCTTTACATTTGATTTTGATTATGCTAGTTAAATAAGACCCGATATGTGCTTTTATGTTTTGTCATTTTAACGAGCCATTTAATGACATGGAAGGAAAATCCAGTTTCGCCATACCAAGTGTGTTTTGTTGAAATTAATATGGTCATATTTTCAAAGTGAAGTTGTTAAATTTGTGAGATGCGATTAATATAATATTTCCAAGTAAATCATATCTGGAGTGATTAGTGCCAGAATAAATTGAATTTGTAAAAGGGGTTATGCGTTAAACATATTACGAGTGGACTACCGTATTACAGGCGAAATTATTATTTTTTTTTAAATATTAATAATAATAATAAATAAATAATATAACTACTTTTTTGAAGAAGATATTTTTTTTAATACGATTTGGAGATAATAATAATTCATGTAATTTATGTGATCAAGTGTTGAGTTTATTGGGAATCATTTAATGACGGGAGGTCGTTTTAATTTGGAATTAAAGTGCGTGATAATTTAATTTGATCGATTAATAATATTGAAATGTAGATCGGTGTTAATAATCCGTACATGTTAATGAACGTGTGGTTTAAATTACGGTCCAATATTTTTTTACGTATAAATGTCGCGTTTTGAAGTTGCGATTCATTAGCCGGAACATGTAGTGCTAATATTACGAGACCATGATTGTCAAAGTTTGGTAAATATAATTTCAAGATGTTACGATTATTTGTGGAGAATGAACTAAAGCGTAGATCAAAATGAAATAGAAAATGTGAAAGAATTTGCAGTCAGATAATAAAAGGTCGTACGATGTCCGAAATGAATAAATAAGTCAGTTGATAATTCTGTGAGGAATAAATAAATGAATCGAGGAATATTGAGATAGAGAGGAAAATAAATTCCGTACGAGAGACACTTAGGATATTGATATGAGTGTAAAATGTACGGGCAGTGTCACAGAGAAATACTGAGTTACGCAGCGGGTAGAATTCGAACCCGTGACAGCATGTACGAAATAAATAGACTGCACAGTTATTCGTTGAGATACAACGGATCTAAGGATAATGAGAGTTCAGATTCCACAGAAATGGTCGTATATTGTATTCATTGTAATAACGAGTGAGGACAATCATGATGTCGTGATAATAATAATAATAAATATTGCAGATAAAGGATTGGACCGCCTTAATTAATTGAGCGTTGATAACGATGTTAAACGGGAATCTAATTGAGAATATGCAACCGATAATAATAACAATGTAAGGACGATGTTAAATCACCGCGGTCGGATTAATAATAAGTGTCATAATAATAACTGTAATGATGTCGTTGGTTGATCAGTGAAATGTTTGTAATTGCACCGATATCTTAATATATATGTTTTGGCGTAAGTGACCGGTTCATTAATGATAATAACCTTTTTAAGTGACGTGAATAATAATAATATCTTGAGTCACCTATTCATTAATAATAATAATAACCACGAGAGGGATATAATAATAATAACAGTAATAACCATTTGTGTTTGCATCCCGCATAATAATGATGATATTAATCAAACGTGACAGTGCCAGGAACCGTTGAGGAATAATAATAATAATAATAATAATTTCGAGGATGATAATTTTGTGGATTAAATTATTTGGTGACAACGTCCCTCTATTCGTATGTTTGAATAATGAGAGGATAATATTAGAGTCTTTTGGTATCTTTTTATTGTACGGTTTCCGTATGGGACGATGTGACAGTCATACTTGCGTGTTTGTTTACTTCGCTCGCGATGCGAGGGGGGCCATGGCCACGGTATTTCCCACCGCTTCTCGTTATCTCATCTGTGTCAGTAGTCTACTGAGGCTAACTGGTGACAATTCAGATCACATGTAAATAAAAGGTAAATGCTAATTCATTGGTATGGTATCAGCTGGATATCGTAAGATAGGGACTGTCCGTGGAATCCAGTTTTCGCACTTCACGAGAAACATTACCCAGTCCGAGTACCGGTCTCGGAAAAATGTATATAGCCGGAGTACATCATCTTAGTTAAATCGGGAAGCCGACCGTAACATGGGTTATGCTCGGGCTCCCGATAGAAGGAAGCTATATCCTTGAGTAACGGTTCGATTCAAATGGAATCGATCCGTAAATTATACCTCCAAAATGTCATTTTATTTCAGAAGCAACGCAGCAAGATATTGATACCACTTGCGGTATGGCAAGTGATTTATATATGTAACATGTGTGTAAATTCAAATATTGTTGCCACGTGTATCAAAGTTTTATACGTCAAATGGCGTAATAAACCGCTCCTTCTGGCAAATTATTTCAAAGGAAACCACTCTCATAATCTTTTTATTGTAGTTAGATAATGCCCTTTTTAAAGTAATAGTCACTTCCTAGTCCTATCATGGAGTCCTTAAATTCAAGTTACAATCGAGCCTTCCCCTTTTAATTTTAAGTTGCTCCGTTCATCCCCGTGTTCTATTATGCCGTTATATTTATATTTGATGATTTAAATAATGAACCGACACCCCTGAGATAAATGCTAGTCTGGGACTCGGGAGGTGGACGGGTGCAATATATGTATTCAACCCTCTACCCTTCCAGCCTTTGAAATGTGGCACCGGCATAAGACTATCACAGGGTCGCTGACTGGGTACTACCCACAGAGACATCTTCGAATATATAAACTAACCTTAAATTACTAAGCGGGAAGGATAAGAGAGAAGATAAAATTAAATAAAAAGATCTCAATGAGAACCTTTTAGGAGAACATAAATTTATTAAGTAAAAAAAATTTAAACTCTGGCAAAGTAAACATCCCTACATCAATATAAACAATGTTCGGACTGTACATGGATACGTCATACCTTCGTCAACTCATATGAAATTCTTTAGTTCAAATTTTCAAATTAATCTATATTAGGTCATTACACAAATCATCATCTTTTGAGAAATTCATCAATCCAATTACCAACCTCAACATTTCAACTTTGTCAACTATGACCCTAAACCATCAATCTTATCAGCTGATTTAAAATTCATCCAACACATTCCTGAATTTAACTCATATTACATCTCCTTGTCATTTACCAAGATTGCTTTACTCCACTAACTCTTTCCTTAAATGCATTATTTGATCTCCATTATATTTGGTAAACACCATATTTCAAAATATTAATAATAATATTAATGTAGTTGACAATCACTTGTTTGTCAAAGTGACCTTTCGAAATTAAAAAATTATATACATTCTCAATGCATTCATCCATTCCTGAGTTCAAAATCAGTATCCACTTTTCGCACTCCCAAAATCATTTAATTATTAAATTATGAAAATCATATTATAATTATACGATTATTTAGAAATATTAAAATGTTATATCATGTAATCGTGAAGCTGTTTGTAAATTAAAAATCCCAGCACATTTCTGAATTTATGAACTTTACCCGTACGAAGTTACAATCGTTAAATCATTAGTGACCATCAAGAATTATTCAATCATTTAATTTTGCTACCTTATTTAATTATTGAGTCCGCAACATTTCATTAATTCATTCTTACATTGCTTTACTTCCTACTCTATTTATATACAATACGAGAAAAACGCGACCGAACCGATAGGTACACCTGACCCGGATTTAATTAAGTTACTACTCTGATTCATTATTAAAAAGAAAATATCTCACGTACGCACACTCAGCTGTTCAAATAATACAAAGTTAACCACCAACTTCTGTAGCAAAGGACCTATGCTAAATGAAAAATCACAATCATAATCTACACTGACTCAATGACAATAGGGCGGAACCAATATTGATTTGATTTGATTTGTTTATTTATCATCAACAGAGTTATTGATTCTCCAATTACAGATGATATAATACATTCAAATAATAACAATATTAACAGAACTTACTACTACCACTAATTATAAATAAGCAATATATAATATATACATATTTACAAAACACATATTTACAAAATATCAACCACAAGTGAAATGAATTCACATAATCGAACAGAAATTTGCCACTGCAAAACCGGAATTTGCATTGACAAGTTCATAATAAATTGCCCATCATATGTACAACACACAACAACAGTCAAACACATCATGATAGAAACACCATATCCATTGACCTGGCCGGGCATCGAACTCCAGGTATTCAGCATCGCAACATTACAGTGACCTATCCTTTCGTACTACACAATGTGGGCAGTCACGAAGTGTAATTAGTATTTTAAATATCAATGTGCTGTTCCTAAAATCTCTCAAGTGGAATTGTATAACGAATGACATTAGTATTCTCATTTTATAAGACCTTAACCAAAGCAGTGGATTCCTCAAATACACACAACCAGCCAGCGAACGATACTGTTATCTCCGAACGTAACTCACATCTGCTATCTCCAATGACACGGCAAAATTTATGTGGACACTAAATGATCTCTCCGTTCTAATTAAATCCATATCTCTTTTAAATTATCTTACTAATCACTTGGCCTCCCGGGCTAACAACAACAATCATTCTAAAGCATTTAGCGCTTTTCAATGTACCTTACACATTCTACATATCTCATTGTTTAATTCGTACATTTCTCCTGGATTTCACATCATCTCAAGAAACACTTATCAATTTCCCGGCTCTATATATTTCATATTACACTTCATAGTATCATCGGTTCGTTTCCCACGACTGGTATGTGTCTCTTAAAGACCTAACTTCGAAACTATCTTCCTAAACTTCACTTGAATTAAATGACAGATTATTATTTCCTGACAGCACATTCCGTCTAATGGTCAAAATATACAGGTTACTGACTTATAAAAATGGACCCTAAAATCTCACTGTAATGTGCGCCAGTGGCCCAGGTTCGACTCTTCACAACACCAATGATTTTTCTCGATGATTTTAACATACTATCATGCACATGCCATAATTTTTTCCCTATTCCTAGGATTATTAACCCATACTGAATGCCGTCTATCTTACTTAAGTATTTACACACACACGGATATCACATCTGAGGATCACGCACTATGCAAATCATATTTCCACACACGTAATCAAGGTATTGAAAAAGATCATATTCACACACGAATCTTATTCTACACAAAATTACTTCCCCCCAGGCATCAGTATATCATATATTATTCCCTACAACTAGCTACCCTTTGCCACAGCAGAAAAAGAAATATAAAAATGAACGTTCATGCAAGGAAAAGAAAAATTATTTACAAGTTAACAATTGAACGTGCATAGGTGATATATAATGAATCAGGTGGTACTTATCAGTTTTGGTGGCGTCCCGTTCAGCTACACAACATCTGGAATCTCAGGTAGGCCCCATCGTGGAGTTTTAGTGCATCATACTGGTGACTGTAACATTTGCACTAATGCCTTCCTGGATATCCATGTTCTTCATATTTGCTGGCATTTTTATTTACACCACTTCACAATTATTATCACACTAAAATCACAAACAACATATACGTAGGTTACTTATAAATACACTTTTCACTATTATTGACACAATCACAAAGAAAAACAAAAACCACTCAGTCTCTGCAATATTCTGCGATACACGACTCGCGACACGGCAAAGCGTCCCAATGCTCGAAATCACTCCGGACCTCGCTACCTCGTTACAGTTAATATTCTGGTACTATTTCTTCACTCCCATTATATACGTGAAAGTAAGATGCGTCGGATTCAGTTATGCTTTGAGGCTATTACAATTATCAGGCTAAGAAAATGCTCAAGATTTCTACGAGTGACAAACGCCATGCACCATCCTTCTATCCCGTTCCGAATAGCGCAGCAGAGTGCTTCTCCACAGCAGCGCGTGGCTTTCTTCCGGCACAACGACACACGAGGAAATCCCCTCATCAATGGTGCAATATCCTCTTGGGTATAACTACCTTTATTGGTCACAATAGTTTATATGGAGAACATCGTCTTAAATTCTCGTTTAACTGGAAGCCTAAAATTAATTCTACGTTGTCCTTGGCGAAATTTTATCCATTATTGGAGAGCTTTTACACTGGCGGCCATATTTCCTTTCCCTTTCTCCTCGAACATGCTGTATGCTGATTTGTTGCACAGAAGGGCTGCCAACTTAAATCCAAGTAACTTGATCACACTTCCTTTCCCCTTATGAGTGGAAGATTCCATAGCTTCTATATTGCGCCATCCAATGACCTCGACACGTGCACTCCAGCTTCAAGCTCAGGCAACGGAATTTCAACACACATCCGGTCTCTACTGTAATTTCACTCCATTCTCCTGTAATTTTCTCTAATTTATAATATTTTATGCCAATGATCCAACCCACTCGGGTTCAATATATATATTGAACCGTTCTGTTCATGACCCATTAGATATGATCTGCGTGTAATTACTGTATGCAGATGACACCATACAAGAATGGTATAGGGTTTAATATTATTGTGCAACATAACGCAACATTGCGCACTTTTGAAGGCGTCATAGCGTCAGTATTAGGGTGTATTTCACAGCCAGACAAAAGGGGAGATGAAGCCACGGCAACCACTTCACTTCACGGCTTCTGATGCCAGCATCTGTGCTAGAAATAGCGGGAGAAGTCAGGCTGGGGGGAAATAAAACTTGACTCTGCCCACAGAAGGAATATAGAGATCATAAAATGACATGGGCTATTCACTCCAATAAATACTGCGCTGTTGGGACGCGGAGATCATTCTCTGTACGCAGCGCTGTCTGTGAGGTGTATCTCGTGTGTCAAAACTCGTCGATAGGATAAAGCATTCATCTTAGTGATTTGAAGTTAGAGAGATTTCTTTGTCCGTGTGCCAAGTAAGTAGCAATATTGTAAATGTGCATCTGAACTTTGAACAGTGAGCTGATCGAAATGATTTCAGGTAGAAACATTTTCTTTGCCACAATCACTCTACGAATAATTAACTACACAGTAGTCTGACGCTAACTTGTTCTAAGTCGGTGTAGGCTCGGAGTGAACAGATGTAATTCAATTGCCTTAAAATAATGTAGTTCACGTACGCAAGAAGTAGTTCCAGGAACATTGGGCGAGTATTTTATATAGGCGCCGTAAACGGTATAGAATGTCAAGTTATGTGATAAAGGTGTCAGAAAATTGAAACTATAATTTTATTTGTACGTGAAGTTTGTGTGCACTGATTCACGAATAGCAGTTTCAATGCTAGGGAAGGTAGCTACAAGGAGTGCATTAGAATGCCAGAGGAGGACATGCGCATCTAACCAGTTACGCATAATAACACTGCATTTCCTTACAGCTGTCTATGTCACAGGAATTCGCCCGTCAGTGCTAATCGATCACGGCGCGTTCTTGAAGAACGTGCAAGGCAACGTGGACATCCTTCGCAGCAGGAGACGACAATCCAGTACCGAGTGGTGGTGGTCATCACGTTCAATCGAGACGTCATCAGCGGCCAGGAGACTACAATCCAGTACCGAATGGTGTGGGTCAGCAGGTTCAATCCAGTCATCAGTACGAGGTTCCAGTGAAGAATGAAGACTATGGTGAGGTCGCTGAGAACGAGCCCCGGACCGCTGCATTCTGCCACCAGTAGTAACATGGGTTACTAAGTTGATGCCCGCTGTGGGGAGTCATTAAGTGTAACCACAGGTGAAGGTCAGACAGATTCCAACTTATAAGGATGAGCCAGGGTAGACTAGCTTTGCAAATTTATAAATAGAATTTAACGCCTATCAGGTGAATATGTAAATATCATTTTATGCCCGTCAGGCACATGTAAATAAGTTACGCTCAGGACAGGCCATGTATGATTAGTGTAGATTAGTGTTTACTTGTTATATTCTTTGATTACAGTTTCGTTTGTGTCTTATTTTGTGGCACATAAGGTTATCATTCATTGGAAGAAGGGATTGCTTATTAGATCATCAATTGAAGGACTTGCGCAGTCTAAGAATTTTTATAGGTAAACCTTATGTCTTGGGGCCTAGTTAGAAATGCATGAGGCATGTTTAGACAGAAGTTTTCTTTGGTTGTCAGCTATGCTGTAAGATCCTCGCAAGATTTCCTTTAACGCATCTCTGGACCATGTACGTGAGTCGAGCAGCCATTCATTCATGCAGAAAGTAAATCACAGGCAAGAATTATCTGCTTAATGAGCACAGTGATGATAAGATGGAATAGAGCCAAATTTGTGCGATTTACGCAAGTATAGGCGTTAATATGATATATAATTGCTAGTAATAAGCAGTGTTAACGAGAATATGTGCGTGCAGGAAATTGCACTGGAAATAAGGGTTACGAATGATCTAAGTCGAGCTCTATTGATGAATCAATTTGTGTGCCGGGATCCACACAATGTGTAAAAAGAATACGTGTGATAGTTTCACGTCAGTTTATATTAATGAGGGGGCATAGTAATTAAGTCCCTTTACTAGGTCCTGTGTTCGTATTAATGAAGTATCGCCGTTAACCTCCTTTACTACTCACCAACTGGGTCATAAACCACTTGGGGAATGCATGATGGCGGCTAGACGACCGCTGTCGGCTGCCCGGTCTTGCAAAAGGAAAAGTATTCTGACGTCATTTTGTTTGGGGGTGGCTCGTCCCTTTACTGAGCTGACAAGGAAGTAATCGTCTACGACACGAAGATTTAACCTGATTTCATCAGGCTTTTAGAAGTGAAATATATACGTAGTTTCTATTGTACTTTTTATTACAGAAAGGTGGAGATCTCATACTATTCTGCGCATTGTCAATTGATTGTTTTGTATTGTGATTTAATTTGAAATATTACATATCTTCCAGACGAGTCATGAGATCGTGTCTCGGATATCATGCGTCGGGTGTTGCATGTCTAGTGTTAGGTTCGTGTGTTTATAGTTTTAAACGTCCTGCAGTGTAATGTAAATAGGGATAATGATAGCGTAAGTATTCAGATCGTGTGTGCAAAGCCATCCCTCTCTAATTCATTTTTCTTTATGTTTGAGTTTAGAGAAATGACTTGTTAGAATCTGTCGGCACCTAGACGAGACGTGGAAACGTAGACAGCAAACAGATAGGAGGATGAAGATGTAGAATTTTCCTGTCTGAAACTATGGCAAGGAGCGAGGATGCCACTTCTTGGCTTTCCAATTGATTTGATACAAAATGTATTAATGTAATTTTATCGCCAGTTTAAATTTGTGAAATCACATCTCTAAATTTGTAATAAATTTGTCATTTGATTTTTTTTAATTTGTGGAATTCACATCTTTTTAAAATTAGTTTGAGGTAATCTAAACCTGAGCAAACCTTTCCTCTTCTATTTCTTCGACGCCCTATTTCACCCACAATTGTACAACGGCTGAACTAACTGGTGCTGCAGAAGAGGATATTCGGAGTTCAGGTGTAAGTTTTTCCCCTATAGCGTATCTGGTCGGTTCTCAACGTCAGCTTGATTGCGATCAGATCGCTGTAGGTCACAATATAAAATAATGTTTTGTCTGTAAAGCCTCCGTGGCTTAGTCGGCAGCTCGTCGGCCTCTCACCGCTGGGTTCCGTAGTTCAAATCCCGGTCACTCCATGTGAGATTTGTGCTGGACAAAGCGGAGGTGAGACAGGTTTTTCTCCGGATACTCCGGTTTTCCCTGTCAACTTTCATTCCAGCAACTCTCTCCATTATCATTTTATTTCATCTGTCAGTCATTAATCATTGCTCCAGAGGAGTGCGACAGGCCTCGGCAGCCGGCACAATCCTATCCTCGCCGCAAGATGGGGGCTTCTTTCATTCCATTACTGACCCGGTCAATGACTGGAAAACAGGTTGTAGGTTTTCATTTTCAAGAATTTTGTCTGCACATTGCTCATAATTTAAAAAAGTTGTATTTCTGTTGTCTGTCGTGTCTGCAGTAAGAAGGAAATGCAATTTTTATTTTTCCGTTATCTTTCTGTCTGTCTGTCTGTCTGTCTGTCTGTCTGTCTGTCTGTCTGTCTGTCTGTCTGTCTGTCTGTCTGTCTGTCTGTCTGTCTGTATGTCTGTCTGTCTGCCTGCCTGCCTGTGTATATATGTATTGTAACCGTTCGTCACTACGCCATAAGCATGTTAGGAGACCCAGTCAACAATATATGCCGTTTTCTGCAACATTCTGGGACATATAGTGTCGTAAATAGCAATTTACGCCCCAAACCGGGATACGAGTTGCAGTACGCAAGCTCGAAGGGAGCAGGTCTCTGTGCTTGTACCGGGAGGAGGAAAGCGCATTACCGGGTAACCTTGGAATTGCGCTCTCACTTGGAGAAAGAAAGAAGAAGAGAGGACGCTACGCGTAAAAGAGTATTTGGCCAAGAGTGGGGTGGATTAAGGCGTGTTAACCCCCAAGAAATAAACATCCTTACTGATTTAACCGCACATTCATTGATGCCAACCCACCATATTTAACTATTAAGAACAAGAATAAGAAATTTTTGTTGAGATAACCTATGGAAATTTATAAGTAATGACTCATTTGAACCGGCGTATTTTATGCAAATCGATGATGTACATAAACGCAATACTTTAAGAGTGGATCGGTAATGACGCAGTCAGTAAATAGTGCGTAGATTGAAGCCAAGTGTTAAGATCTGGCAACGTGGGAAAAAAGTGGGAGTCTCTACGAGATAATCTATGACGCGTGAATTTATGAAAAGGACGCTTTCGAGATTGCGAACGACCCAATGATCGGATATACATGGAATTAGATCAGTATAAAACGGGGGTCAAGAGCTATAATTTGATTAATCTCCGGTCGCTGGAAGATCATGATTAGAGGAGCGTAATTTCGTTTGTGGGTGCGGTTTACCACCTCTCCGACCACTCAGCCAAAACACTATAAATGAAACCCAGACCTAGCTCCGGGAACCCATTGTAATTTGTGCGGCCGTGGTACCTACGTGTCGGTGTGGAACTGTGCAAAATGGATAGCACTGTGTGAAGTGCAGTGTTGAAGAAATATACATCAGCGCGGTACAGATATCGCGAAATAAGCCGTGTAGTACGAGACAAGTACGGTAGTGATGAATGGAGGTGTTATTTTAATTTTTACTCCTACAAATGTTTACAACTTCAGTGACGGCTCATAAAGTAAGTATCAAAGAACGGGCAAACGCATAAGGTCGCTCGGAATTAGTGAGACAGCCGATTACATTCAGTGATTAATAGTGGCTGATTTTAAGGCATTTAAATAGTGACACTCAATAAATTAATAGAACGGTGTTCTTGATAGAAGAACGTCTGCATACTCCATGGACACTCATGTTAAGTAACAGTAACCATTAATCAGGACGTGTGATAAGAGGGGAGTTAATAGTAATTTACACAAACTTAAAACTATTCGGGTTAGTCCATTTGAATCAATGAGTGGATCTAATCACTTGTAGGTTCTTTCAAAACGCATAAACAGTGTCCATTAACCAATTTCCCATTTTTGCCTGAATGTTCATGAGTAATCGTTGAACCCAGGATTGGAATCAACTAGAGTCGCGCCTAGTGCCTGCATTCATCTCTTCAGGGAACGTCGAGATATTCCAACAGTAGGAGACCACAGTTTCAAGACATCATGGATGACACCACGAGGAAGAGGAACCTAGGATTATCTATGAGTGAAGTTGCCGTAATGGAGATCTAACCCCAGGTATGGCCTCGAGGTGACAGCAAACCACACACAGTATCGATGAGTACATTTTTAATATACTAGGCATGAGGTCTGCACGTTCGCATATTGATAAAATTGTAAACACCAGTCTTGATTATTTTAACGAAATTAATAACATTTTTTCTATTTGTTTTACATCGCACCGACGAAGATAGGTCTTATGGAGATGATGGGACAGGAAAGGCCTAGGAATGGGAAGGAAACGGCCGCGGCCTTAATTAAGGTACATTTGCCTGGTGTGAAAATGAGAAACCACGGAAAACCATCTTCAGGGCTGCCGCCAGTGGGGTGCGATCCCACTATCTTCCAAATACTGGATACTGGCCCCACTGAAGTGACTGCAGCTATCGAGCTCGGTATTAATAACATTAAATATAGGGGACACTATACGCGTGTTACTGGGAAAGATTATTTTATTAATTTAATTGGGATTTCTTCTGTGATTTGAGGATAATCACTAATATTTCACCGGGCTCATTTGCATGAATTAGTACGTAAGATCCAATTAAATTCAAGTGTGTGTGAAACATATATTTGAAGAGAGGAACAGCACTTCAGCAGAATTTATTATTTCTTCCACATTTTACTAACTGGTATGGATCTTCATAATAATTTGAATATATATTACGTAGTTGCTTGACAAGGTAATGCACGTATTTTTATAAATCCTTTAATAATTAAGAAATGATAATCAAAGATGTTCAAACTAGAGGTGCAACTTATGAATTATATAAATACGCGAGAGAGGTGGTGTTAGTTAAACACCTTTCGAGTAGAATCCTCAAGGTGAATGAATGGGTTGGATGTAAGGTGCAATGGCATGAAGGCAGGGAGATGAGACTTGTGAAATGTTCGAGATGACAGAATGACAAAGAATTAGAAGAATGATGGTCATCGCGACGTATTGAATTAGGCTGTATATGGCTGGAATAATAAGAAATAAGAATTGGCAGCCTCTGAATAATTGTGTACTTGGGAACGAGCAAAATGAGAAGTGAAGAAAGAAAACAGTGATTGTCCTTGTGGCCCACATGGTTGAACGCTGACTACAGCAAGAGGGACAGATTTACGATGTAAGGGATTTGCGTGGTCCCGTGCAAAGAGTGGTCCTTAAGAACTCCCAGAACATTAGCCCTAGTAGTTTCCTTCATTGCATTAACAATTCCATGCCAATGATATATTATGCCTAGCGTTGAGAATTTTATGAGTCTGTAAAGGACGTATTCCTCCTCATTTTCATCTATTAAATTAGCTCGTGATAGGAGTTTCAGATTTTAGCACCTTGGAAGCTGGCGAACGTGGGTTCGACCCGCGTCAGTATGTGATGAATTTGAACTGACACCAAATGGCTTGACTAGGCCATATCTTCAAGATGTATTGTTTGCCAATGTGTTTATTATTCCTTTGTATAATGTATTCATGTATTTATGTTGTTCTTAAGTGTTTTGTGGTAATGGGTAGGAAACCAACGTTGTATTCATCCGCTCCGTATATAACAGGGTCAGGTAAACTCATAAATACGTGTTTATGTTCAATATTATGTGTAATTGATTTCGTCACGTAGACCATGTGTTCGATATGCGGCGGTGTGATCTCGTGGGTAGAAAAATGTACCCAATTATCTGTCAGAAGTACCATAACCAAGACGGCCAACTAAATTAGTACGGCCTAACGAGAAAACGTCATTCATACATTATAGTCAATCCATTCAATGAATAGATACCATCGAATATCATTGCTAAGTGATAAATAAAACCTGCGTTTGTGTAAGGTGTATATAGTATTAGTGCGCGCTAAGGCGATGCAAAGTATGCCAAGCGATAGCCCAAACAGTGTAAGAACTGGCAAAGACTTTGAAGCATGCTGTATACAAATGATTCCTTTATGTGTAATAATATGGCATTATCTCGTGTATTTTATCGTGTGATTTTATCAGTTTAATTAAATTCTTAATAAATATTGGGAACAAAACTCTTCTCATTTAATAATGTTAGTGTATTACATTAAAGAGAAACCTACTTTCGTTATATTCAATGTAGTGCCCCTTTTTTTTACGAACATTCCATTACCCGTATGCTACTGAGCTTTAACCATTGACGCAATGAAAGTAGGTAGGATGGGACTTCGAGCCACGGGAAAAGATTTCCGAAGATTCTCATCCAAAGAACTCCATTTATATATTCATTTGTGAAGCCGAATTATTTAAATGATCCTCTGATATGCTCGGGATGGGTACAATATGTATGTATGTACACGCATACACGAGAAAACACCTGAACAGTATTTAATGAAAATCTGTATGTAAAGTCGGAGAATAAGGCACTACAATCTAGGCGATAAATAACAATTCACTCTGAGTAAAATGGTAGTTTAATGGAAACCTAACTTTTAATTCTCAAATATCTATGTTATTAGTGGCGCCATCGACAAATATTGCATAACTAAAGAAGATACAATTATCGATCATTTATGTCTTATACACTTTTACCGTACCGGCTGTGATAACCGAGATATTCGTGATTTGTACTTGTGTTGCGTATCAACGCCGAGTTACAAGAAAATGCGTCTACAATATTTAATGGAAAACGGTATGTAAAATCCGGAATAAAGCACTAAAATCTAGGCTTTAAGTGGGTGAAATGGTAGTTTAGGGGAAGGTCTAACATTTAAATCACAAGTTAATTTTAGACTTTTTTTGCTTAGTCCATTTCAACACCGAACACCGTTAAGGCGACACTCCGGAGATAAAAACATGTTTTTATTTAATACCATGGATTTTCACGAAACTTCGTGGGAATGTCACATACATAAAAGTAAAGATATCACGAACATTTGTTTCATATACAATTAAGAGTTTGTCCAAAATATATATAATTTAGAAATTTTTAATTCAATTTTTTTATGAAATTTCATTAAAATATTAATGTAAATTCGTAATTAGGTAGATCATACTTCTTTTAAAAACACTACGAATAGATTTTTCTGTACACTATTTATATACGGAGATATATCGTACTAAAGTTTGTGTATTTTTTACGTTCTAAAATTTTGGACTTAAAAATCCCTACTACTTCAAAAAATTCTGCAATTAAAAATTTCATACCGGTACGCAGGTTTCTTAATATAGCTGTGATACATATACCATACAAATTTTGTTACATTTGGTAGTATATTATGGGAGAAAATGGGAGTTATTACAGTGATAAATTGTTTGAATTCATCGGAATAAATTCGTGACAAGAAAAAATAAACTCAATCCTTTCAATTTCAGTCATAAAAAGAATTTTAGCAAAATGACCAAAATATCGATATCCATCTCCGGATTGTCGCCTTAAGATGGAAATATGGTTCAATCGTGTTAACGCGCACTGGTGGTGGTTTCTGTCGAGAGTATCTTCACTTGAAAAGCCGCGTGGTCATCAGCCCATATCGACAAGGAAGACTGTTAGGATGATTATCAAAATGAGAAAAAATCGTGAAGGAACTATCACTTGAAGAATAAGAAAAGGCGGAGTAACGAGAGGAGGAAGGACTTCCTTAAATTGGATGCCCTGATATCAGAGTCGAAAGAGACTTAATGTGAAGGCCTGCAATATCGAAAGCCCATAAAAGTAATCAACAGTAACATTATATTGGCTATTGTTTATTGTGATATGCTTTGTCTCCTCCCCATCTCCCCATCTCCGGTAGATGGCAATACTGCTGCGTAGCGCGTGAGTTACGGGAGTTATCTCCTTGAGAAAACATCCTGCCTAACTATTGGCGGGAAGTAACTGACGGGTTAGATAACTTTTTTTAACATGCCATTCGTCTGGTCAAAACATGGTTTCATAGTTACTGGTTTGTGACACCCGGGTTCAAGATGTCGCGGTTCGTTATTCACAGAGTTCCTTCTTTATATTTCTGCACCTGGTTTGCCAGCAAATGAACTTACCTCAAAATCATGAATGGCAATAAGGTGTTGATTTGGTGGTGGATATTTTTGTCTTAAGAAGAAGTAAAACTAGGTAAAAATCCCCTCTGAAAATTAAGTGGGGAAATAAATTTAATATAAAACAAAAGTATTTATTCAACGAAGGAATTTCGAAACGAAGTACAAAATAAAACAAAAGTTATTGAATTAAGCCGAAAAATCATTAACGAATCAAAAGGGAACGTGGGTTCCCTGAGTAATAGAATACTTGCAATTTACATATGCTTGATTAATCCACTGTCGCACATGCAGCGAATGACGAGATCAGCTAGTCACGTCATCGGTTAATATGCGTTCGAGTGTTTCCTGCAGGCCGAGGCTCCGTGTTAGGCCAAACTTATCGGCGCACTCCGTAAGGATGTGGGCCGCAGTGAAGTCAGCACCACAAGAACACATTGGGCGGGGGTCTTCGCTCTTTAGGAAATAATAGTGCGTAGATCGCCCGTGACCTAACCTCAGCCTACACAATACTATGGTCTCTCTCCGTGAAGGCTGTAAAGAGGACCGCCAGACGGTGGTTGTTTTCTTAATTGCTCTCAGTTTGTTTGAAGTTCGGGTAGCTAGCCATTTCGATTCCTAGGACGCCAGGATGGTTCGACGTAGCTCAGAACAAATATGCTTGGGAAAGTGATTCTTAGGCCAGCATCACTTAAACTGGTTAGAAGGTCGTGAATCTGCTGCACCAATGGGTGTTGCGAAAGACAGGTTTCAGTAGACTAGAGAGAATTTAACGAATTTAACACATAAGAAGATGGTTTCCTTTTTCACCCAGTACAAACTGCAGAGCTTCCAGGATGGCGTAAAGCTCCGTAGTATACACTAGGAAGCGAGATCTTCGTGCTCATATCATAGGTGAAGAAAGAGCAACCTATATTTTCTTCAATTTTAGTACCATAAGTTCTTTATGTTCTACATGTGCGTACTTCTGGTGGTATTGGGTACTATAGATGCATTGATAGCTTGGATGTAGTGACATTTCACGAATTTTGGTAGCGTACATGAGGAGTAACTGCTGTCTCTTTATTTGTAAACATGGAACTCCCCACTTCAGTGAGTAGGCTGGGAATGGGGCTAGTACGGAAGGCTCCCGTTGCCAACCGAACTACACTGTGATGAACCCTGTCTAAAAGGCTCAGAGTAGATTTTGATGCTGAGCCATAAACCGCACTACCGTAGGCCATTCGGGAGAGGACCGTTGCCGTGTAGAAACGTAGCAGCACCGCACGTTCAGTCCCCACGAAACGCCGCTGAGAAACTTAAGCATGTTAAGTCTCTTCATACACGCAACCTTCAGCTGATGGATGTGGAGCTGCTACGTTAGTCTCTTATCAAATTGGAGACCCAGGAATCTGCAGGTACCTACCACTCGTAAGACAATGTTTTACAAGCGGAGCTCTGGTTCAGAATGCTCAAGCCGACTTCGACAGAAGTGTACAACTGAGGTTTTCGCCGCTGATAATCGAAAACAGTATTGCAATGCCCATCTGTCGACTCGGGAATAGTTTACTGTGGCTGCCTGTCGGCAAATGCCACACCTCCAGAGCTGTAATGTAGAGCTAAATTGTCTACATACAGTGATAGAGCGACTGTGGGCCCAGCAGATGCTACTATGCCGTTGAACACATCCCTATGGTAATCCATTTTCATGAACGTAATATTGAGAAGATTCACTCCCTACTCAGACTCGAATGAGACGGGTGGACATGAATTTCTCAATAAAGGTTGGCAAATTTCCCCGAAATCCCCACTGGTGTATTGTGGAGAGAATCCCATATCGCCAGGTAGTATCGTATGCTCGTTCCAGGTCAAAAAACATGGCACTACGTGTTCCTTCAAGAGAAAGGCCTCGTGAATAGCGTTCTTCAGTCTGACCAGATGACCAGTCGCAGGCCGATGAGAGTGAAAATAACATCCCTAGTTAGACAAGAAACCTTCTTTTTCCATAGTCCACACAAGACGCCGTTTAATCATCCTTTCGAATAGGTTACGGAGGCCAATTTTAAGGCATATTGGGTTATAACTCTCCAGAAATTTGCTCTTTACCTGGCTTGGAATTTGGTATCGCAATTCCCTCAGGCCATTGGGATGGTAACACTCCCGCACTCGTATTTTTTGTTGAGTTGTGTGTGGATATCCAGTAGACTTCGGTCACTCAAATAAGTAAATATTCGATAGTGGATTTTGTCAGGTTCAGGAGCCACGTCTCTGCATAGCGCTGGTGCACTCCGCAACTCCCACTCCATGAAAGGCACTTTGTAGTAATGCGAAGCACTAGAGGCGAAAGAGAGATGGTGTGGTTCTGCTTCGCGCTTAATTGGTAGAAATGCAGAGTCTTATCTCCCAGAGTTGGACGTATCTGCGGAACGTCTCTCATTGTGATCTGCAATAACTGAAGGAATTGTAATTATATCTCCATTACTGGAGATTCCGGGGACTGACGGGAAGTAATGTGCTCCGACAATACGGCGGAATTATGTTCACACTTGTGATGACGGAGTATGAGCCGTCATGGAAGACACATATTTTTCCTTTCTTACTTTCTCGAATCAAAAAACAGGCCTTCGCGCGCAGACGCTTAAGTGAAAAATGATTGGTCATCGTAGGATTCTGACGATAATGCTTAAAAGCTCGTCGGCGATCGGGTCTGTCAGTCCACCATAGGACCAGTTTCCGGCGAGGGATACCGGACGTGGAAGGAATTGTTTCTTCTGAAGCAGCCAGAATTCCAATATTAATTGAAGAGACGTGGTCGTCAACGGACTCCAACATATCATCGGCCATCACTACGGGTCTGGAGAGAGGGACTGTTATTCAAGTTTGTTCAAGTCATCCTTTGTCAGAAGCTAGCATGCTTCCTGAACAAACATGTTATCCAACCGCCCGCTTGCAGTATTTCTGAACGGTGAAAGAAGCAGGTGGAGATCTCTAAGTAACGGTTTACCTCAAAGATCTGTATTGCCTCCCGTTCTATTCAATCTTTACATCCATGACCTGCCAATAACGACTTCAAAGAAGATGCAGTTTGCACACGATCTAGTTGTAATTCCTCCGAGTACGGATTTGGCACACTGTAAAGTTGTACTCACAGAGGACCTAGCTACCATGTGTGACTATTTCCACAAATGAAGACCCCAGCCAAATCCTAGTAAAACTGAAGTTATAGCATTTCACTCGGATAACATGGAATCTAATCGGAAGCTACATGTGGTTTTTAACGGGACAGAAGTCTCCCACAACTCCTTCCCAAAACACTTGGGTGTCCCACTGGATCGATCCTTGTCGTTCAATCAGCATTGCCTGAATCTGTCAAATAAACTGAGTACAAGACTAAATGTGCTGCATAAATTAGCGGGCAGCAACTGGGGTACAGATGAAAACACTCTTGACTCTGCTTCACTTTCTCTAGCATATTCGGCTGGTGAGTAATGCGCTACTGTGTGGGAAAACAGCGTTCATTCGAACAACATTGACGTACAGCTCAACGAAACCATGAAAGTTATTACTGCTACAGTGAGGTCCACTAGTACTCAGTAGCTGCCTGTTTAAGCAAACATTGCTCCTCCAGATCTGATGAGAAAATCAGCGAAAGTACAGTTGCTCAAGGAGACCTTAAAATCCCGGAATCCACTCTGGACTGATCTACACTCCCATGGAAAATTCAGTATAACAGCAGAATGGAGACAGTGATTGCAACAATGTCCACCCACCAACGCCTTTCTGATTAAATACCCAAGGAAGAAAGTGCCAGGTTTCGATCTTCCTCGACATGAGTGGTCAAAACTCAGCCGTTTGAGAACAGGCCACGGCAAGTGCCGATATATGATGAAAAAGTGGGGATATTGTGAAGTTGCTGCGTGTGAGTGTGGTGCTGAGAAGCAGACGTAGCTTCATTTTGTTGAGAGCTGTCCACTGTCAATACTTAAGGACGGTTTACGGGCTCTGCATGAATTGACACCAAGTGCAGTGGACTGGTTGTCGAAGCTGAACATTCTAGTTTAATTTTTCTAAATTTTAACTTGTTGTGCCATTTCACTATCATAAAATTATAATTTAATGGATCTAAAACGGTCGCAATTGCCAAGATCTAAGTTAAATATAATGCATAAAATCAGTCATCTATCTCAATGAGATGCAATACTCGTATATTACGAGATCGAAGTAGAAATGATCAAGGTGGCAGTGACTGAGACAAAGAAAGAATTCAGAATTGTTACGACACTACCATTGAAAGAAAAAAAGGAAAATTGAAACAGCAAGCTTAAGAAACGGTCGTGTTGATCTGGAGATACCTAACGCATACAATATTTCAAGACCTAGAAAAAATTAATTTAAGGAAGAAGATCGGCAGAATATATATACTCACTGGCGAACGCATAATTACGGAAACCGTAAATAAATCTGCGAAACAAGAAGAATGTTAGAAAGAAGTGCATGCATTGGATTATCAAGACGGCAAGAGATAACCATTGACACGATTACAAGGAAGAAAATCTCGAGGATAGGGAGAAATAGCTAAATTAGCCCATAAAATAACAACTTTAATACAGATATCTGAGACAAGGGTAGACATTTTGGTAGTCTACAAACGCTATTAAGACTACAATTAAAACAACAGAATTCACATTTAAACGAGAATGTTAGAAGGCTATGAAATCCGTATTATGACGCAACTAACTTCATATATGTTTATTATTTTCTATTATATTTGCGCAAGGCAATGGCTCTCATGACGTTCTAAGAAGACGATGGCGAGATGTCCGGAGGAAGCTGAGCTGAGGTGACGGCAAAAGAACCTTACCTATCCCAGAGCATCCTTTGACCAGCGAGAGGATGTAATTGGCGAACCCGAGCCCCAGATGTCCTGGAGCATTTAATTCAATCCCAGTGGAGCTGACGGAAAAAGATAAGTCTTATTTATTAGCGCAGTAAGTTAGATACATCTTGCAAACTGTAATAAACCTTAATATTTGATGGTGAATAGATGGTTAAACGTTGTAATCTTCAAATTAGCTCAGATATGTTAGATTCACGTGAATTAACGTTATACTTGTGTCAGAATACAGGGATAATAGGTAGTCATCTGAATAACATAACCAATCCTTGGCTAGGAAATGTGAAATGAACAATTCGTACAGTAAGTGCCATTGCAGTGATATTTAAGCATGTGAAGAGGTTATTATATACGTATGAATTATGAGATCCATATCGGTAGAATAGTTAAGGTTATAAGTTAGTGCTGGTTAATATCTTGTAGTATGAAGATTAAACAGTGCCATATAAAATCAGAATAGAATTATACATGGCTATGAGAGTAATATAAAATGATAATGACATTAATTGAGAAGAAATGGATTAATCAAGTGAATGAGTGAGTTAGAAGATTCCATGCGTCAAATTAAGGTATATTTAAAATTATTTGGAAGAGAAAGAAGAGGTACGATAATAATATATGAAGAAAATGATATTGGAATATCAAATGAATATGAGGAAGAATAAATAAAAGTGATATGTATTGTTTCGTCGGTAAGGAAAGGAATGATTAATTGTGAAGATAAAGAGAAGAGTATTGACGCGATCCAGGATTAGTAATATACTTGATACCATGATGTATAATCGTTGACAGGTATTCCATATCCAACATGAATGAAGACATACGGTGAAGCTTATAATAAGTTATGGCACTAGTAAATCATAGAAATAATTCATTGTAGGGAAATTTGAGTAGGATATTGATTAAAATTAACCTATAGCTCTACCGTACCTAATGCTGAGTATTCATTGAAGAAGTACATGGCACTCACTGAATGCTATGCACAAGTATTATAATTTCTTCAGATATAATTCCAGTAGGTAATAAAAATGATAGAGTATTTATGACTAATATTCCATACCTATTTTTAGTAAATGACACTAGGTAATGTGTTGGAATTCAAGTAGTTATCTGACATGTCTCATCACAGACATTAACGTGATTAAAATTATATGTAAGATCAATAACATGAATGATATATTTGAGCTGGCAAGGGATGTAAGATATTAATGTAGATAGTATGACTGATTTGGTACTAATCTTTTTCCTGATGCATCCCAAAACTGAATCCCAGAATAAAGAAAATCTAATGCTTATATTAAATAAATAAAGAAATAAATACATAAATAAATAAATAAATGATTATAAGAAGAGTAATAGACGATGCTAGATAAAATATTTCCCGAGACGATTTGTCAAATTAATTTGAGAAACTTTGATTGGAGTTTAGGAACACTTTCTTTGTATATATTGTACCATTCTGTTCGGTTATTAACAAATGATAATTAACGCAGAAATAATATTGCGCAACATGACGCCAACTGGAAGGGCGTGATGCCATATAGACCGCGGGAACTCAGAAGGTGATTCCCTAGGTTATGCACAAGTGAGAAAGAATATATGTGGAAGGGAGAAAGAGAGATAAGAATTTGTTTGGGGAAGCACCATGCCAACCTAACAACAATCTTAAGCGGGAGCAGTCAGGATCACCACATCACGGGAATTGAGCAATATCTCCTCTATCTGAAGGTTTTCCAGGAGGATAAAAGGATGGATATTATCTCCAGAACTTTACAAAGCAACGATGCGTTTAATGCTGTTAACAAATAATTAGATTAATAACTACGTAGTAAGCCGACCACCGTGGGAAACTGTTTAGTGGCTGCATGCCAAACTCAAGTTGTTTCCTGGGGCTTTCCCGGGCGTCGCGTGCCTTCTTGTCTCCTATAAGAGCTGAGAGATATGGAAGGATGGGTTTCATTCGACGATAAGACCGCTGTCCGTGCGTGTCGCGCATCTGCTTGTATTTACGCCAGAAACCTTTGTTTAGGACAAAGATTGTGAATAATAAGTGCAGTTGCGATAACTTTGTTTCAGTGGATTGGAGATTTATAAACTTCCCGGTAGTAATTCAAGTGTATGATAATATCTAGACGCTTTGCAGTGAGATCGCGAGTGCCTAATTAATTGACGGTAAAGAATGGCGTATTTATAGACTTCATTATGAAGCGGTAAGGGTGAAGTTTGCCAAGTGCAAAAGAAGTACCAATAATAAACTAAAGCAATCGGTATTATTTCTGCTAGACTGGATCAGTTGAGCATGAAATAGTAAATTGCCTCGAACGACTCAGTGTTGGTTTCAGTTTTTGAGGTAGCAGTTAGCCAGTACTGATTCCCATTTCAAAGTGAATAAAATATATCGGGAGATGGTGTGCTGTGAATAAAGTAGATATTTCATTCTAGTAAAGACCTGGGACGTGTGCAAGAGACGTGTGTTACGATCTTCCGGCCACAACCCCAAGAAGACGACCAACGAGCCATCCACACAGAAGAAGACGTCATGAACGAGCTACACGTGGAAACTGGACCTAGAGGATCGACCCAGGACCATACTATCACCATGATGGCTTAAGCAACCGCAGTCAACCCGGAAGGAGAGGAAGAGGTCTCCAAGATGATAGATAAGTGAACCATACTTAAGTATATGTTAAGATCGGGGGTTGTTGCGCAGAAATACAGTAGTTAAATTTCTAAATATTGGTAGATGACGTGATTATAGCCTATCAGGCCATTCATTAAGATGATTTTATAACATTAATGTGTAACGCATATATATATATTTATGCAGCAACAACGATAGAAATTAGGTTACATGATAGGAAGAAGAGTGTTTAGTATTACGGGAGTTTGTTTTGCTTACAGTAGATTAGTATATTCCTTAGTATCTGTATAAAATTTTCTTGTAAATGAGGGTTACTCAGAGTAGTTTATCGTTTCTCTCTATTGGGCAGGATAGAGGGATCTGCGCAACGTAAGTGTCGTCAAAGGAAAGTTCTGATAATTTAAGACGGAGTCTGAGTAGGAACAAATTGTTAGTTAAATTTATGTCGGGATCTGCATGTTATTATTGCAGTGGTTGATCTATTTTAGACGTAGTTGTAACAGACGAACTTGCTATTTGTGTGTGTACTCCCCAACATGTGAGGGGACTCCTTGCAATGGCTTTATTTCTGCGGAACAGTTCTGATCTTGGCATCATGTTTCTTTACTTTTATAGGTCCGAGGGTATTCCTTAAAGAGGAATACAGGTTTGGTTCACAGATTTACTCATCAGCACCGAGTCATCACTGAATGTAATTTTAAAATTATGAATACGCGCCTGTATATTGTACATAGGAAAGAGTGATAACAAAATTCTTGTTTATTTGACTTATCAAACATGCTTTGTCCAGTAAAATATGAATCATAACTGAGTTCCTCATTTCGTAATTTGTAGAAATAGAGTAATTTTCCCAACCCCAATACTCTCTTCGCAAGAACCCAGTAAACGACCGTCTGCCGACTGCAGCAAGGCTGGTGCATTTATTTGGTAACAGATAAGCAGGTAAGTTCGATTATGCATTGCTATTTATGCCCTGTAGGGTATAATATATTTAATGACGAGAAGATGATGTGTGATTTCATTCCAATAATTTGATTTCTACATATTTATTTTATTTTTCTTGCTGTATATAATTATTATTACAATTCAATCAAGGATCCTAAGCACTACAATGAAATTTAATTAATTAATTTTTAAATGAGATGATAATTTTCTTTTAATTATATTTCCTTTCTCTCAATTTTCTCAGAATTTGTAATAAATAGTTGTGATAGATATTTTGGTATTTTATATTTATACTCTAGCATAAGCATTATACGTGTAGTTATTTATTTCTTAATTCAAGGTAGATTAGGAATTATCTCTAGATATAATTGATAATTGGTAGGATGGAGACGTCCAACAGTGTTTGCGGCGGATGAATTATCCCTAAGATAGAAAGCTTTCGCAAATTTCACAAATCGATGTTTAGAAAAAAGGAAACTTTGAAAGGCAATCAAGCCTGAGTCTGCTAGTCTGGATTTCTTCGCGACCCGCCCTGGACGCAGGAAAGGCGCAAAGAAAAATTGGTGCCCAACGTGAGGGCAAGAAAGAGAAAGCAACAGAGAAATTGGCAAACAAGAACAAATGGCAAGAGTGATTGAGGGAGAATGTAAGCCCAACGTGAAGACAAGAAAAAGAAGGCAAGAGAGAAAGACGGCGAGGGAAACCAAAGAAGAATTTATGATTAATATGCAAGCAACATGAAGATGACTAGAAAGATAAAAGAAGAATTGGAGATAACCATTAGAGTTGGAAAAAGAAGAGAAAGATAGAGCCAATATATTAAAAAAGTTGCGAAACCCAAAGTAAAAGAAGAGAAAGAGACAGGTATGAGAAGAAAACTTGACATTCAGCAATAAAGAAAGAGGTGGCTGATAAAAAATGTTATTGCTATGAAAATAGTTATAATCGTTGAAGGATACGTTTGCCATAAATATGTATATATTGGATATTAGATATTAAGAAATTATAGGATAAAATTTGTGAAGATAATGATATGAAATGTTAATGATTATTTTGAAATGAAATCACATAATGTGAAATATTTAGGATGAGTATTATTATTATAAAACCGGGATAATGAATGTCACTCAGTAAGTTAGGAGCGTTCACACCTGATCAGTTGACGCACACGGTTGGTGGTGTGCAATCGACACCGGCATGCTCGCATTTCCCACACATTTTGCAGGTATTCGAGCCTTGACATAGCATTGAGGTGTGGTCAAACTTTGGCAGTTATATTATCCCATTTGTGCTGGATTGTATGGACTAACAGTCAGACGATACATTGCAAGCTTTTTTCTTTACGGGTAAAGACGGGGCGTCAAATAATCAAGACAAATGCGGCCGTATCGAGCAGCGACAAGCATCTTTAACCTCCTCACGTCGGTTACGCCCCGAAGTGCTACAAATCTGATCATAGTATCATCGGAAGCCTTAACCAAATATCTGTGGAAAATACATCCTTTGTTGGAGTTCAGAGATTAGTGTTTCTCTATGGAAACTTCAATCTTTCCGAAAGTTTTGGCTTTAAGTAGCCGTCGTGACTGCTCAGCCATCGATGTCTTCATAAGGACTGATCCATCACGGAGCTTTCTCATCTCATCGACTTCACCACCAGCAATTTCTTCAACTTAGTTACTGATAAAGAATGGGCAATCATCTAAAAAGCTCATTTCGTAAATCCTGGAAACAACCGGGAATCGAGGTAAACGCTCATCACGTACATAGTCAACTGGTACTGGAGTATAACGCTTTCTTTTCTGACGCTTTAAGGACGCTGTTTCCTGAAGGCTGCCCCCCTTATTTGAGGATAAAGTGAAAAAGGAGGAGGTTACTTTTTCGGTCCCATGAGTACATGGGATAAGAAGGTCGACCTTTGGCAAAGCCAAAGGACGCCCGGTATCTCAGGGGATCGCTAAGAACTAATCTCCCAATAGCCAAGAAACACCTAGCCAAGACCCGAAACTTGTAATTGGGGGAGGGTTAAACCTTCATCGAACTTTACTGCCAGAGGCAGGGACGTTGGCTAGACAGGATAGAAGTGACATTTAAGAGGGTTAGGAAAGAAAGGCAGAAACAGTAATGAATAATAAAGAGCACAGACACTCTCAGGCAACTCGGCCGACACCTTGTTAGTCTGGCCCTACACCGAGGCCAATCCAGCATGGGTAACCCTGATCTGGCACAGCCCTCGGCATCAACAAGCACACAAGTCCCCACATCGACGTCAAGGTCATGGTGTCATAGAGGAAGAGTGCCGATAATGCTACCGAGGTAATTAAATGCGCCGAAATTAGGTAACGGTACTCGCCTGAGTGTAAGGACGTTACACACGAATATCATTGAGGTAGATATTTTGACAGTTACCGGAAGGGGGTTGAATTATATATATATATATACATACCACGTATTCCCCTAATTCCTACAATCCCTTCCATTTTAGGCGACATCACTTCCCCGTAAGTGTCTGCTTTGCCATGACCATGAATAAGTCGCAAGGCTATACACTAACTACCGCTGGGCTAGAGCTTGGGAATTAATGGAAAATTATTTTACGTTGCTAGCTTTTGAGTCAGCTTTTCTAATTCTCTTTTTATACATGTGCCAGGTGGTGAGACTCAGAATATTGCTTATACCGAAGCTCTCCAATAGAATGATGTCCCTTCCACTAACACAGCGAATATCATATAGTTAAAGTTAACATACATATATCATCATTATAGACCGTTGAGCCTTTCAGCGTTCAGTCTTTCAAGCCTCTGTTAATTTATTAAACGTCGCCAAAATTCTTTATTTGCAACTAATGCTGTGGCCACATTTAGTTCTATACCTCATATATTTAAATCGTTAGAAACTGAGTCTAACCATCGTCGTTTTGGTCTCCCTCTACTTCTTCTACCCTCCATTTTCCTAGGAAACCTATCCTCCTCCAGTCACCTCACATGACCCCACCACCGAAGCCGGTTTATGCGCACAGCTTCGTCCATCGAGTTCATTCGTAACTTAGCATTTATCTCATCATTCCGAGTACCTTCCTGCCATTGTTCCTACCTGTTTGTACCAGCAATCACTCTCGCTACTTTCAAGTCCGTTACTTTTACCTTATGAATAAGATATCCAAGTCCACCCACATTTTTCTCCCGTAAAGCAAAGTTGGTCTGAAAACAGACAGATGTAAAGATAGTTTCGTCCTGCAGCTGACTTCCTTCTTACAGAATACTGTTGATCGAAACTGCGAGCTCAGTTCGTTATCTTTACTGCACCTTGAAGTGGTGGTGGTGATTATTGTTTTAAGAGGAAGTACAACTAGCAACCATCCTCTATATAACAATAATCAGAGAGAAATAATGGAAGGTGTGCGACACTTCGAGAAATTAAGGTATCGGCCGAAGGAAGACAAGGGCCACGAAGGGCATGAAAATGAAAGACTCCCTAGGCCTCCATACATAAGACCCTCGGGGTCTGAAAATAACAAGAGTTGACCGAGGGAGGTCGGATAGGATAGATGAAAGTGAGGAGCCTGGCACAAGTAAGTGGAAGCAATACCAGGACTCAGCTGAGGGCCCCGTGGTTGAAACCCACGCTACAAAGTTCAGATGTACGAAATCACCTCAAAGTCGCATATCCAAATCGATGGATTGGTAGAGGTGGACCAATTTCATGGCCAGCACGGTCGCCAGATTTGGCACCTCTCGACTACTTTCTGTGAGGTAGTAGGAGAAGTATGGTGTATGATACTCCTGTAACGTCAGCGGAGGACCTTATTGCTCGAGTCCACGGAGCGACTTAAATTCTTCAAGGACAACCGCACATATTGGGTCATGTGCGTGAGGTTCAGCACTGCCGATGTAGGCTCTGCAATGACGTAGGATGTAGACAGTTCGAAACGTGTTTGTAATGAGCCCGATGCGCTACTCATGTTGAGTTCATTGACGACATGTCGAACTTACACCCATCTCACACTTCGATGTGTTACAGCGTCCAAGCCATGCGTTTCTGCATATATGGGTTCCTTCTTGGAAACCAATCAGTTTGCCTTCCTGCTCAACATACTGTAACGGTTCAAATCCCGTTACAAGATGATATCTGTATTATTATTATTTCATCTGTGTTATTATTATTATTATTATTATTATTATTATTATTATTATTATTATTATTATTATTATTATTATTATTATTATTATTATTATTATTATTATTATTATTATTGTTATTATTGTACCGGGCGGTACACCTCCACGCCGCTTATTTAAACTTTGCGCCAGTTGAAACTCCTCTACTGGAAGAAGTCTGAACTTTGTCTTATGTGTTAATTTTCAAGTTACCCTGAAGATGCCACTACTTGGAAATTTTGAAGTTTCTGAACTGTGTTGTTTTCGATGTATTTTTGTTTTGCTTGTAGTAAGAAGTGTGAACATTCTCTTCTAGAGGACACTACTGAAGAACTACAACGGTGCACCCTAGTGCGAAGTGAAAGAACTGTTTTTTTTTGAGAAAATTTAATTTCAAAAGTTTGTTCTTTGCAAAATTTCTTTCAGTCATTGTTTAAGTTGGCAATATTAACCCTTTCTTTCCCCTTGTTTTGAATTTAGCCAATCCCGAATTTCTTTAATTAAGTTTCCACCAATAACGTGTTTCTTCTTCATATTGTGTAGGGGTTTCCTTTATCCACCAATAAAATGATTGTGGGCGGGTGTTTTCCTTCCTGAAACGCCTCGAACTTTCCGCTAGAGTATATAAACTGCTGATTTTAGGGTCTCTGCGCCACTTCAGTACCATCTTTCAGTGTGTAAAGTACATAGCAGGGGGCGGGAAGCGCCTCTTTTTTCGGGGAGCAGTTCAACGCCAAGGTAATGGCCTTTTAATAACTTCTTTTCTTGCTAGCTCAGCAGTTTAACTCTCGGGGCGGGTCCGAAGCGTTTCTACCATGTAACTTTCCCTAAAATGTAAAGACTCTTAGCATCTATTCTCTTTTAAAGCTACATTTTGGGATAGAGAGTGCTTAACCCTCTCGAGCTCCCACTCATATTGTTTTGAGGTGAACTTATTTCTCACAACCGATTCTTCCTTAATGTAATGTAAATTATTCTTTTCTAAAGTCACCTCCGTAGTATGGGATTAGCCCTTGCATTAGCGGCCTAGAGCCAGATTAGGTTTTAAACAAATGTATTAGGAGTGCAGATCGCCTCCTCTCAAATTGTTATTTTAGAGGTCATGTACTTAACCTTTTTCTCACTTAATAGCCCTCAGTAGGTTGGGTATGTTACCCCTGTGTATATGTCCTTAGAGGACAACTTGAAGGTGGAGTTTGGTGTGGCCTTTGATAGGCTTAAAGTTGAGAGCGAGTGGCTCTTTTTCGTAAATTGAGTGTTGTATGCCTCGAGGAGGCTTTACTGTGTAATTTGGACAAGTGCTCCTGGGCTTGATTGGGGTCTTCGGCCCCTTTGTTGAATTCTGTATATCGTAAAGTTGGGCTAATTGCTCAGAATTGTGTGTCTGGCTCTCGGAGCCCAAATCCTGTAATTGTACATTCTCGATTAGTGGTTTTGCTACTCTGTACCTGCCACTATTGTTATTTCTTGTTTTTTGCTAAGAAAATATAACCTTGTTAAATTTTAAATTCACTTTAATTTCGTAGCCTGAGACCTGTTCACCCCCGCACCTTCTTTCACCTCTAACTACCACGGAAAACTCCGTAACAAGTGGTAGCAGAGCGTGGTTGAATGGGTCTCAATTTAGCCCCTTTTTACGGCTAAACATTGTTTGATTCGAACTCTAACAATTTTCTCTGTTGCTGGAAATTTTGATTTTTTCTTTTTCAAAATTGTTCTGTCATCATGCCCGGCCCTCGCGATGTTCTCCATCTCAACTATTTGCGCAATGAGGAGTTGATCTATGAATTAACTATTAGAAATGTGCAATCTGGAGGCACGGTTGCGATAGACACAAACAAGCTTAGAGAGTTCCTTGATTTGCCCATTTCCATCCCCCCTTTGGGAGAGAAAGAAATTGACGACTCTCTTTCCACGATCACTGAGAATACTACTGGGCTAGCATCTGTAGTTAGTTTTTTTGACGAAAATGATCCTTCTCCGAATCAAATTAAGCGTGTGCAAGCCAGGCTATTTCATTTTTCAAATAGAGTTAACGATCTGTTGCCTCTGAAGTTGAATGACGTTCAGAGGAAGGAAGCTAGTACGTTGCTTGAAAGTATTTCTGAATTATCCAGTAAGGTTACCCAATTGTTAACTGGGGAAGTTCCTCCCAAAACTGATCTACCCGCTACGGTGAATGTAGGTAGCGAGGAAGAGCCTCCTAAGGGAGAAGTCAATAGGATAACCGTTGGAGCTCAAACAACCTCTGCCCCATTGGACAACGAGTCTGAACGCCATATGTCGTTGAATAATGTACGTTCTGAACTAACTTCTTTGCCACTGAAACCTTTACCTACGATGTCACCTGGGTTCAGCAGCTTGCCTCATCCATTGGCAATGTTGCTCAGAGGTATCTCGAAGTTTTCGGTTAACACTACCAGTGAAGTAATTTCATTTTTAAGATTTTTAGTTGAATTTCAGGATCATGCACTTGTGTTTTCTCTTTCCCCATGTCAGATTTTGCAAATCATCTATCCCTATGCAATAGGTATTCTCTCAGACAAAATAGTTAGAGCCATTGCCGAGCAATCATCGATTGAAGACTTCCACGCCCACTTGCTAGCTAACTTCATCCCGGCTAGGGCAAGGTCCTCCCTTATTCAGAAGTACTATTATCGGGTACAGCGCTTGGATGAAAACTTGGCAGATTTCATCCAAGACATTAAGTTTTATACTAGGGGTTTTGCTCTTCATTTTCCTGAAGATCAGATTGTACAGGCTATTGTAGAAGGAATTTCACCATCCTATAGGTCATATTTGTGTTTCGCGGCGTGCCCGCAAACCTTCTCTGAACTTGAAGCATTGGCCGTCTCAGCGGAAGGAGTTAGATACGCCGATTCCTTGCGTGTCGCGAAAGAACCCCTTCCTTCGTTTAGTAATACTCGGCCTCCACCTCGCCGATCAGTCACACCTCGTAAATGTTACGCTTGCGGGTCGCCTGACCATCTCCGGAACAAGTGTCCATTGATCAAATCTAGTAGGGCAAATAATGGAGCTGGCTCATCACAAGGCTGTTTTAGATGTGGGGCTTTCTCACATATCGCCAAGAATTGCCCAAATTCAAATAGCACCCCCTCCTGCTCAACATCTGGTGCAACTTCCACCAATGTCACTAATAATAAGTGACTAGCGGCTTCGGCTGAGTCGACTAATTCTGCTTCCCAAGGCTAAGCCCCTGGCAAACAGGTCGTAAATTCAGGGAACGTTCAGTCTTCAAATTCATCTTTTGAATGCCCCAAAGAGTGTCTTAGGATTGCGGCGGATACCCCCGCACCTGTTCATTTTCTTAAAATTGAGTTAAATAATGAACCAATAACAGCTTTATTAGATTCAGGCAGTGTTTGTTCAATTATTTCGGATCAATGGTATTCAAAATTGAAATCCGTTTGTAAACTTCCTGACTATTGTTCCTCTTCGATCCAATATGTTTCGGCTAATTCATCTCCATTAGAAATTCTAGGTTCTTTACAGGTCAAAATTCGTATTTTTAAATTTACGTGGAAAATCAAATTGTTTGTGGCCAAGCACTTGTCTTGCCCCATTATATCGGGAGCTGACTTCATTTCTCACACTGGTCTTGTGCTCGATCTTCAGAGTAGGTCGTGCACTTTCAAATTTGCTTCCAATTGTAAAATCCCCTTGTTAAAATGTAATTCTGCATCATGTTCATCTATTTCGCCTACCCAGGATGATATGTTGTTAGACCTTAGACATCTACCTGAGGAGCAGGCTGATAGTATTCGTAAGTTGTGTCAGTCGTTTCCAGAGGTGTTCCCTGATACTCTTGGTGTTACTGACCTTATTGAATACAAAATTGAGGTCACGGATTCGATTCCTGTCCGTTTTCCACCTTATAGGCTATCTCCACCAAAAATGAAGGCTTTGAAAGAAATTATCGATCAGATGTTGAAGGATGGTATTATTAGGCCCTCTAAGTCGGCGTATTCTTCACCTATTTTTCTAGTCCCGAAACCCCAAGGGGGGTTCAGGCTTGTCATTGATTATAGGGCTCTCAATCGGAAGGTGGTGTTACAATCTGTGCCCCTTCCTGACCTTCATTCTTGTTTTTCATGGTTTCATAAGGCCAAGTTCTTTACTATCTTGGATTTGAATCAGGCCTACAATCAAATTCCCCTTGCCGAAGAGTCTAAACATCTTACAGCGTTTGCCACGGATTGGAATTTATACGAATACAACCGCGTGCCTTTCGGGCTCCCCACGGGAGCAGCTGTACTCACTAGGCTGCTAGATAGGGTCTTCTCCGACATCAAATTTGAGTACTTGTATCACTACTTGGATGATGTCGTCGTATTTTAGGAGACTTTTGAAGAACATCTAGATCATCTGCGAGAAGTTCTTAATCGCCTTCGTAAGGCTGGGTTAACTGTCAAGTTGTCCAAGGTTGCCTTTGCTAAGCCCTCTATGTCATTCCTAGGGCATATTGTGTCACCCGATGGTGTTGCAGTCGATCATTCTAGAACACAGGCCATCCGTGATTTTAAACCTCCCAAGGACATTAAAGGTATCGCCAGGTTCATTGGTATGGTGAATTTCTTCAGGAAGTTTATTCCTAACTTCGCTAATAGAGCGGCGCCCTTAAACCTTCTTCGTAGGAAAGGCATCAAATTCGAGTGGGGACCTTCTCAACAAGCCGCTTTTGAAGATCTTAAGTTAGCTCTCTGTAATGCCCCTGTCCTTGCTATGCCTGATTTCTCAAAGAAATTCATCGTCCAAACTGACGCGGCGTCGTCAGCAGTAGCTGCAGTCCTTCTTCAAGAGACTGAACTAGGGAGGCGACCCATCGCCTATGCATCTAGGACTCTATCGGCTCAAGAAGCCAAGTATTCCATCTATGAGCTCGAAGGTTTGGCAGTCTTATTTGCTTTAGAAAAGTTCCGTCTCTATCTGGAACAGGTCAAATTCGACCTGGAGGCAGATAATCAAGCCTTAAGCTGGGTCTTAGGTAGGCCGCGTCGTACTGGTCGTATAGCCCGTTGGGCCATCCGTATTTCTGCCTTCCAATTCGATGTCAGGCATATCAGAGGGACCGAAAATGTTGTTGCTGATGGACTCAGCCGTATGTTTTCCAACGAGGTCGAGACCCATGATCCGGTCGATAGTTCT
This sequence comes from Anabrus simplex, assembly GCF_040414725.1. Taxonomy (NCBI): domain Eukaryota; kingdom Metazoa; phylum Arthropoda; class Insecta; order Orthoptera; family Tettigoniidae; genus Anabrus; species Anabrus simplex. The sequence goes on along the minus strand of NC_090271.1, from coordinate 259,595,169 downwards.
TCACCTCCCGAGTCCATGCTATCTGATGTTAATGCCATCTTAACAGATGCTCCCCTGCTCTTTAGTGATATCGAGAAATACCAACGTGAAGATCCGACGCTGGCCCCGATAATGGAAACCCTTTCTTCTGGGGAACATGTCGTCCCTTATGTTCTGAGGAATGGTGTTTTATGTTGCCCATCAAGGCATGATAAGATGATGAAGGTTGTCGTTCCAGCTGTTCTTGTACCTATGATCTTCAAGTACTATCATGAGACCCCATTAGGGGGGCATCTTGGAATCTTTAAAACTCGTGAAAAGATTCGTGAAAGGTTCATCTGGAAGGGTATGGACGGTGAAATCCGTGAACTAGTTAAAGCTTGTAAATCTTGTTTGCTTAGTAAACCCACCATGTCCACCAAGGTAGGCCTTTTGTCTTCGCATCAGGCTTCGCGCCCCATGGAACGCCTGTATATTGATTATGTAGGACCCTTCCCCCAGTCAAAGGGAAATGCCAACAAGTTCATCTTTGTATGCGTAGATGGTTTTACTAGATTTTCCTGGTTATTTCCGACTAAGCTGGCTACCGCTCAGTCCACCATTACGTGTCTAAATTCTATTTTTGCTTCTTTTGGTCCGTGCCAATATATTGTGTCTGATAATGCTAAGGCGTTTACATCAAATCTTTTTCGTAAATTCTGTTTTGACTTGTCCATCTCTCATGTGACGACTTCTGCTTATTACCCTCAACCATCTCTGGCTGAACGGGTTAACCGTAATCTCAGGTCCGCGCTTATTGCATATCATCATGAAGATCATTCTAGATGGGACACGTCCCTGCATTTTTTAGCTTTTGCTTTGAATTCGGCGGTTCATGAATCTCACAAGTTTACTCCAGCTTCTTTGATGTTTAAGTTCGTTCCCAACACGCCGCTCTCTAACCTCTGGTCTCTGAGTGACATTCTACCTGAGACAATAGACCCAGACAACATTAAAGATCTTTGGAAGAAGGCTAAAGCCAATCTTAAAGTCTCTCATGAAAAGGTTAGGGAAAGATATGATCGTGGACGGAGACCCACCAATTTGAAGGTAGGTGACCAGGTGATGGTCAAGAACTTTGTTCCCGCGGGCAAGCTTGCCCCCAGATTTCATGGGCCGTGTATCATTCTCGATTTCCTTACGCCAGTTACGTTGTTATTAAGTAATCCAGCCACCGAGAGGATATTTAGGGTTCACCTGTCACAGGTGAAACCTGTATAATTTCTGTGCTAACTTGCTTCATATAATTTTAAAAGAAATAGGAAGGTTATATTTTTTGAGGGGTTTCACTTTTAAGGCCTTCTGCCCTTTCTGTAATATTTTTTTAATATTTAAGCATTTATTGTAAACCCTCCCCGCACAGTTAAACTGCCATCCTGTCCTTGCCACGGCCATTACCACGCTCCCGTCTCCTGCTCCACTACACACAGTGGCTTGCTTTGGAAAAGAATTTCTCCACGCCGCTGGCCCCTCAACCTCACCACAATGAATGTACCCTACTATCATTCTGGTTCAACAAAAATTCTGCCGTCGAGCTTTAATGTTTCAGTGCCCCCGCAGCCGCGCGGCGCTGTGCCTCGACTGGGATAGAGGAAGGGCTCCCTTTTCTCCAGCGAGGAAGACAGGTGCACGGCGAGCCGGAGCCCCCCTCCCGGCCAAGGCTGATGTGCGGCGCACAACCTGTAACTGGCCCGCGACCTGCATGTTCGCCGCGGGCGCGGCGTGCTTCAACACCACTGCTCCCCTCATAGTGCGGGCGAGCGGTATCTCAGGGTACTTGAGGGGTCCGAGCGGCCGCCTTTGGACGCAAGCTGCAACGGCCGGTCTGGCCATCCAACTTAATCAACATCGAAATATTTAATCAACTACATGGACATTTACTATCAGCAATTACTACACTTGGGAATTCAACAGCAATATTTGGTGGACTTAAAAACATTTTCTTCACTTTCAAGTATTAAAAGTTTTCCTTTTGAATTCTACTTCTACAAACATAAAGACATTACTTCAGCAGTTACTACGAGAATTTTTGAAACTGGATCAAATCAAATTTCAACAATTTTGATAAATGCTTCTGCAGTTAATCTCCATAGCAACATCATAACTTGGACCTTGTTTTCAAACAAAAATTTATGTTATTCTGTGTTACCCCTTGGAGGAATTTTTTTTTGGGGGGGGAGGTCTGTACCGGGCGGTACACCTCCACGCCGCTTATTTAAACTTTGCGCCAGTTGAAACTCCTCTACTGGAAGAAGTCTGAACTTTGTCTTATGTGTTAATTTTCAAGTTACCCTGAAGATGCCACTACTTGGAAATTTTGAAGTTTCTGAACTGTGTTGTTTTCGATGTATTTTTGTTTTGCTTGTAGTAAGAAGTGTGAACATTCTCTTCTAGAGGACACTGCTGAAGAACTACAACGGTGCACCCTAGTGCGAAGTGAAAGAACTGTTTTTTTGAGAAAATTTAATTTCAAAAGTTTTTTCTTTGCTAAATTTCTTTCAGTCAGTGTTTAAGTTGGCAATATTAACCCTTTCTTTCCCCTTGTTTTGAATTTAGCCAATCCCGAATTTCTTTAATTAAGTTTCCACCAATAACGTGTTTCTTCTTCATATTGTGTAGGGGTTTCCTTTATCCACCAATAAAATGATTGTGGGCGGGTGTTTTCCTTCCTGAAAAGCCTCGAACTTTCCGCGAGAGTATATAAACTGCTGATTTTAGGGTCTCTGCGCCACTTCAGTACCATCTTTCAGTGTGTAAAGTACATAGCAGGGGGCGGGAAGCGCCTCTTTTTTCGGGGAGCAGTTCAACGCCAAGGTAATGGCCTTTTAATAACTTCTTTTCTTGCTAGCTCAGCAGTTTAACTCTCGGGGCGGGTCCGAAGCGTTTCTACCATGTAACTTTCCCTAAAATGTAAAGACTCTTAGCATCTATTCTCTTTTAAAGCTACATTTTGGGATAGAGAGTGCTTAACCCTCTCGAGCTCCCACTCATATTGTTTTGAGGTGAACTTATTTCTCACAACCGATTCTTCCTTAATGTAATGTAAATTATTCTTTTCTAAAGTCACCTCCGTAGTATGGGATTAGCCCTTGCATTAGCGGCCTAGAGCCAGATTAGGTTTTAAACAAATGTATTAGGAGTGCAGATCGCCTCCTCTCAAATTGTTATTTTAGAGGTCATGTACTTAACCTTTTTCTCACTTAATAGCCCTCAGTAGGTTGGGTATGTTACCCCTGTGTATATGTCCTTAGAGGACAACTTGAAGGTGGAGTTTGGTGTGGCCTTTGATAGGCTTAAAGTTGAGAGCGAGTGGCTCTTTTTCGTAAATTGAGTGTTGTATGCCTCGAGGAGGCTTTACTGTGTAATTTGGAGCAAGTGCTCCTGGGCTTGATTGGGGTCTTCGGCCCCTTTGTTGAATTCTGTATATCGTAAAGTTGGGCTAATTGCTCAGAATTGTGTGTCTGGCTCTCGGAGCCCAAATCCTGTAATTGTACATTCTCGATTAGTGGTTTTGCTACTCTGTACCTGCCATTATTGTTATTTCTTGTTTTTTGCTAAGAAAATATAACCTTGTTAAATTTTAAATTCACTTTAATTTCGTAGCCTGAGACCTGTTCACCCCCGCACCTTCTTTCACCTCTAACTACCACGGAAAACTCCGTAACAATTATTATTATGTCTATACTATTATTACTATTATTATTGTTCAATTCAATCATGCAATGCCTGTCGCTTCGTGATTGTAGTCAAATTGTTACTTATATACGTGTGTGTAGATTAACACTAAAAACATGTAGCCTACAGTAAGAGTTGCTGTATATCAGATGTAGATGTAGTGTGTGTAATAACTTGTGACATTGTAATATTGCGAAATACTGCTGGAGTAACTGCCGAGTCATCGCTCTGTCATCGTGCGTATTTAGCGGTGAGCTCACTTTGTTTGAGTAACCCAGGGTGCCGCAGACGGTTTCAACATAGTGTGAAACAGTTTGAGCAGGGTGTGAGTAGATCATAGTTATTTCTGGAGATTGCGTAGGTGTATCAACCAATGGTTATAAATACTAGGACCAGCGTCTTATAGCTTCAGTGAACGAGATGGAGAGGCCTCAGTCAGTCATTAGTCATTAGTCAAACGGAAGGTGAACAGTGAAGAAATCATTGGTCATTGAGAGTGTGAGGCCATAGTTGGTCGATCAGTGCAGTTGGAAGGATAGACATTGCCATGAAGTCATATAGGACAGACTTACCAAGAAGTTATCTAGATGGAGAAGAAGCAGTCACGTGGATACTTAGTCGTCAGTGAAACAAAAAGGATACATCACCAAATTAGGCTTGAAACACCTACAGCTAAACACCAATACAAAGGAATACGTCGTAATTGCACTCAAAGTGTTGAAGGTACAGTCAAGTGAACCAGTGAGGGATAAATTTCGTTTATAATTGTTAAATGTCCGGTCAAGAAGAATTCAAATTCATGCCTGATTTCTTTCAGTTTCAATGTCATAATTTCATATTCTCATCTGTTTTATCGCAGCAAGACTATTTTTTCTATACAATTTAAAGTAGACTATATATTGTGTTCTATCAAATTAATTTATCGTTTTATTTCTAGAGTAGAATTACTTAACCTCAAATCTAATGGGTAAACCGAACGCCAATCTCCTTTTCCCAGAACTTATATGGTATGTTGTCAAAAGTAAGCTTATTACCCCACACCCTAGAGATATTCAAGATTCTCATTCTATTATTGCTGCACTGAGTTTTAGCTGGCGCCCATGAAATAACGTATGTGTAAGAAAGCAGGTAAGATCTAAGTGTGAGTTCAAGGTCCGACGATTGTGTATCTTATTTAATGAATATTACTTTTCATATTTTTCATTTTAAATGCAATTTTATATATATTTTTAATTTAGTAAGCGAGTTAGGAACTACCTACAATACTAAGCGTCGTCGGTGTTCTTTTTGCGGACATCCTGTATTTATTTCACCAAACAGCGAACTTGTAAATTACATTTCGTTAAAATTATGGATTACAAGTAAAATTACTAAGAAAGTATTCGTTGCAAGCAATTCGATTACTTCCCAACGTTGGCCATCACACAAAAGTGATCTGGTGACAGGTAGGCCTAAGTGGAAACTTTGTCGGACTCAGCTAACGACCGATGGTCACTACTTCATGTGCACGTATCTGTGGGAATGGATTCTCTTTAAACTCTCTGACGTGGGCAGGTGACAGGGTGGAGAGAAGTGCTGCTTGTTGGCTGACGGCTTTATGGGCTGCGCCAGTAGTTGCGTGGGTGGTCTTGTTATACACAAGCGTGAGATGTTTATATGAATCCGAGCCCAAGTCTATCTCCTCTACAACCAGCTGGCTTCAGTTCTAACATTGTTACTGAGGGTTCGATACCCGACACCAGATGTAGTCCCCAATGTTGAAGTGTCGGCCCCATATGCTCGTGAGAAGGTACATATGGAGCTGTGATGCTCGAGTTGCGAACAAGTGTGAGGTGAAACAAACTAGCTATGAATCAAGTGCCAGTCTGGATCTTATAAGGTGAACTGTTGATCAAGAGGGAGCCCCTACTTGGTCCTGATGAAATGAAATTAAATGAATGCGTAACATTCCTCTACGAACTCAGATGAATATGGATGCGAACATGAAATAGTCTATGAAATTTAAAAGCTATGCCTCATTGCATTTATATTAAAAATGAAATGGATATTAAAATAACTCCTTTAATTATTTAATAGAATTGATAAACATAAACAACAATGAAAAACACAGTTTTGAGGTAAGAGCAAAGAAGATGAACGTAGCATTTCAGATTACTAGAAATATATAAAAAACAAGGCATTATGATGGGAGGAGGTTGTGGTGATTATTGTTTTAAGGTGATGTACAACTAGTCAACCATCCTCTATATGACATTAATCCGAGAGGATGAAAATGGAAGGGACCCGACACTTCGAAAAATAAATATATCGGCCAAAGAAAGACAAGGGCGTGAAAATGAAAGACTCCCTAGGCCTCGAGTGCTCTAATACCGTCGGGGTCGGAAAAGAACAAGAATTGACCAAGAGAGGTCGGAGGAGCCTGGCACAAGTAAGTGGAAGCAATACCAGGACTCAGTTGAGCGCCCCGTAGCCACCAACCCACGCTCCCACGTTAAGAGCCCCTGGGTCCCCTTTTAGTAAGCTCTTACGACAGGCAGGGGATACTGTGTGTGTTATTCTACCGCCCCTACCCATATTATCATGGGAGTGGTGGTGGTGATTAACGGTTTTAAGAGGAAGTTCAGCTAGGCAACCATCCTCTATATAACACTAATCAGAGAGAAAAAATGGAAGGGGTCCGTCACTTGGAAAAATGAAGGTATCGGCCAAAGGAAGACAAGGGCCGCGAAGGGCATGAAAATGAAAGACTCCCTAGCCCTCGCAAACCTAATAGCGTCGGGGTCGGAAAAGAACAAGAGTTGACCAAGGGAGTTCGGATAGGATAGATGAAGGTGAGGAGCCTGGCACAAGTAAGTGGAAGCAATTCCAGGACTCAGCTAAGGGCCCCGTGGTGGTGGTGGTGGTGATTATTGTTTTAAGAGGAAGTACAGCTAGGCAACCATCCTCTACATAACACTAATCAGAGGGAAAAATGGAAGGGATCCGACACTTCGAAAAATGAATGTATCGGCCAACGGAAGACAAGGGCCACGAAGGGCGTGAAAATGAAAGACTCCCTAGCCCTCGCAAACCTAATAGCGTCGGGGTCGGAAAAGAACAAGAGTTGACCAAGGGAGGTCGGATAGGATAGGTGATAGTGACGAGCCTGGCACAAGTAAGTGGAAGCAATGACAGGACTCAGCTAAGGGCCCCGTGGACGCCAACCCACGCTCCAAAGTTCAGAGCCCCTGGAGCCCCTTTTAGTCGCCTCTTACGACAGGCAGGGAAGACCGTGGGTGTTATTCTACCGCCCCCACCCACAGGGGGAGGCCCCGTGGTCACCAACCCACGCTCCAAAGTTCAGAGACCCTGGGGCCCCTATTAGTCGCCTCTTACGACAGGCAGGGGTTACCGTGGGTGTTATTCTACTGCCCCCACCCACAGGGGGAACATTATCATGGGACACCAAAATTAAACATCACAATACAGTGGTTAGACCTGAGGCTCTTTATGGAGCCGAAACACTAAAACTAATGCGGAAATGTGAAGAAAATAAAATTATGAACATAGAAAGAAGACTGGTTTGAAGCATTCTTGGTCCAAGGACAACAGAAGCAGAATACAACTGGCCACGACCTAAAAAAGGAAATCAAACGTTCATGTGGAGAATATAGCACACACCATGCGTAAAAGAAGATAGTCGTTTTTCGGACATTTGATCAGAATGAATAATGAGAGACTGACAAAACAAATTGTTAGTAAAATCATAAAACTTAAAGTACAAACAGCATGGTTTACACAGATATTACAAGATCGCAAAGAAGCAAATATTGACATTAAGGATAATCTTAATATGAAGTGTTTAGGGATAACATTCAAAAAGTGATCTTCAGGGATGAACAAGAAAGAAAAAGAAAGCAACCACATAACATAGAACAGCTCCGGAAACAGAGATCAGAACGAATGAAACAGATGTGGGCAGACGGGAAGAAGGAACATAGCAAGTATTGAAGTATTGATTTAACATGCTCTTTAAAAGTGCTATTCGATTAAAGAAATAAAATAAAAGATGAATTTTTCAAATTAGAAATGTCAAAAAAACAGGTCAAAAATGCTCACGCTTTTAAAGAAGAGGTACTCAACATTATCTTACAAGCTTGTATAAAATAAATCTTAATACATTGGCTATTAGAGGGAGAAAATCCTCTAAGGATAGCTGCCCTTATACTAGGGAAACCACAGAAGTTCAGCCTATGATTAATCCATAAGGACAATAAGAAATTAAAATATGTTTACTTAAATTTCATTGCGATTTTTTAATGTTGAAATATTTATTAATTGTCAGACAGCTACAACCCCCCCCCCCCGCACCCATGGATTATATTTATTCAAATTAGTTTTAAGTCATACAGATGATTTTGCGCAATTCAGAGGGAATCTCTCAAAATCGCAGTTGACATTTCTTGCAGAACAGTAGTAGGGAGTGGAAATGTTTCGAAAATATTCATAGAGAAATTTGTGATTGTTCCGCGCGTGTTTCGCGCGCATCAAACAACATAATAACTTCCCAATTATTAATTTTATACTTGTGGCCCAAGTGCCTTTTATTTTCTGTATCAACCTCCTTGGACTGCTTTTCATCTCGCTCAAATCGGACTGTTGGATAGATAATGACGCCTTTGTTGCATTTCCCATATACTTCGAATTGTTTTGTATTTGTAAAGCAGTCAGCTATCCTTCTTCTTAGTCTATATCAAGCATGAAAATCAAATGTTTATCGAACCAATTCAGTATTTACCGAATATAAAATTAGACATTTGTAGATATTTGCGAACGTGGTACATACAGAATTGTTTAGTAAAAAGCCTACCGTCCGCCTCTGTGGTATAGTAGTTAGTGTGATTAACTGCCGCCCCCGGAGGCCCGTGTTCGATTCCCGGCTCTGCCACGAAATTTTAAAAGTGGCACGAGGGCTGGAACGGTGTCCACTCAGTCTCGGGAGGTCAACTGAGTAGAGGGGGTGGGGGGTTCGATTAACATCTCATCCATCCTTGAAGTGGTTTTCCGTGGTTTTCCACTTCTCCTCCAGGCAAATGCCGGAATGGTACCTAACTTAAGGCCACGGCCGCTTCCTTCCCTCTTCCTTGCGTATTCCTTCCAGTCTTCCCATCCCCTCGCAACATCCCTGTTCACCTTAGTAGACGAGGCCGCCTGGGCGAGGTACTGGTCCTCCTCCCCAGTTGTATTTACCGACCCAAAGCCCCACGCTCCAGGACACTGCCCTTAATGCAGTAGAGGTGGGATCTCTCTCTGAGTCCGAGGGAAGAACTAACCCTGAAGTGGTGGTGGTGGTGGTGATTATTGTTTTAAGTGGAAGTACAACATGGCAACCATCCTCTATATAACACTAATCAGAGAGAAAAAAAGGAAGGGGTCCGACACTTCGACAAATGAAGATATCGGCCAAAGGAAGACAAGGGCCACGAAGGGCGTGAAAATGAAAGACTCCCTAGCCCTCGCAAACCTAATAGCGTCGGGGTCGGAAAAGAACAAGAGTTGACCAAGAGAGGTCGGATAGGAAAGAAGAAAGTGAGGAGCCTGGCACAAGTAAGTGGAAGGAATGCCAGGACTCAGCTGAGGGCCCCGTGGTCGCCAAACCACGCTTCAAAGTTCAGAGCCCCTGGGGCCTCTTTCAGTCGCCTCTTACGACAGGCAGGGGATACCGTGGGTGTTATTCTACCGCCCCCACCCACAGGGGGACTAACCCTGAAGAGTGAACTGATTAAGAAAGAAAGAAAAAGCTCACTAAAATAACATAAAAATTACCAGTCACCAGTGAGTTGCCTTTAGGGGCTGTTACTTAGGTGGCAGACTCCCTGTCAATAAACGAATATTTGTCCTAATTTTCTCTGTTGAATTGTAGTACAGCATTATATTCATATTAGGATCTTTCGTGCTTTTAAAATCTCCATTCGGTGTAATAAAAACGTGTTATTGACTCTATTTTCCTTCCAATCAGCCCGCCAGGTGGCCATGATAGTTAAGGTGTCAATTCTATACGGCCCGACACCGTGATTAGCCGGTTTGAACCCCGTAGGCTCAATTCTATACAGCAAAGTTGGCCTTAAAACAGACCGATGTAAAGATAGTTTCGTCCGCGAGCTGACATTTTCTTTTTTGTTTTTGTTTGCTGTTGTTAACGTCGTATTAACATATCAAATAATAGGAAAGGGTCAGGATTGGGAAGGTACCGGCCGTGGCCTTAGTTAAGGTACAGCCTCAGCATTTGCCTCGTGTGAAAATTGGAAACCACGGAAAACCATCCGCAGGGCTGCCGACAATGCATTTCGGACCCAGTATCTCCCGAATACAAACTCAGCCACTCGCCCAGTTTTTACGAAATATTTTGTAGCTTTAGAGTTATAGTTTTGCATTTAATTTGAAGTTTTATATGATTTTGTTTCGCGTGGAACTTTGTCCTTTTGGCAACCTAGATTGTTCTGGGAAGTCGTTGATACTTTCAAATAACGAAAACAAAACAACAACAAAAAATGTATGTCATAACTGTATGCAGTTACATGTCGCGCCATAGATATGATGAACACGATTCCAGCTGGTAATGGGACTGCCACCGATCAGCTAAGCGTACCCGAAAACTGTACCTGAAATACTGAGTTATGTAGACAAATGCTGGGGTCTGTACATTAATTTAGGCCAGGGTCGCTTCCTATCCCATCGTTGCCTTAGACTTATTAGTGTCAGTGTGACATAACACATTGTAAACCGGAAAAATATTTCGTAAAATATCACTCATCGTCACAATAAGGTGGTGGTGGTGATTATTGTTTTAAGAGGAAGTACAACTGGGCAACCATCCTCTAAATAACACTAATCAGAGAGAAAAATGGAAGGGGTCCGACACCTCGAAAAATGAATTTATCGGACATAGGAAGACAAGGACCACGAAGGGCATGAAAATGAAAGACTCCCTAGGCCTGCATACGTAATACCGTCGGGGTCGGAAAAGGACAAGAGTTGACCAAGAGAGGTCGGATAGCATAGATGAAAGTGAGGAGCCTGGCAAAAGTCAGTAGAAGCAATGCCGGGACTCAGCCAAGGGCACCGTGTTCACCAACCCACGCTCCAAAGTTCAGAGCTCATGGGGCCCATTTTAATCGCCTCTTACGACATGCAGGGGATACCATGGATGTTATTCTACCGCCCCCACCCACAGGCGGACATCGTGACAATAAAGACACTTACAAAATTTCACTTCAGACATATAATTAACAGGTAATAAAAAATCTACAGCCTGTTTTCCGGTCAGTGACCGGGGCAGGGATGGAATGAATGAAGCCCTCAGCTTGCGGCGAGGATAGGAATTGTGCCGGCTGCCGAACCCTGCCGCATTCCTCTAGGGCAATGATTAATGACTGACAGAAGAAATGAAATGATATTGGAGAGTGTTGCTGGATGACAGGGAATATCGGAGTACCCGGAAAAAAACCTGTCCCGTCTCCCCTTTATCCAGCACAAATATCACATGGAGTGATCAGGATTTGAACCACAGAACCCAGCGCTGTCGCCTGAGCCACGGAGGATCTACATAACAGGTAATACAAATCCTTAAAGTAAACGTTCAAAGAAGTACCCAGGCAGCGCATGGGGGAATTTTATATCAAGACACGTTATCTGACCTATTTATAACGAATGCTGTAGACCAGCACGGGTCCTGTAGTTATTATTATTATTATTATTATTATTATTATTATTATTATTATTATTATTATTATTATTATTATTATTATTATTATTATTATTATTATTATTATTATTATTATTATTGGAATTCTGACAGCATTGTTAAGCTTGTTAATGCTGTGTGGTTAGATCTCTTGTGTCTTGTGAAAATCTCTCCCCCCAGCTCGTCAAGACGCGCTCCTCGCAGTAGATGGCACATCTGGGCCGCAGATCAGTTGTCCGCAGGAGCTGTCAGACACCCTGTCAGCTGCCAGTCAGCGATCAGCCGGGCCATTACGAGCTGTGGGACTCATTAGCCTGAACAAAGCACCGGAACACTTCTTCCATAAAGTAAAACTACTTCTGTCAACAAGACTTCTTCTCAGCACGCTGCATCTTGATATAATTACCATTAGAATGCGATTTCTTCCTTGCAAACAAAAAACACTATCACCTCTTTTATGGTGTTATTTGAAAAGGAATAGAGATTTTGTTTTCTTCCCAAATTACTTCTCTCATCTAAACAATACCACTCGGCCAAGAGGGTCACTTAATTCATTTTTCTTTATTGATGGTGGCAATAGGAAGTTGGGGTGGTGGTGGTGGCGGCGGCCGCGGTGGTGGTTGTGGTGGTGGTGGGGGTGGTGGTGGTGTTGGTGGTGGTGGTGGTATTGGTGTTGGTGGTTATTGTATAAGAGAAAGTATAACTGTGCAACCATCCTCTATTAACAATAACCAGAGGGAAACAAATGAAGGAGTGCGGCACTTCAAAAATGAAGGTATCGGCAAAAGAAAGAGAAGGGCCATTAAGGGCGGGAAAATGAAAGAATCCCTAGGCCTCGTGACCTAATACCGTGGGGATCGGAGAAGAGCAAGAGTTGTCCCAGGGAGGTCAGATAGGATAGACGAAAATGAGGAGCCTGGCACAAGTAAGTGGAAGCAATGCCAGGACTCAGCTAAGAGCCCCGTGGTTGCCAACTCACGCTCCGAAATTGAGAGCCCCTTGGGCCCCTATCGCTCGCCTCTTATGACAGGCAGAGTATTCAGTGGATTTTATTCTACCACCTCCACCAACAACGGGGTCCCAAGTTAGGAGGCCCTGCAGGTAAAACTCCAGTTCCAGTCATAGCCTTAACTGATCGACTAACTTTTCTTGATTACATTGCAGAATGAAAAATATCAGCAAAAAGATACTGCTTGTTCGAAGGAATAAGATACTGAGTGGTGCAATTTTAAGGAATGTGGATAAAACAGGAAACAGTATTTTATCGTTTGTAATTTTGGGTAACAGTGGTGGTGGTGATTATTGCTTTAAGAGGACAGATGTCAATAATCCTATATCAACAGTAATCAGAGGGAAAAATGAAAGAGGATGAGGGTTCGACAATTGGAAATATTAAGGTAACGGATAAAGAAAGACAAGGGCCACGAAGGGTGTGAAAATAAAAGAATCCCTAGGCCTCGGAAACCTAATACCGTCGAGGTGGCGATGGTGGAGGTTATTTTTTTTAAGAGGAAGTACAGCTAGGCAACCATACTCTATACTGTATAACGCTAAACGGGGAGGAAAAATGGAAGGGGTCCGACACTTCGAAAACTGACGATATCGGCCAAAGAAGACAAGGACCACCAATGGCGTGAAAGTGAAAGACTCCATAGGCCTGGAGTACTCTAATACCGTGGGTGACGGATAGGAACAAGGGCTAACCAAGGAAGGTCGGATAGGATGGATGAAAGTGAGGAGCCTGGCACAGGTAAGTGGAAAATGAAATGGCGTATGGCTTTTAGTGCCGGGAGTGTCCGAGGACAAGTTCGGCTCGCCAGATGCAGGTCTTTCGATCCGACACACGTAGGTGACCTGCGTGTCGTGATGAGGATGAAATGATGATGAAGACGACACATACACCCAGCCTCAGTACCAGAGAAATCAACCAATGATGGTTAAAATTCCCGACCCTGCTGGGAATCGAACCCGGGACCCCTGTAACCAAAGGGCAGCACGCTAACTATTCAGCCAAGGAGCCGAACAGGTAAGTGGAAGCAATACCAGGACTCAGCTGAGGGTCCCACGCTCCAAAGGTCTGAACCCCCTGGGGCCCCTTTTAGTCACCTCTTATGACAGACCAGGATACGGTGGGTGTTATTCTATCGCCCCCACCCACAGGGGGATAGTACCGTCGAGGTCGGAGAAGAACAAGAATTGACGAAGTGAGGTCGGATAGGATCGATGAAAATGGGGAGCCTTGCACAAGTAAGTTGAAGCAATTCCAGTACTCAGCTGAGACCCCTTTTAGTCGCCTCTTACGACATGCAGGGGATATCGTGAATGTTTTCTGGTTGAGAAAGTAATACCGTACCACGTTACTTAATTTACCTTGTCTTCAGACACTGTGGTTACGTGACAAAACCGCAATCTGTACGTTTGCTAAAGTCTGTTGCTGGGAGTGAAAAATACGTCTGTTGAGTGTCACATGCTCTTCAGTCAAACACACTCTCTGGCAATACCCGTTCACTTCACGGAATGAGCAGTGCCCGAAATAATTTATATGTGTAAATTGTTTACTGTACAAAATTAGTCACAGGCCTGCTCTGTAGTTCAGAGGGGATGCTGTAACATCAAATAGTAAATACCAACCATCCTGCCCCCACAAAGAGCATCTGGTTGAAAAGTGGTAAAAGAGCCAAGAGTTACCTCGCACTTATCTCTGTAAAAGTGTCAGCCAGTTCGCACATCAATAATGTATGTTGGGTATTCAGCCCGAAGGCTGGTTTGATCCTCTGCAGCTCCGCCAACAGCTGTCATAAATATCCTAGGCGTCACTGAAGAGGCGTACTAGGGAAATGACGAGTGAGGTAGTTTCCCGTTGCTTTCCTCACCGAGCCAGCCGCTGCTATTACGTATCAGTCTGCCAAGACCACTGAAATGCATGTACCAACCGACCCTATGAGCGATATCTTCACACCATTCATAACAGGGACTGGCTGTATAAGCAATGGTATTACTAGCATCACTCATACCTCAGTTACTTTCATATTGTCAAAGCCAAGGATGAGACTGAGACAGGTCAATGAAAGTAACAAATTTGATATAGCCCATACCAGAAGACATAGTGCACTGTGAACACTACATCTCGCCAGCAAAGGCAGACATCAATAATAGCGTGAAATAATATTATCCCTTCTTACCCTAGTCACAAAAGGAAGGGAAAGAGATTGGTAAAAATGAGGGCCGTGGTTTTAGTGGTAATTATAGTTTTAAGAGGAAGTACAACTGGGCAACTATCCGCTACATAACACTAATCAGAGGGGAAGTCCGCTTTTTCGAAGAAATAAGATGTCGGCCAAAGAAAGACATGGGCCACGAAGAGCGTGAGAATGAAAGGCTCCTAGGCCGAATGCTCAAGGTCTAACACCGTCCGGGTCGGAAAAGGACAATAGTCGATCAAGAGTGGTCGGATAGGAGAGATAAAAGTGGGAGCCTGGTACAAGTAAGTGGAAGCAATACCAGGGCTCACCTAATCGGCCCCGTGGTTGGAAACCCACGCTCCCAAGTTAAGAGCCCCTGGCCCCAATTAGTCGTCTCATACGACAGACAGGTAGCCTAATACCGTGGTTTTGTGCTACAGCTCCCACCCACAGGGAGAGGCCAAGGAAAGTAAGACAGGATATATGATATTGAGGAGCCTAGCAAAAGTAAGGGGAAGCAATACCAGAGTTCAGCTAGGGCCACGGGGTCCCTAACCCATATCTGAATACTGCAAAGTTAAGAGTGGTGGTGGTGGTGGTGGTGGTGGTGGTGGTGGTGGTGGTGGTGGTGGTGGTGATTGTTGTTTTAAGAGGAAGCACAACCGCGCATCAACACTATATAACAATAATCAGAGAGAAAAATGGTAGGAGTCCGACACTTCGAAAAATGAAGGCATCGACCAAAGAAAGACAAGGGCCACGAAGGGCGTTTACGCTTTGTTTTGCGTCGCACAGACACAGATAGATCTTATGGCAACGATGGGACCGGAACGGGCTAGGAGTGTGAAGGAAGCAGTCGTGGCCTTAATTAAGGTACAGCGCCGGCATTTGTCTGGTGTAAAAATGGGATACCACGGAAAACAATCTTCAGGGCTGCCGACAGTGGGGTTCAAGTTTACAATCTCCCGGGTGTAAGCTCACAGTTGCGCGCCCCTAACCGCACGGCCAACTCGTCCGGTAGGCGTGAAAATGAAAGACTGGCTATCCTTCGCAGCCTAATAGCGTCGGGGTCGGTAAAGATGAAGAGTTGACCAGGAGAGAGCTGCCTTCTCTTGTAATACTATTCCCGACCGCTAGAGCGCAACCCGGTTCCGATCTCCTTATGATTTCATTTCTCTTTCTCTGCTATAGTTATCTTCTTTGGCGACTTTTGATGTGCCTAACTCGTACAAGATGGAGGATTTCAGCCTCTATTTTAAAATCATTTCGCGTTCTGAAACACATTTATGCGTAGAATGCCACGATCTACACAACTCCTACGTTTGCATATGTGCTGGCAATGGTGCAAGTTGTATACCTCCGACTTATATGATATATTTCCGTTCCTCAAACTCGACTCCTGTATCCTAATCCACTTTCGAAGTTCCTTCCTTTGATCCCTCAACCGAGACCGCCTCTCCTTTATCCAAATCCTACGTGATCCGCATCCCCCTTCCCTACACTTTACCCAAACTCCTCTACATCTTTACCGGCCCCACGCCCCGACCTAAGGTGATACTGAACTGCGATCAGTGACGGGACGCCCTAAACCCTATTTTCCTTTCATTTCTCACCCTGTAAAAAAAATTGTTATGGGAAAACTTGTGTATAAATAGACACTTAAAACCGATTATGTACAACTTCTGAATAAAACTTAAATTGTAAATATCCCCAAACTATCTACTCTGAAAACACAAATTAATAAAAAATTACAGAATAAAAGAAAAAAAGGAAAGAACAAATACTAGCCAGTAGACCAAACACCTGCCATCTCCTTATTTCCACACATTCTTTATCCACCTCCTAAATCCCTCACTTCAGCTTCAACCCGCCTGAATCTCCTAGGCAGGGAGAAGGCATCACCCAATTAGGTGGCCCGCCTTCCCCTTCAGGGGAGGGATGAAAACATGCTGGAAAAAATAATTAAAAGAACGTTGCATTACATTTCCCTTTTGCTGTGATAATACTCTGTGCTCTAACTCAGGTCATTTTACTTAGTTGTCTGTCGTGTCGAAAGCAAGTTTGATATTAATGTAATTGGGACCTTGTTTTAACACGGAGCTGATTTTGTTCCTGTGTTTAATTGTAAATGCACTTCCCTTCAGCTCGTATTTTCTTTGCCTCCAGAGCACTCGGCGTACTTATCATTATTGTGTATCTGAATATATGTTTAAGTGTTTGACGTATGCCTTTAATGAGCTATGTTTTTTTCTTTCCTTCGGGGAAGATTGTATTTGAGGTTTTAGAACCCAATTTTATACTTTATACAATTTTATACTTGTTTCTGAAGCTCAGCTTATTGTGCCCTATAGTGCCTTGGTTCCCATCAGGCAAACGCCGAGATCGAACCAAGTGCATTATAGTGATCAATACATCCACCAAAGTGCTGGTGCTCGGCACATAGCTTACCTTGCGATGCGTATCCACTTTCAGCAGCTCAGGAGTGCATGATTCAGGGGATCGGGGTATAAACAAGGGCCTAATTAGATAAATAAAGAGGATACCAAAAAGTGCAAGGTAAAAATAGATCCTACAAAAATAAATAACAGAAAACTATGCTGCATTCAAAGTTTTACAATAAGGGGTTTATTACAATCAAAGCAATATTAATGAAATACAAATATAAGAGTTGTCCAGATATACATGGGATTAATAAAATATGGAGCCGTCGATCGTCAGAGCAACTTAGTGGTCGAGAAAACACACTCACGAAACCTCCTGACTGTAACAAGCATAAAAATAGGGTAAGTAATGCAGTATAAAACGGATATCTATACAAATTCTGGTCTAACAGCATCATCCTACTCCTCTCTATTCTATGCCACAGTACTCAGAACTCTCCACCTACCTAATATAAACAGACATAATAGAGTGCTCTAACAGAGCATCGACCCCTGGGCCAGCTAAGAGCAACGCACCTAACATAAACCTACATTATACAGTGCTCAAACAGAGCATCGATCCCTGGGCCAGCTAAGAGCAAGGCACCTAACAAAAACATAAAAATAACAGGAACTCTACTACGTCGTCCTATGACCAACACATAAAGGGCTAGGCGTATAAAATGACAGATACAAATGGAAATGTAAGCATAACTAGTACGGTAACAAAATGGTCGATGTTTCCCTAAACGCTTGACAGACAGCAGTCTGCTATTTACTGCCCCATTGCTGTGTCGTGACGTAACACATCTTCCTCCCTCGCTCACTCTCGGCACGTGACCCGAGTCGGCCATGCTTTATTTCTATAAATAGCTTACAGCTGACGACTGGGGAACCAACTGCAGGGTGAATCTTACAAGTACACTATCATAATAATACTGAATGGAAAAGTTATCACACAAACAAGGAATATGCAACATACAACCTACAATTAAATTAACTGAGTTCGAGTCCTGGGCATAGCTATACTGTACAACGATCTATCCTAATATAAATTTACATGTTGGCTGATGGCCAACCTTGTTCCTATCCTGAGGAGTTTAACATTGCATGCTTCTTACAAATTGGAAAGCTCTGACCTGAAATAATCGATGGACATGACGGAACGACCCCTCATTGGACAGCTGGAATTACTGCATCATGACAGGCTTCGACGCTGGTGACAGATACGGGCTGGTGACTGGAGACATTCTGGCTGGCGAGAACATTTCTTGCATCTTCTCAGGTGGTTGGAGGATGTCCCCTTGGGTGTCGTGATGAGCAGGTGCGCCAGATGTTCCTAGGTCGACTCCCGATGTCGTGAGGACTTCTGGTCTTCTTCAGCTCCCGTTACTGCTTCCTCAATATAAATGGGCAGTAGCTCGTACTGGGTTGATGTAGGGAAAACTGTAAAGAAATGTAAACTGTAAAGAAATGTCTATTACACACAGTCCGTATTCGATGCCTGTTTCCACTACCACCATCCCTCATGCGGTTGTTTGACCAAGTCATACAGAGTTTAGACTTGATACATAAATGTTCTCTTTATCAAACATGAGAGCAGTTTCATGTTAGACTTTCACTCAGACCGACCTTCCTGACACAATAGATAACCTGAGCCTTAAATAATCCGTGCGGTACGTTTGTTACAATTGAACCTCAAGTAATATGAAGCTATTAGTCAGTCTAATTATTAGCAGCACATCCTCTCATGACAGCAGATCAGCGCATGTAATAGCAAGAATTCAGCTTAATTATCCATGTTGATTACTTACTTTTCCCCAGATGCAATCGTGCTAGGTGAATGCAGCTCGAAGATAAGACGCTATTCTGGATGCCGACTCGCAGCGTGACGACCTCGTTCTAGCAGCCGTACAGTCAATGAATGAATCTGACGTGCTCGGCGGTCATGTCGTTATAATCAGGCTGGCGTCACCACGCTTGTGTGTTGGCGGTCTGTATACCCCGCGCCCGCGACTGGTAGCTTCTCCCGCACAAAGAGTGACAAGTACCTCACTTAACGTATGCACTTATAATTATAGCCATGTTGCATATCAAAATTTACCGGATATTATGCAGGTTGCAGTTCTCTTATCAGATCTAGAGCATCTCTTCTGTAGCCGGAGATATTAAATTAATTTCTTCTTCCCTCCAAAGCTTTGTCAGCCCGCGAGATTCACGAAGTGGTGCGCGTCCAACACTATTAATAAAGAAGCTTCGCTTGGGCAATAAATTCCTTTTATGAGTCTCTGGAATTTTCATAATGATACTGCTGCTATGTTCCCACGAGAAATGCTCCTTCTGGACTCTCTTATATAATAAGCTGCTATACAATGACTTTCATGGTGGTCTCATGTAATCCCAATATCTAAGGCTAAAATCCAGACTATTTGCACATGAACTGAATGGTTCATTAAATATGTGTGGTTATGAGAATATTTATGGGTTGTAGTAAGGATGTAAGGGAGAGGGCGTATAAACCTCCGGTAAGACCGCAGTTAGAGTATGGTTAAAGTGTATGGGACCCTCACCATGACTACTTGATACCAGAACTGGATAAAATTCAAAGGAAAGCAGAATCATTTGTTCTGGGTGATTTCCAACAAAGGATTAGCGTTAGGAAAATGCTGCAAACTTCAGCGGAGCTTTCAAAAGTAGGAAAGATCACAATATGATGATAAAGTTGGAATTCAGAAGAACAAATTATGGCAAATATTCATTTATAGAACGAGGAGTAAGGGATTAGAAGAAATTATCAACAGAAATAAATGTCCAATTTCTTTGTTAAAGAAAAGCTTAGTAAACAACTGATAGTGAATCTGCTACGTTAGCGACATCCCTATGACAGACATTAATATCCTTTCAAAATACAAAATACTGTTTCTCATCTTGTTGTTCATTTGCGATGTGTTTGAAATATTCTCACGTCCGAAACAGACGGGAATGGTGTGGTTGATTGATATATTGACGAATAATGAGTGTGCTGCTTTATTCATTACGTGATTCCTTTTGTTAGACCTCTTCTTTGATATTGCTGGCTCTTGGTGTGTGTGTGTCTATGTATGGTGCGCATGACTGGTAATTCCCACGCCATTCCTGTTCTGAGAGGTATTTTCTTTCTTTATTTAATATTATTCATTTATTTTTCTCGTTATATTGTTTCTTTTTCACGTATGTGATACCTTAGTCATCCCCTCATTCTTTATCTCATGGCTTTAATTTGTACGAGAGTCATTTTTTTCATTAGGGTATTGGAAACTTCTTCGAGTTTTTTTATATCTTCGCAGGATTGTTTGTTTTTTGGCTAGATATTTGACTTATTGGCCTATCTCTTGGTTTGTTGTCGCCGTAGGGGTAAGACCATTCGTTTACAGATGTATTTTGTAGGTATCACACATCCACAGGAGCGATCTCTTTTTGAGTGCAGATCGTCAAACTCCGTTGCTGTCTTTGTGAAACCAGCTGTTTCATCTCCCGTCACAGCTAACTGCGATTTCTTCTTTTGGGATATCCTTGGCAGATGTTGTGCACGTGATGTTTTTGTTTTTCTTGTGTTCCATTACTGTATGGCAGGGCCTCTCAAACGCCCAAAATCTCACGCGTGCAGATCGAGGCGCAAGGGCTCCGTGCACTGTGCATCGGTGCCGCTCGCCTTGGCTCGGATCAACGCTTCGTCTCTGGGCTACTCGGCTAAGCTCAGCTCTACTGGGCTATACTCGGCTCAACTCAGCCCGGATTTGGAGTGCTACGGCGCAAGTGGGGCAGAGGGAGACAGGAGGAGCGAGCGAGACAGGCGTGAGAAGCAAAGAGAGAGTAAGCGCTATTGCTCCAAATCGAAGAGTGGCGGGTCTGCACTCTGGTCAACCAAGCCAAGTCGTCTTTTGCACCGTGCACAGTACATGCACCACGCGCATGCACCCTGTGAGGCCCTGCTGTATGGGTTTCTTAATGTGATCCGAGTGTATCGTCCGCTGTATGACGTTCTGTACGAGAACCTTCGTGCCAGATTTTCACCTACTGGCGTATTTCGTATCGCAAGACGTTTGCTGGTTTGAGAAAGATCTGTCGCGTCTGGCGGTTACTTTCCTATGTGAATCCTATCTCTCAGGAATCTAGACCCAAAGTTGCACTCACTACCCAAATAAAAGCTCGTTGACTACTATTCCTTGGTGCCAACAGATCGATTTACTCTTAGAAAGTGAATTAATAACAAATTTGGCTGACCTCACCGAATCAATTCAAGCAGTAGATTTAAGCCAGTATTTATTTACAGTTATACTTACAGCCTGTATTGGATAACACTCCCACTGACGAGATTTGTTGCAACAATCAACCTAAGTAGTGTCTTTATGCTCACTTTACTTTTAAACTGTCGTTACTAACTTTTCGCTTTACTCGCTATATTCACGCTTCTATCTCAACAAAAGAACTTCCGGAAAGATAGACGTCAATTTCTTAAACAACACTAGAGCAATATATGAAGCTAATCAGCATCTAAAAGCCAACAACATAAACCGTGCGTTGGCAACGATACAAGAAGCCCGAGAAACTGCAACCATCCCGGTCATACAAAGGACAGCCAAACCATGGTTCGATACAGAATGCTATCTGCTGCGAAACGAAGTTCTGCAAGCCCTACATGTGGCCAAACTACATAAAGAAAGAACCGTTCTGGAAACATACGCAGTCAAACGTAAAGAGTACAAAGCCATGCTGAAAGCGAAAAAGCCCTATATGTAGAAAATCAAGCCCTTAGGGAGGCAGAAGAAGCACTTAAAGACCCTTTTGTAGCCACCAGGAGAAATTCCAATAGAAAAAAAGCGGAAATCCAAATGGAAGTATGGGAAAAGCACTTCTCACAGATTCTGAACGTAGCACAATCGCAAACTGCATACAACACTACCCACCACACAAGAACTAGCACAGTCTCACAATTTACAACAGAGGAAGTGAGACAAAAGACAGGAGGCGACCGGCCCAGATGGGATCTACAACGAAATGCTAAAAGACTCATCAAAATCACTAAGTGAACTATGGACAGACCTGTTCAATAGATGCCTATCATCAGGGTAAATACCAGACGAATGGAGGAAATCCACGATAAAAGTCATCTACAAAGGTAAAGGCGAAAGCAACGACCCACACTCATACCGTAGTATTGCCATGGAGAATACCATTTTCAAAGTCTTTACAAGCCTAATCCTCAAGAGAATCACTCCGGCACTAGATCCAATGATCCCTGAACAGCAATTCGGGTTCAGGAAAGGAAGGTCCACCTTGCATGCCGTAAGGAATCTATTAAACGACATAGAGGAAGCTCTTAGACATCCCAAAGGAATTTTTCACACAGTATTCCTAGACTTCACAAAAGCTTTCGACTCATTGACCAGATCAAAGCTTGATCAGAAACTAGAACGGAGGACCACGGATTCACATGGGTAATAAGGAACATTTTGGCCTACAATAAAGTGGAAGTATATGACGGAATATCGACCTCAAAATAAATAATCCAGACAAATGGAGTTCTGCAAGGGGACCCACTGAGTCCCATCCTATTTAATGTCGCGACAGCAGACATCGCAATGATTCTAGAGGAAACAACTTCAGTTTCTCTCTATTATTACGCAGACGACATGGTCCTGGGTTCCCTAAACCGGCAAGAGCTACAGAAGGTCCTAACAACCTTCAAAATTGGGCAGTCGATAACGATCTCAACATAAACTACAGAAAGACAGTGTGCATGGCTTTCCGAAAAGGGGGAAAAACTAGCAGCGTAAAACAAAATGATTCTCGGCGAAGAAGAACTCACGTCGGTCAATACCTACAAATACCTCGGCGTCACCCTGCAAACAACGTGCCACTCTTTTAGACACCACATAAAGGAACGAGCAACAGCTGCCATCAGAGGAATATACGATGTGAAGAACATAACCAAACTCTCACTACGAACAGCAATGACACTCTTCCACGCCAAAATAACCCCCACTATCTCATACGGCCTAGAGATAATATGGGAAAGACTAACCACAACAGACCTCACCACGATAGAAAAGTGAAAGCACGATTCCTTAAGAGAGCACTGGGTGTGGCAAGATCATCACCGTCCAGATTAATCTATGAATTAACAAGGGAACCTTTCTATATAGAAGACCTCCGATTCAAACTAAACCTGCCATCTACCCTGCAAATAGAGAAGGTACTTGAGCAGAAGCATCTGAAGCAACAGAACATACCACTGGATTTTTACGCAACGGAAGCAATGACCGATAGACGATGGACACAGGAAAATCAGGAACTAAGAAACGTAATCACCAGACTCGCCATACACGGCTTCCATCACAAAAGTTTCAAAAACATAAAATATCACGAACCGAGCAAAGAATGTATATGTTCTCTGTGTGAGAATCCATGCGACAAATACCACATACATTGTGTAGTAAAAGGGAAAAGAGCATAGTTGACTATAGCAAAGACTAAACCGCCTCGAGCATCTGTAAATCGCAGTATGTTGTGTGACAGTATTTCATGCTTACTTTGCAACCTTGAAACCTAATGTTGTATCCCATTATATGGCCATCTGGCTGCAATAGATTCTTATTTTATTTAATTTATACGAGACGCCATGGTTAACTTCATGTTTTTCTTTCACTCAGGCAGAATCCATACTTCTATTTTCCGTACTGGGTATTGATTTCTTTCCTTGACGTATGGGCCTCGGTTTAAGTCACGTTTTTCCTTTCTTACCTTAGAATTTAGTTGAAGGACTCTTGGCTTTAATTGCTAGTGGGTGTGGATTTTTCTTGGTAGAAAACGGAAAATAGTTATGAGAATTGTTTTAGGATTCAACTGATTTTATTAAATACCATATGCCAGAGTTTATGATACAGCGATAAGGAGCCTTGATGTCGTCTACCGCTATCATAGACGAAATTGACATGTGTACTGAAGAATAGTAAATCCGTGTTACGAGAAACTTCCTTTTTTATATTGTACAAAGTACTTTTTGATTATTTCACTTTATTTTCTTTTACCTTAGTACATTTGAAGCCTCTTCGGTCATTTTACCTTTCGTTGTAAATTAATAGAGGGTTTATGTTAGGCATTGGGTTCAACTAACGGGTTGCACGTTAGTTCCGGTGGGGTGGTGGGGGGTAGTCCACGGCCTTTCGCATTTTCTTGGACTGCTACAACTGCGGATTGATGTATCTCTGCGATCTTTGATTTATTTTGGTTTGATTACGTTGTTGCTGTATTCACTGGGTAAAGGGCTCCGTTACAAATGGTAGCATTAGAATGTGGTTCACAATCGAAGTATCATACCCCCAAAAAAAAGGAACTTTCGGTGGGATAAAGTTGACCACGGTAGTTAATATTTCCTCTTCCTTTGTGGTCGTGTCTGGTGTGTGTATTATCTCTGGATTTCTAGATCAGACAAGCCTTGTTTACTGTGTGTCACGGTATATTGTTTGGCTTACCCTTTATTGTTCCTTATTGAACCATTCTGTTCATGGACCAATAGTATAGATTTTAGTGTTAGATATTGGGATTACATAAGACCACCCAGGAAGTCATTGTCTTATAGTTTATTTCATAAAAGATTCCAGAAGAAGCGTTCTCGTGGGAAGAGAGCTAGAGCGTCATTATGAAAATCTCCAGAACCTCATTAAAGGGAGTTATGTCCCAAGCCAAGCCTCTTAATGAAGATTGGGGACGCTTCCCGGATCCCGGCAAAACTAACCTTCGGAGGGAAGAAAGAATTAAATTAATATCTTTGGTTACGAAAGAGATGCATTGGATCTGATACAAGAATTGCAACCTGCATAATTTAAGCTTAATTTTGATATGCAATATAACTGTAATCATAAATGCATTCGTTAAGTAGGGTACTTGACGTGCTTTGTGCGAGATCTTCGAGTCGCGGGCGCGCGTATCCTGCACGCGATCAAGCGGCGTGGCTACGCCAACCTGATTATAAATGCAAGGCCGCCTGGCACATCAGCCTCATTCTCTGACCGTAAGGCTGCTTGAACGAAGTCGTCATGCTGCGAGTCGGCACCGCGAACAACGTTTTATCTTCGAGCTGCACATACAACTAGTACTACTGAACCTGCGAGGAAGTAAGTAATTAACTTGCATATTCAGCTAAATTCTTGATATTACCTGTGTTGATATGCTATGGTGAGATGAGGTACTGCCTATAATAGACTGATGAACTAGTAGCTTCATATTTCTGTGAGGTCAAGTTGTAACTGACGCAATGCTAGAATAAAGGTAGGCTCAGGGTAGTTCTGATACCACGACATGTTGTCCGAGTGAAAGAATAATAACAGTGTTACTAAGAGTGATGAAGAAACTATAGTGTACTAGGTTTTAAAATTCAGAACAAGACTTGGTCAATGTAACGTGTGAGGCACGATATTGGTGGAAACAGGCATCGAGTCTGGACAGTCTGTAATAAGGAAATTTGTTTTCAGTTACCCCTGCATCAAGCCAGAACGAGCTTCTACATCATCATTGCGAGGAAGCCACAACGGGAGCTGAAGCCGGCACGACATCGGGAATCGATCCAGGAACGTTGGGCGTACCTGACCAGCGCGACATCGAAGGGGACATCTTCCAACCATCTAAGGAGCTGCAAGAAGGATTCACGCAAGATAGAATGTCTCCAATCGCTCACCAATATCTGCTGCAAGCGTCGCAGTTGGTCATGATGTGGTAAATTCAGTGATCCACAGGAAGGGCCGCTCCGTAATGCCATCAATCATATAAGGTCAGAGCTTTCCAATTCTGTTTCAAGCATGTCATTTAAATTTAGATAGGAACAGGGGGGGGCGTCAGCCAACAGGTTAGTTTAAGGTAGGAAAATTCTTGGTAATAAAGAGCTAGGCCTCAAGCTCGAACCCCGTACATTAGGGTAGATGACAGTTTGTATATTCCTTGCTGGTGTGATTATATTTCATTTCGATAGTATTATATTAGTGTACGTGTAATCTTCATGGGTCAGGTCGAACTCCCTTGGTCATGGTAGGTAAGTCTGACAGGCAGGCACTGTTTATTGTGTAGCGTTTAGGCATTTGTCTCTGCAGACGTAGGTTGTATATTTGAGATCAGGATTTACCCCGTAACTCACCTAGCTTTACTGACAGGGCGAGCGAGTCCGTATGTTTGAGATGTGGGCATTATGCATGTAGCTGACTGTATGAATTGATACGAGAGAGCCCAGCACAGTTTGAGAGTATTGGATGCATTTGAGATGCCTTATTATGGCTATGTGACTAAAGCGTACGGAATTGTGCCTTTGTATTATCAAGTATGAGCCCATGGGAGGCGGAAATAAGATTTGTTGTATTGCTGGTGAGATTGAGATGAGGGCGTGTAGCCCGTGTGTATTTAAAAGAGCGCTTTTAGCAGCCAGATTATGTGAGGTACTTTGAAAGGCGAAGTTTCTTAGCACTCAGCTACTAGTCAGTCAGCTGAGCTCATAAATTGTGTGGACTGCAGCCTGTTGAGTGCACTGATGGTGAGGGTTATTGTGCCTGACGTCACAGTCTTGGAACTCGGTTATATTGCTGTCTGCAGCTTGTCGAGGGTGTAGAGGGGAGAAGACGACCTTGATGTTTTGACGCAGGGAGAGATTTTAGTTCTGTTTGTTCTGCTTTAATTTAACACTGGCCCGTTTGATATTGACCCCTTGGACAAGTTGGTTGTGTTCCTTTTTATTTTGTTTATATATGAATATTCAACGCCTTGCTCTTCATGGGACCAGGGATCGAGACCGGGTCAGGACACTGTACATTATGTGCTTATATTTGTTTGCACCAGGGTTCGATGGTACGAGGCATAGTAAAGTTTATGGAAATTACTGTTAGATGTGTATTTCAGCAGATATCCATTTTCTCTTGATTTCATTACTTACACAATTGTAACACGCTTGTTACAGCAGAGCTGTTTCGTGAAGGCAGTGAACTGGTTGTCATCGGCTCAGCATTATCTTTACCCCAGTCACATTTGAAAGCTCTTATATTTGTAAATAGTATTCTTATGTAATAAATCCCTGATTGTAAAACGTTGAATGCAGCGATGTTTTCTATTGGATATTTTTTTGGTAGGACTTTTCTCTTATCCTGCATCATGTCGTATCCACCTAAGTTATCTTTTAGGCCCCCATTTTACCCTGATCCTCTGATTCATGTTCTACTGAGCTGCGGATTGTGGATACGCCTGTAAGGTAAGACATGTGCCGAACATACATTTTTTCTTGGATGTATGGGTCACTATGATGTTCTTGGTTCGAATTCGGCCTTAGCCTGACCTGAATCAAAAACATTATAGGGCACATTATTTTGTTGTTCGTTTGTGATTTGTTTGAAATTTTGCCACGTCCGACACAGAAAGGAATGGTGTGAATATCCCCAGTGATGAGAGTTAATTGTTCACAGGGGAAATGTCGGTTAGAAATCTGACTAAAAGGCTGGAGTTAGCTGTAGGCAAGCATTCGGGGAGTCAGAAAACAGCGATTCCCCAGACAGACCTTTCTGGAAATGAGTTGTTCTTTGATAGACAACTCACTGCCTCAAGCAACAGATTTGAGTAGCACAAAAATACTCATATATAAACTAAGCTACAGAAAAAATTATAATATGGGTTTCGAAAATCTCAAATACAATCTTCCCCGACGGAAAGGAAAAATAGTCATAGCTCATTAAAGGCTTACGTCAAACACTTAAACATATCTTCAGATACGCAATAACAATACGTAAGCCGAGTGTTGTGGAGGCAAAAAACGATTTGATTAAATACAGGAACAAAATCAGCTTGCAGGGAAATTCTTCACCGTTACAAGATCCAGTGGTGGTGGTGGTGAAGATTATTGTTGTAAGAGGAAGTACAACTGGGCAACCATCCTCTATATAACACTAATCGGACAGAAAAAATGGAAGGGGTCTGACACTTCGAAAAATGAAGGTATCGGCCAAAGGAAGACAAGGGTCACGAAGGGCGTGAAAATGAAAGACTCTCTAACCCTCCATACGTAATACCGTCTGGGTCGGAAAAGAACAAGAGTTGACCAAGAGAGGTCGGATAGGATAGATTTAAGTGAGAAGCCTGCCACAAGTAAGTGGAAGCAATGCCAGGACTCGGCTAAGGGCCCCGTGGTCACCAACCCATGCTCCAAAGTTCAGAGCCCCTGGGGCCCCTTTTAGTCGCCTCTTACGACAGGCAGAGGATACCGTTGGTGTTATTGTACCGCCCCCACCCACAGGGGGTTACAAGATCCCCGAACTTTAAAGGAGTAGGTCACCACCCTCTATTAAACCTTTGAGCTACCCGTCCTCGGTCCTTCTTCAAATGCTGCACTGCTTTTTTCCACTTGTTCCAGTGAATAACCCCTATTTAAATTGTAAAGAAGTCATAACCTTGAAATTAAACATCGTTATTCGGGTTCTATTTGAGTCATGTACTCATGGTTTCGTTTTGTATCAGCTGTTTCCCGTAGTGGACGTGACAATGTTGTTTGTGTACTTCTTCTGCGATGGGTCGTTTGCATGTTAATTCTATCCATGTTTGGGGACATTATTTTATGTTCTAACTTTCGGAGCTTTGTAATAATCTCATATTCAGGTTCTTTTTTAACATCGTGTTTATCATGTTATGTTTTCTCTGGTATTATCATATATTCGTGCAGGTTGAATAGTTACCTTCAAGGTTATTCCTTTACTACTTTGGACCCTGTGGTCCAAGTTAATCACAGACACATTTAAGTTTTTCAAATATCATTATTGCATAAGATTTAAATGTAAGTGAATTTTAATGCATGAAAAGTACTGATTCTGTTTTGACCCCTAAAAATATCATGCCCCTTGTTGAACTATCTTAAACTGGTGTAAATTTCCCTTTATTTTTCTCTATATTGTATCCGAGTTATGTGAATATATTTGGTGAGTTTTGAATACTTGTTACCATTTAGTAAATTAGAAGAGTATCTCGTTAATTTAACTTTCGTGTTTCGGTATGTTACTTAATCCGCTCTGTGGATGGTCTTGCGTTTTCCACATTGTTTTGAATTATCACTCAGGCCGGGTCACTGTAAGGTAAGTTAAATTTTCTTATTTGGTTGTGTACTTGTGGTGTAATTCATTTCGAATTGTGTTTTGTTCTTTTAGTTCATCCGATCCGAGTTGAAACTGTAATGCAATTAAGACTATTTTGCAAGCTAGCCCAGTGACTACTTAGTCGTTTCTTCAATTACGGTACAGTTTGTATACCCTTACTCTCGCGATGTGACACGCACGGTAAATGCAGCACATACTGTACCTGATGTCCGAGGCACAGAATAGCAAGCACACGGAAAGAAAATTTCGCTCCAATCCATGCGCAAAATTCGAATGTGCATGACCAGTGTCCGCTGTACTGAAACAGTGTCAACTGCCGTCATACCTAGGTTAATGAAAAACAGTTGTAGGATGTACATTCAAGTGAGCACGTCCTTTATAGTGAGCAAACAAACCTTTTGAAAGAGAAGGTGGAAAAGGCAAGGTTACGAATTTATTTAGAGAAAACAGAATTCGTAACTAAGCATTCCTAAACACAAGATACAGCAGATTCAGAAGAATGAATAAATTCAAGTACCTAGGGAAAATAATACAGCACCGGGCGAGTTGGCCGTGCACGTAGAGGCGCGCGGCTGTGAGCTTGCATCCGGGAGATAGTAGGTTCGAATCCCACTATCGGCAGCCCTGAAGATGGTTTTCCGTGGTTTCCCATTTTCACACCAGGCAAATGCTGGGGCTGTACCTTAATTAAGGCCACGGCCGCTTCCTTCCAACTCCTAGGCCTTTCCTATCCCATCGTCGCCATAAGACCTATCTGTGTCGGTGCGACGTAAAGCCCCAAACGGCCTGATAAAGAAGCAAACACAGAGTTTACGAAGTGGAATTGGCTCATCAATTATCAAAAGGCATTTAAATAAAAAATCACAAACAACCATCATTACAACAGTTTAATAAAACCGACATGCCTTTATGCCTCGAAGAGATAATAATAATAATAATAATAATAATATTAATAATAATAATAATAATAATAATAATAATAATAATAATAATAATAATAATAATAATAATAATAATAATAATAATAATTGCACGGCCTCAGCTACCATGGTTGCAGGCCCTCTCCAACTCTAGGCCTACTCCTCACGCGCTGACTACTCATTGGATCAGCCACATGTGGTGCCCCTTACGCAGAAGGCTTTCTTTCTCACTGCCACTTCGCAGTAAACGGAGAATTTTAAATTTATAGTAATATTTTGCCGCTAAATAAGGGTCAATAGTACAATGGGACAATGATCAATGGATCTGTTTATTGTTAACGTAAGTCAATCTCCCAAAGTTTGACCCCATCCTCATCCTGGGGTGTAACGTATATCACATGGACCCGCCTGCCAAAATTAAAACTCTAGCCCCCTCATATAAAATGTAAAACCTATAAATAAGTAATGTGCATTTAATTACAGCTGGTAGAACTAATGCAATATATTTTCAAGTTATACAAGTTATTGTAAATACAACCGTCCAATGTCGTCACCTCACGTCCCACAGGCGTGGATCTTAGACATTCATTGGTTTCATTTATCAGTAACTACAGAGCTACCGATCAGCATAGTGAAAGGATTATTGTTGTAAAAACAGACACAAAACCAACGCCCACCACAATAGTGCAGGTCTATATGCCTACCAGTTCAGCGGACGAAGAAGAAATCGAAAGAATATATCAAGAGATAGAAGATTTAATACAATGTGTAAAAGGTGACGAGAATCTAATTGTGATGGGAGACTGGAATGCAGTGGTAGGCCAAGGAAGAGAAGGCAATACTGCAGGAGAATTCGGATTGGGACAAAGGAATGAAATAGGAAGTCTGCTGGTTGAATTATACACCGATCATAATTTAGTCCTAGCTAATAGTTTGTTCAAACACCGCCAACGATGACTGTATACGTGGACGAGACATGGAGACATTGGAAAGTATCAAATAGACTTCATTATGATTAGGAAGAGATTCAGAAACCAGATGTTGGACTGTAAACCTTTCCCAGGAGCAGACGTGGACTCTGACCACAACCTGTTGGTCAGGAAATGTCATAAGAAGTTGAAGAAATTAGAAAAAGGAATGGAAGGAGGTGGGACCTAAATGAATTGAAAGAGGAAATGTTTCAAAGAACATGTTGCACAAGGACTAAATGAAAAGGCTGAAGGAAACATAATAGAGTAGGAATGGAGAGTAATTCAGTAGGGCTGCAGAAGAAATGTCAGGAAGGAAGGAAAGATCAACTATCAATCGATAACTGAGGAGGTACTAGACCTGACTGATGAAAGACGACAATACAAGAATGTAAAAAATGAAGAGAGCAGAAAAGAGTAAGTCGTGGTGGCGGTGGTGATTATTGTTTTAAGAGGAAGTACAACTAGGCAACCATCCTCTATTAACACTAATCAAAGAGAAAACATGGAAGGGATCCGACACTTCGAAAAATGAATATATTGTGCTCCAGTGTGAATTAATACCCCGTATACAAAGTTTATTGACCCACAATTGAATACCAGCATGCGTCTTATATCTGGCACCATCAGATAAACTCCAGTTCACTAGCTCCCACTGTTGTCTGGAATAATGCCACCTTACTGACGAAGATCCAGTGCTCTTGTTCGAGAGTACAACAAGATCTGCTAGAATCCTCTGCTACCTGTTCCAAATGACATCCCAGCTCTTAGTCTCCAAAGACTGAAATCACGACATCCGCCCCTTTGTGATGTTGCTCAATGCTTTGGAGGAGTGGAAAGGCCGCTGGAATAACTCTTCTGACTTGCCCCTGCATAACATCTTCAGAGGGGAAAACGTTGCAAATGGATTCCAACTGCCACGTGCAACTTACAATTAGTCCAGACTGAACAGGATCAGGACAGGTCATGGAAGGTGCAGGGATTCTCTCTACAAGTGGAACTTTGTGCCATCTCCAGAATGTGATTGTGGAGCCTCTCACTAGACTATTTCCCACATTGTAAATGAGTGTCAACTACGGGCTTATCCAGGTAGATTGGAAGACTTCCTTATCTCCAACAGCGGAAGCACTACAGTGGATTGAAAAGTTGGACATTCAGATATAACAGATAACACTAATGCCTGAAGTGAATCAATGTTTTTGTTATTGTGTATATAGTGTATATTATGTATATAATTTCCTTGCTATACGCTAATAATAATAATAATAATAATAATAATAATCGGCCAAAGAAAGACAAGGGCCACGAAGGGCGTGAAAATGAAAGACTCCTTAGGCCTCGAGTGCTCTAATACCGTCGGGGTCGGAAAATAACAAGAGTTGACCAAGGGAGGTCGGATAGGATAGATGAAAGTAAGGAGCCCGGCACAAGTAAGTGGAAGCAATGCCAGGACTCAGCTAAAGGCCCGGTGGTCGCCAACCCATGGTCCAAAGTTCAGAGCGCCTGAGACTAAAAAGGAATAAAGGCGATTAAAAAACGAATTGGATAGAAAGTGCAGGACAACTAAGGAAGAACAGCTGAAGGAGAAGTTTAAGGATGTTGAAGGTAGTATGGTCGTAGGAAAGGTAGATGCATCAGACAGGAAAATCAAGGAAACCTTTGGAGAAAGGATATCTGGGTGTATGAATATTAAGATCTCAGAAGGAAAAGATTTCTAGGGAAAGAAATCAAAGCAGAAAGATGGCAGGAACATATCCAACGGTTGCATAAATTACATGGTTCTGGAAGAAGAAGAGGTTGTTGATGTTGATGAAATGGGAGACCCAATTTTGAGGTCAGAATTCGACAGACCTGTGAGAGACCTAAATAGGAACAAGTCACTTGGAATTGATGACATTCCCTCATTACTGACTGCCTTAGGATAAACCAGCATGGCGGGGTTATTCCATTTAGTGTGTAGAGTATGTGAGACAGGAGAAGTGCCATCCAATTTTCGGCAGAATGTTCTTTAACCTATTCTCAAGAAAGCCGGTGCTGACAAGTGTGAAAACTATCGCGCAATTAGTTTAGTAGCTCATGCCTGAAAAATTTCAACACGTATTATTTACAGAAGAATGGAAAGAAAAGTTGAAATTTGGTTTCCGAAGAAATGTAGGAACACGTGAATCAATCCTGACTTTACGTCTGATCATAGAGGATCAAATTAAGAAGGACAAGTCCACGTACATGGCGTTCGTAGATCTAGAAAAGGCAATCGATAATGTTGATTGGACCAAGCTATTTGTGATTCTGAAGGTGATCGGTATCAGATACCGAGAACGAAGAATTATCTACAATCTATATAAAAATCAGTCTGCAGTGCTAAGAATCGAGGGCTTTGAAAAAGAAGCAGCAATCCAGAAAGTAGTGAGGCAAGGCTTCAGTCCCCCCCCCCCCCTCCTTTTCAGTGTTTATATAGAACAGGCAGTAAAGGAAATCGAAGATAAATTTGGAAAGACAATCAAAATCCCAGGAGAGGAAAACAAAACCCTGAGATTTGCTGATGATATTGTTATTTCATCTGATACAGCAGAAGAATTGGAGATATTGCTGAATGGTATGGGTGGAGTATTGGGTAAGGAGTACAAGATGAAAATAAATAAGTCCAAAACAAAAGTAATGGAGTGCAGTCGAATGAAGTCAGGTGATGCCGGTAACATTAGATTAGGAAATTAAACCTTAAAGGAAGTAGATGAATATTGTTACTTGGGTAGTAAAATAACTAATAATGGCATAAATAAGGAGGATATAAAATGCAGATTGGCACAAGCAAGGAAAGTATTTCTTAAGAAAATAGATATTCTCGCTTCGAACATTGATATGGGAATTAGAAAGATGTTTCTGAAGATCTTCGTCTGGAGCGTGGCATTGTACGGAAGTGAAACATGGACGATAATTAGTTCAGAAAGGAGAATAGAAGCTTTTGAAATGTGGTGTTACAGAAAAATGCTGAAAGTGAGATGGATAGATCGATCATGAATGAAGCGATACTGAACCGAACTGGTGAGAGGAGATCGATTTGGCTAAATTCGACGAGAAGAGATAGAATGATAGGACACATCCTGAGACATCCAGGACTTGTTCAGTTAGTTTCTGAGGCATGTGTAGGCGATGAGAACTGTAGGGGTATACCAAGGTGTGAATATGCCAAGCAGATTAGAGAAAATGCAGGATACAGTAGTTAAGGAGAAATGAAAAGCTTAGCTCAGAATAGGGTGGCATCGAGAGCTGCATCGGACCAGTCTGTAGACTAGTGACTCAAACAACACCACCAACACCAGAGCTACAGTATACTCGGTAGCCAATACGGAAATCTCAGTAAGCATACTTTATTCGATTACAACACCAAAAATGATATACCATATATTAGTTTGCGAGGAGTGTGTCCGGCCACTTAAAAGGTCCTACAAGCCCTAACGTTACGCGCCTGGCCTCATCTCGAGAGATCCACTTGTCATTAGTTCCCACACAGTCAAATACACGACTGAAGCCGTGGTTAGTCGATTACTCAATTCTGTGAGAACTCAACTACAAATAAATTATATCTTAATTTTACTATTTTCAGGAATAAGGATAGACATTTGTATGTCTACACCATAGTTCCCTTTCTTGATGGATGGGGTGCGATGAATTTAAATGGCATGGATTTACAGGTTAGACATAATATACACACATACTTCTGGTGGAATATTTATTGCACATATGTAATATAAGGTGATAATATTTAAACATTGTGTCACAAACAAACTTCTGGAAGAAGTTTCATACTAAATTCTAAAATCACTGTAGTTTTTAAACTGCAAATCATCAACAATGTTCGAATGAGTAAAATTACACTTCTTTAAAATACGACTAGATTTAAAATATTTTAACGTTTAGGTAACTATGTTCAGTACACGATTCAGCCATTTCATAAACGTAGGAATGTTCACACCTTGTAACAAGGTAACTGTTCAGCACATCTTCTATAAACTTGGAGGTATCTAGTAGTATGCCTAAGAAGCTTTTCAAGGTTTCTTTATTCTGTCTAAATTTCTCAGTGCATATTCAAAACGCATACTACCAAGTGTCAAAACCACGAATTAATGTGGCGAAAATCCAGAGTGTTATATTCAGGAATAACGTTGAAGCAAAATTAAAGGCAAGAGTATCAGCAACGTTACAGAGTCTTGCATATATTTTAGGAGACAACTTTACCTATAAGATATATTATCAGATAGTTGTTCTCAATAACAGCTGGACTCATCGACAGGGTCGACTCTTCGTTGTACTTCTGTTTCAAGATGGTGAGTTCGAGAACGATTGAGATTTTGAGGGTGGTTAGATGAGATTGTTACTTGTCGTGGCTTTGCGGCAGGTTAACAGTTATATGAAGTACATGGGCCAAAAGTGATGTTATACGTATGAGTTGAGATGTGCGAAACGAATATGTGAAACACTTTCGCACAATATTTTACTTTATACTATATTTAATTTATTTTGTTTTTACTTAAATAGTATTAAGATGAACGCATCTGCTCACTTCAGAGCTCAACATTCAAGCAATTGACACCACCCATGAAATAATCAATATCATTGAAGAATCAGTCCACAGCTCTATTGCCTCACCCACATAACTCAATATTGTATCTGGTATTTAAGTTAGTATTTTGCATGCACTGAATAAGGTTTTTGATGGTGTCCTTTTAAGGTGGCAGAAGTTGAGTGCCATAAGTATATGCAGAGCTGGAAAGTTCCAACCTGTATTTTGAAGATCGTAAACATATTAGATTCGAGTTAATATGAAATAAAGAAACCACGAGAGAACATTTCGACACACTGGGTTTCCTAAAATCTACAGCAATTGAAGGAATTTTATACATGTTTCTTCTTATTCTTCTTATTATTTATTCATCTCGTAAAAGTGAAGTTGCCGCTTATTTCAAGTTTTGTATTAATAGCAGTGTTCTTGATTTTACATCTTACTAACTACTTTTGTGGACTTCAGAGACTTAGATGTGCAGGAATTTTTGTCCCGTGGGAGTTCCCTTTACGGTAAATCTACTCACAGGAGGCTTACATACAGTATGCGATCAACGTTCAGATACAGCGTCACCGGTTTGAGTTGGGATCGAATTCACCAATTTGGACTCGAAAGCGTTCAACCGTCTGAGCACTCAGTCCGTCCTATGCATTATACCGAATGTAACAAAATTTCCGTACAACATTTCAAAAACGATTAATCTAAAGATTAGAAATATGGGGCCCAGGAATGCCCAATTTTTTAGTTACCCAACGTTCAACTTGGTGTATTCAAACATGGTCATTTTCTGGAATTATGATACACTTTTTTGCCATTCTTTAAATTAACCATTGTCAACAAGACATCATACAGGCTACTGGTTGGATTGGCAATTGGCTGGATCTTTTGATCCACCCGAACAGGTCGTTGACCATGTACTGTTACTTGGTACTGCTTGTTGACCACTTGAGGCCCTTAATGGATTTCACGTATCCAAACAACGATGATATATTCCATCGTGTCATCGGGCCCAAGTTGTCCAGAATTGCTTCGTGGAGCGTTCTGGAGAGTTTCAACGACTTCTGTAGCCACCTCCTTCGCCTGATATGAACCCTGTCGTGATTTATTCGACGTAGTGGTGAGGTTCATTCACACCCAAGATCTTGCACCTACAACTAACAGGAAGTTGTGGGTGGTTATCCAAGAGACAAAAGTCAGAATCTCTCCACTAGTGGAATGGATACTACGACATGGTGCTGCACCTGGACAAGCTAGAGAAGGGCGTACAAGATACTAGTGTATATCAAGGTTTCGGATTCAATACCAGCGAGTGAACGTATAGCTAACACTAAGTTCGTATTACTCAGACGGTTAACTCAGAAAAAGCACTTCCGGGACCACACTGACATGAGTTGTATTTCTTTACTACATATGAGGAATATATTAATGAAATTCTCCCCCCCCCCCTGTATTTTCGTTACGCTCTGTATTGGTGTCACTTTTAGAAGCTTCTACATTTTCGTTTCTGATTTTTTCCATCGGCTGTCTTCCCTTCTTGTGGATCATCTATCGTTACCATTGGGCTACAAATCCGTTGGCTTGGTTCCACCTACATATAGGTCTATTTGGCTCGTTTATTCCGTCATTTGTCTGATCTCCCTTGGGTAAGTATTGTTCTCGTCTGACATTGACGATCGTAGGTTACCTTCATAATGGATTTGTATTACTCAACATTTTATTTGCTCACTGTTTCGCACTGCCTTGGACAATAGTTGTATAACACAAGCTTTACAAATCCCTATTCTACTTTCTTCGATTTCCAGATATAAAACATGTGATGCAGGTAAAACAAAATCCTGAAATATATGCAAGGTGTCGTATTTACTGATAATTGCCCTTCACACCTGAATTTGGCGAATAATATGGATGAAAAGTCACAACAAGTGTATTTAAATTACTAAAAGAAGTCAATCTCTTGAACATTTCTTTGTAACTTCCGAAACCCTGAAAGGAATTCCTGAAAGAACCCGATAAGTCGATTGTATGGAGATTAACTGTAATTTCATCGAACACAACACAACTCCTAGTACTGAATTATTATGATCTTTTGACAATTCTGTATCAGTGATACGAGAATACTTGCGAAGAAATAGACCAGGTACAGTTTTTATCTCTTCTCGAATCATATAATTAACGATTCTCATCACAAACTGAGACATCGGAGAGTGATAATCACTATATTCTATTTTTTTAATGTCAATATACAGTAGCTTGAGCCTAAACTGATAATAATAGTCGTGTTGGTCTTCCTTCATCCCGCATACTGCTCTTGAATATTTTGCACATATTCATTTCGAGTTGCGTTTGTAGACTCGTATCACTCTGCTGGATGGTATTGAAGGACTAACTTCTGCTTTCCCCTAACAGTTGGACTCTTCCTTTCCTTTCCAGGAACAACACTGAATATTCTACACTGTAGATAATGAACGATGAATTTAAATTGATATTCAAAACCCCGTTAGATACAGGTTTGTATTATCAGGTGCTTGCCTTGCCTTTTAATGAGGTTAATGTTTAATTAGGTGTAGCTCGGGAGCCTCTATATACTAAATCCCGTAATCGACGTGACGTCATTGCGATGAGCAGGACACATTGCTGCTCTGTTGAGAAGGCGATGCCGCTAGGGTTGTAGGTGGACACAGGAGGGGGTAGTAGTAATACGGAAAGGGTAGTGGTAGCGCTGGGGGATGAGGGTAGGCAGGGCCGCACTTGAGTACCGGCTGGTCGTCACGTACAAGCACCTTCACCGCTACACGTTTCGCAGCCGCCGCCGCTGCTGCCGCTGCGGCAGCCGCTGAACTGCTTCCTCCAGGTGACGTCGCTTGCTCCTGAAGTTGAAGTTGCTTGCGCTTTGTCTTATATCTACGATTCTGGAACCATATCTTCACTTGAGTTTCGGTCAGTTTGAGCGCATGCGCAAGGTCGGCCCGCTCTGGTCCTGAGAGGTACCGTTGTTGATTGAACCGACGTTCAAGTTCATATACCTGAAAATAGAAAGAAAAAACTGATAAAACTTTCAGTGGTAAATCTAAATATTGCGGAGGCCAGGTGGTGTTTATTACTGGTTTAACCCTTTAATAAGGACTGTTGCTCTGAAGCAACATGCAATTTATCGAAATTACTGAATGCTACTTTTCGGCAGTGTTGCTCTCAAGTAACATTCCCTAAGTTTAGTACATAATGGAAATTAATGTTTTTCAACACTTCAGAGCATTCCGAGAGTCCATTTGGAGTAGGAAATGTCCTTTGAAAACGTTTCCTTGAAAATACAGGTGACTGCCAATTAAAGGGTTAAGAGGAAGTACTACTAGGTAACAATCCTCCATTAACACTAATCAGAAGGAAAATAGAAGAGATCACTTCGAAAAATGTAGGTATCGGAAAAAGTAAGGCAAGGGCAACGAAGCTGGTGGCGGTGATTATTATTTTAAGGGGAAGTACAACTAGGCAACCATCCTCTATTAACGCTAATCAAAGGGAAAGAAATGAAAGGGGTGTGACACTTGGAAAAACGAAGATATCGGCCAAAGAAAGACAATAATAATAATAATAATAATGTTATTTGTTTTAAAAGAAAGACAAGGGCATGAGTGTGAAAGACTCACTGGACCTCTAAACCTAATACTGTCGGAGTCGGAAAAGAACAAGAGAGCTCGAATAAGATAGATGAAAGCGAGAAGCTTGGCACAAGTAAGTGGAAGCTATGCCAGGACTCATCTAAGAGCCCCATGGACGCCAACCTACATTCAAAAGTTAAAAGCTCCTGGGGCCCCTTTCAGCCACCTCTTATGACAGGCAGGTAATACCTTGGATGCGATTCTATTGCCCACACTCATAGGGGTATTGTAGAGGCCAGCAGCCCTTTGAAGAGCCTTACCTATAAATGGTGATGGTGACCGTTGTTTCAAGGGACAAAACAACATAATTATCAATATCCGCAAATAAGCATAAAATATATATTCAACTAGCTGTTATATACGCCTTTGACGGGTAATCATTGAGCTTGGGCATGATTTATTATTGCCCTCCCTTGGTGATGGTAATCATTGTTTTAAGAGGAAGTACAACTGGGCAACCATCCTCTATTAACACTAATCAGAGGGAAAAAGTGGAAGGTGTCCGACACTTCGAAAAATGAAGGTATCGGCCAAAGAAAGACGAGGGTCACGGGGGCGTGAAAATGAAATACTACCTATTCCTCGGACCCTAATAGCGTCGGGGTTGGGAAAGGACAAGAGTGGACCAAGTGCGTTCAGGTACAATACATGAAATTGAGGAGCCTGGCACAAGTAAGTGGAAGCAATGCCAGGACTCAGTTAAGGGCCCCGTGGTCGCCAATCCACGCTCCAATGTTCAGAGCCCCTGGGGCCCCTTTAGTCGCCTCTTACGACAGGCAGGGGATACCGTGGGTGTTATTCTACCGCCCCCACTCACAGGGGGAGAAAGACTCGTAAGGCCTCAAGAACCTAATGGCGTCGGGATCGGAAGAGAGAGGGAGTGGACCAAGGGAGGTCATATGGGATAGATCAAAATGAGAAGCCTGCTACAAGTAAGTGGAAGCAGTGCCTGACACAAGTAAATGACTTAGTGAAATCAGTGCCAGATTCAACTAGTTGAACTGTGTTCACCAACCCACGTTCCGAAGTTGTCAGCCGGTGGTCCCCCGTTTAGTCGCCTCTTACGACAAGCTGAGGATACCGCAGATGCTATTCTGCCGCTCTCAACCACAGGCGGACGAGCGGTATATAGAATTAGTGTTTTCTTTCGGTGGCCAGCCCTGTGGTGTAGGGGTAGCGTCCCTGCCTCTTATCCGGAGACCCCGGATTCGATTCTCGACCAGACCAGGGATTTTTACCTGGATCTGAGGGCTTGTTCGAGGTTCAATCAGCCTGCGTGATTACAGCTGAGGAGCTATCTGACAGTGAGATAGTGGCCCCTGTCTAGAGAGCCAAGAGGATTCGTCGTGTGACCACACGTCACTTCGCAATTTGCAGGTCTTTGGGCTATGCAGCGGTCGATTGGTAGGCCAAGGCCCTTCAAGGGCTGTTGTGCGACGGAATTTGGTTGGGTTTGGTTTTCTTTCAGGAACTCGTCCCTCTTCCAAGCCATTCGGGTAGATTAATGTTGTGACACTTGTAGAGATGGACACGGGTAGCCCGTGGGCTAGCCCCTTCGCCTGCCCGCATGCTTGCCTGCCTGCATCTTCAGTCAGTCCCTTGAGTTTGTGTTGTAGTCACATACAAGGTGATTGGCCTACCCATGGAGCCTAAATCGCTTTCAAAATCCCCTGATAAATAAACCAATCCTTATCTGAAGATTTTTTGCTCCGTCATTATCTTAATTGTCATTACGAACACATTTTGCAATCCTAATAATACACTTTTCAATATTTAGTTTTATTGACTGCCGAATATTTTGCTATAAAATGCAAAAGAAAAGTTATCTGCGTATAGGCCATGAAGGCCTTGGGAAGGTTAGAAGGTAAAGGCTTCCACTATCCCTAGCCCTCGGAAACCGAATAGCGCCGGGTTCGGAAAAGAACCAGAGTTGACCAAGGAAAGTCGGATAGGATAAATGAAAGTGAGGAGCCTGGCACAAGTGGAAGCGATGTCAAGACTCTGCTAAGGGTCCCGTGGTTGCCAAACCAAGTTCCCAAGTTAAGAGTCCCTGGGGCCTCTTTTAGTCGCCTCTTACGGCAGGCAGGGGATACCGTGCGTGTTATTCTACCGTCCCCACTCACAGGGGGATCACGAACCGGATAGTGGTGGTGATTATAGTTTTAAAAGTGGTGGCGTTGATTACTTTTTTAAGAGGAAGTACAACCAGGCGACCATCCTCTATATAACTCTAATCATAGGAAACTAAATGAAAGGGATCCGACACTTCGATAATGAAGGTATCGGCCAAAGAAAGACAAGGGCCACGAAGGGCGAGAAAATGAAAAACTCCCTAGGTCTCGAATGCTATAATGGCGTTGGGGTAGGAAAATAACAAGAGTTGACCAAGGAAGGTCGGGTAGGATAGATGAAAGTGAGGATGCTGGAAAGAGTAATGGATGCAATGCCAGGACTCAGCTATGTGCCCCGTGATCACCAATCCATGCTCCCAAGTTCAGAGCCCCGAGGCCGCTTTTAGTTGCCTCCTACGTCAGGCAGCGGATACCGTGGATGTTATTCTACCGCACTCAGCCACATGGGATCACGAACCGGAAAGTGGTGGTGATTATTGTTGTAAGAGGAAGTACAACTAGGCAACCATCCTCTATATAACAGTAATCAGAGGGGAAACATGGAAAGGATCCGACACTTCGAAAAATGAAGGTGTTGGCCAAAGAAAGACAAGGGTCACGAAGGGCATGAAAATGAAGAACTCCCTAGGTCTCGAGTGCTCTAATACCGACGGTGTCGGAAAAGAACAAGAGTTGAGCAAGAGAGGTCGGACAGGATAGATGAAAGTAAGGAGCCTGGCACAAGTAAGTGGAAGGAATGCCAGGACTGAACTACGGGCTCCATGGTCGCCAATGCACGCTCAAAAGTTCTGATCCACTGGGACCTCTTTTACTCGCCTCTTACGACAGGCAATGGATACCGCGGGTATCATCTACCGCCCCCACGTACAGGGGAAAGCCCCTGAATGTTGCCCTTTCTAGTGGCCTCCTGCGTTAGACAGTGGATACCATGAACGTTTTGTATCTACCACCGAAAGGATAGACTGGGGAAAGGGAGGCGGTGGTGGTGATTATTGTTTTAAGAGGAAGTACAACTAGACAACCATCCTCTATATAACACTAATAAGAGCGAACAAATGGAAGGGGTCCGACACTTCGAAAAATGAAGGTATCGGCCAAAGGAAGACCAGGGCCATGAAGGGCATGAAAATGAAAGACTCCCTAGGCCTCCATACGTGATATCGTCGGGGTCTGAAAACAACAAGGGTTTACCAAGGGAGGTCGGATAGAATAGATGAAAGTGAGGAGCCTGGCACAAGTAAGTGGAAGCAATGCCAGGACTCAGCTGAGGGCTCCGTGAACGCCAACCCACGCTCTAAAGTTCAGAGTCCCTGAGGCCACTTTTAGTCGCCTCTTACGACAGGCAGATGATAGCGTGGGTGTTATTCTACCGCTCCCACCCACAGGGGGAGGGGGGAATGCAGGCTAGGATAGGAAGGTAGCAACTGTGGCTTTAGCACAAATTTAGTTGAGTTGGAAGAAATCACATCATTACCCAATGATCTGAAGTTTGGTATCTAACTTAGAAAGTAATAAAAGCTAATTTGTGAAGAAGATAAAAATCATATGCGCTATGTAAGGTGTACAAAGAGACTTTTACTAAGATGACCCATCATTCGTGTATTGTAATTATTTGAGGAAGTGATATGATTGTTATTGCATTAAGAGGCAAAACAATGTGATCAGCACTCGCACTGAACAAATTAAATGGAAACAGAAGAATAAAGTAATACATCAAATCGTAGAACGTTAAAGTACCATTAAATTGAAATCAATCCGTACGATAGAAATTGTCACTGGGTAAGTATATACTGACCTTAAAAAGTACGATTTCATCTTAGAGAAGAAGTAGCCACTGGAAAAATGTTTCACAAGAACATGCCGGCATATCCTTCCTCCTTAGGAAGTAGGAGGTGAGGTAATATCCGGTAATTTTCTTATAGGTCTATCTCCGTAGATTTACTTTTAAAATGGTTGCAAATTGATAGAGCATAATATTAAAATATTTACATTAGTTCAGAGATGAGCAAAATATTTGTAACTGAAAATAAATGGTAGAAAGGAAAGAACCAATCAATTGTTACATCAGCGACGTCTCTGTCCGGAACCAGGTATAGATGCCGAATTTGCTCGGGAGAGATGCCGGAAGTAAAATAATCAAGAGCAGATTCAAATTTAATTTAACTTCTTCAACTTTAATACAAGTGAACATTAGAACATTCTATAGGGTAATTATATATATTTAATTTAATCATCCAATGGTAAAGGAATCTAACTCATAATTTACAACACTAAATGAATCGTATTTTAATAGGCTATGCCTTTTTTCCCTCAAATTTCCCGCAAGTTAATCGTTGTTCTAAGGGGGCAAAGACGGTGGTAACGGTGATTTATTTGTTTGCAAATTTGCTTTACGTTGCCCCGACATAGATTGGTCTTATGACGACTATGGGATAGGGAAGGTGGCGGTGGTTATTGTTTTAAGAAGAAGTACAACGAGGCAACCATCCTCTATTTTCACTAAGTAGGGAGAAAAAAATAAGAGATATGACTCGGCCAAAGGAAGACAAGGGCCACGAAGGATGTAAAAATGAAAAGACTTCCTAGGCATCGATTTCAGTTATGGAAAAGAACAAGAGACGACCGAGGGAGGTCTGATAGGATATATCAGAGTGAGGAGCCTGACACAAGCAAGTGGAAGCAATGTCAGGACTGAGCTAACGGCCCCGTGGTCGCCAGCTTCCGCTCCCCAATTAAGTGTCTTTACTTCCCATTTTAGTCTCCTCTTACGAGATTGATGGGATACTGTGGGTGTTATTCTACCACCCTCAACCCTAGGGGGATTCTAAGATTTCGTATGCATTGGGAGTCGGTGGGTTCCACTCCCATCAGCAGTGCTGAAGAAGGGTTTCAGTGAATCCCTACCTTCATGTAAAGCAGCTCCTAGGGACGTAGGACCGTCTCAGTTTTAATCCTTTCCCATCCCATCGTCGTTCAAAAACCTATCGGTGGTTGAAAAAGATGAAACCACAAAGAAGGGGTAACTTTAGCAATCTTAACCCTGTAATGCCTTGTGGGAGATTGAAATTTTCTCTACGTAAGAATACGTGATTGAAATAAGACCGGTAATTGCACCCATATAAATAAATTCCCACCTGTGCGTGTGAGAACGCTGCTCGAGATCGTTTCTTGCG
The DNA here is from genome assembly GCF_040414725.1 of Anabrus simplex. Lineage (NCBI taxonomy): Eukaryota > Metazoa > Arthropoda > Insecta > Orthoptera > Tettigoniidae > Anabrus > Anabrus simplex. The sequence continues at coordinate 259,550,589 of NC_090271.1, read as the reverse complement.
TTGCTGTTGTTGCTGAGTTGAGGTAAGGAAGGGTGACGTCCCAAGGGGGCCCTTGCCGGTGAGGGCGTGGCCAGAAAGGCGCAGAGGTGACGGCGCCCGGAACAACAAGCTGGGCGACGCGCAGTCGCTGTCCGACGTTGTGTCCTCTGGAAAGAGAGAAAGAAAAAATATATTTTCAGCGTAATGCAACGAACCGTACTCCAACAGTCTATAGAAAACCGTCTATTGGCGCTCATTTTTTACAATTTCCTTTACCTAGCACCGACACAGTTTGGTCTTATGGGGGACGCTGGGATAGGAAAGGTCTAGAAGTCGAAAGTCTTGGTGATGGTGGTGGTGATAATTTTTTAAGTGGAAGTACCAATAGGCAACCATCCTCTATTGTTACTAAACAGAGGGAAAATTTGGAAAGGACCGACACTTCAAAAAATGAAGGTATCGGCCAAAGAACACAAGGACTACGAAGGGCGTGGAAATTAAAAACACCCTAGGCTACGGAATCCTCATACCGTCAGGTTCAGAAAAGAACAAGAGTTGACCAAGGGAGGTCAGATAGGATAAGTGAAAGTGACAAGCCTGGCACAAGTAAGGGGAATCAATGCCAGGACTTACGTATGACCCCGTGGTCGCCAAAACATGCACCGAGTTAAGAGCCCTGGATGCCCCTTTTAGTCGCCTCTTACTACAGACAGGGGATGCAGTGGGTGTTATTCTACCCCTACACCCACCTTCAGGGGGGAACAATAATTACATAAAATATAAATTCAGTTATTCATATCAAAACTATCTTACAGTACGAGGCAAACAATGAGGCGGAGATATTCAAGAAATTCGATTATGTTTTACGAACTGTAAATATCTCAATGGCGGGCATTCCTGATGATTCTTCTGAGGTTTCTTCAGCAGTGATTTTTTTACATTTTTTTCTAATAAAATCAATCGCTATGAACTTAAAAAGTTGAAGTTTGAATTCATGAAAACTTCTGTTTATTGACAGTTCTTCCAGGCAGGTCATAAATTTCGAAGCAACAGCAGATCCTTCTTTCATTGAGCGATACCTAAGTAGAAAAGGTACTAAAGATCTGTAAATTATTCTTACGTTGACACAGCTCTACATCTTAGGAGCGATCCGCCAAAAGGTAAGTTCACGATGAAGATTCATAATCTTGTGCTTTCATTAAAGGACGAGGACAAAAGGAGCTCTCCTATAATTTTACACGGCAACTCTAATATTTCCTGTTCATTTTCTATTGAGAGTGACTAAGTGGAGATGAAGTTCTTACGGCACGTGCATTACCATAATGTGCGATATGCCTTCAAAATGTACGCCTTGGTTGAGTAGAGATACTCTCAGAGAGAGCTTGCAAGAACTTCAGAAACTTTGCTAAAGTGGGAAGTATGCTATTAGAGATAATACGTAGGAAATGAGAGCATAGGATCCACTGAGAGAAAAGTGCTCTTCCAAGTCATATAGGTAATGGGAAGCGACATCTTTCCATGGAAAATTGCCATAACCATGCAGGTCTTCCAAAATGTACCTCGAATGTAATCGAACGGTATCAGTTGTCTTCAAGAGAAGGTGATTTCTCAATAATAATAATAATAATAATAATAATAATAATAATAATAATAATAATAATAATAATAATAATAATAATAATAAACAGCATGAAGTTCCAGGCCGCAGTTCCAGTAATACTGAAGAACAGATCCCCAAAACGGGGACATAAGAACTCTGAAGTTGTTTGTATTTATTGTATAAATGTATATGTTGTAATTATTTCTGTTGTAAATATTTGTACATATATGTACCTGTAGATTCATAATCAAGAGGGTGACTCCTTACGTAGGCCGAGTCAGCCCATTATGTTACCGGCACAAGCCGAGCCTTCCTAAATTGATACACATAATAATAATAATAATAATAATAATAATAATAATAATAATAATAATAATAATAATAATAATCGTGTCCGAATCACTGGATGAGTAGTCATGGTACTGCCCTTCGGTTCAGAGGGTCCCGGGTTCGTTTCCCGGGCGGGTAGGAGATATTAATCGCTTCTGATTAATTCTTCTGGTTCGAGGACTGGGTGTTTGTCCATATGCCGACACTCTACTCTTCATATTCATGCAACAAACCACAATACCAGCCACCACAGGAACACGCAATAGTGATTACAACCCTCCATATAGGGTTGGCCTCATGAATTGCATCCGACCAAAAATAGGGCCAAATCTACCTGTGTGACGTAGTTCGCACCCGCGATCCCACAGGTACGGGAAAAGCTGTAATAATAATAATAATAATAATAATAATAATAATAATAATAATAATAATAATAATAATAATCGTATGGCCTCAGCTACCATGAGCAGCATTAATAATGTCACCATTTAGATTGTCTGCGCGTCAATTTTGACGTACACTTTGACCCTATCAATGACAGAGTAAACCAGGTCTACTGTTGGCGGAGAATTGTTGAGTTTAATTTATTCTGTTTGGGTAAACACTAAATGTATCACTAGAGACAGTTCATATACGAGCATCATATGACATGCAATGTCGAATGGACTTTTCTCCGCTGACTACCTCTAGCAGGTTTGAAAGCGCAATCTTGGGATACGGAGGACAACACTCTACTACTAATGCACAGAGGGAGCTATTTCTCGTTGATAAAACTTATAGGTAGAACAAAAACGATACCTTTGCCGCCAGAAATCGCGGTCATTTCTTAAAGCAAGTCTGCCTACTCTATTCCTTCCACTTTCTTAATGATGTTTTTTAAATTGCTAATTTTTGTTATAATGATAACCTACTAAGCAGAGTTAGAAAACCACTGCAGATCCAGCCCACTCTATGCGGAATCCAACTACCGCCTTCTAACACCATCAAACTGCCCGGTATTCATATTACGGACAATCTAAAATGGAGAAAGCACGTGGAGGAAGTGAGGATGCGGGAAATACAGAATTATAAACACTCTGTAAATTCGTAGTAAGACTTAGGTTCGAAATCATTTTTGTTGTAGGTAAATATTCTTTGCTATATTCTTTGAAGTGTTGTCGTGATGTTAATAGCGAGTTGCAGATATATCTTGCTTGACAGACATATGAAATATAGGAAACTTAGTAAAACCTGTGATAGTGATTGTAAACATAATAAGACTAACAAGGTGTGCGGCATATAGAGCACTAGGTTTTGTCTGTAGATGTCTCTCGGGAGGAAGAAGTATAGTCCTACGAACGACTTATATTCCGCTGGTGCGGCCAATACTAATACATGGTCTTCCTTCCCGGCACCCAACGACAACAGAAAATATAAGGAAACTAGAAGGTGTCCAGCGACGAGCAGAACGTATAATTAACAAACACATCCCTCTAAACACAGCCAGGTCATTGCAACCAGTGAACTCGTTATGTTAACAAATAGACGTGGCCTTCCTTAAAAAAATCCCTGACAGACAACGCACACCTTTCCCTTTTCTCCACCTGCAGCTTAATTACCGCTCATTTAAGAGAGGCCAAGGTGTTACTCTTGTTCCACCCGCCGCTACAACCTCACATTTAAATGGATTTCACGCACGATCTGCTCGTCTCTGGAATCTTCTACCATCTGAAGTAAAACTGCTTCCTCTTCCTCACTTCCTCCACGCAGTATAGGAAATGTATATGTAAATAGAAACCCATATGTGATGTATATAACGTGTATAAATTAGAATTTCAAGAATGATGTGTGCAAGTACAGTTGAATTGGGAGAATGTGTGTGCGTGCGGGTGTGAGAGTGGTTGTGAACGACTGTGTATAAAGGGACACGATTGAGGGTATAAATGACTGGATCTTCTTAAATATGTATAGCATAAATCCAGATAATTATTGTTCTAAGAGTACAGTGTTTGGAGTGTATATATGTAAATTTCAAATTGTCTACACATATGTAAATATCCAGTAGAGTGGGGATGGAGGCACTTCCGTGTATGTGCTCTTTCTCCATCTACCACCCTTAGATTGTACATTTATAATTTAAGGAAATAATAATAATAAATATTGGGAAAGAAGAAGACGAAGGCGTCAAATATGCTAACAAATGTGAAGGTAACAGATATCCTTCGTTCCATGCTAAGTGATATTTAAGAAGTAGTATATCCAGGTAACTATCCCATCTTAACTCCACTACGAGTAGGAAATAGTAGATGTGATGGTAGTAGGTTCTAAAGGGAGGTAACTAGCAAACTATTTCCCATTGACCATAATCAGGAGAAGTAAAAAGAAGGGCATCAGTCCCTTCGAAAAATAAGATATGGGTAGTAAATAGATGTAGGTCATGCAAGTGAAAGAAGCTATGCGAGGACTCAGCTAAGGGCCCTGTGGTCGCTAACCCACGCTCCAAAGTTCAGAGACTCTGGGGCTCCTTTTAGTCACTTCTTACGACAGGCAGGGGATACCGTGGGTGTTATTCTACCGCCCTAACCCACAGGGGTTCAGACAACCTTCACCTCTTAAAACTAATGAGAGGAAGAATAGAAGAGATCCTATCCTTCGAAGAATGAAGGAGGCGCAATGCGAATTGAAATACGGAACCCATAATTCTACGATGAAAAATAATTCCAGGTATTTATTTCAGCTACAAACAACTTTTTGGAGAGTAGCCATGTTCTTATTTTAAGAGCCTCGGTATCTCGTGGGAACAGCGCTCTCCGCGACAAGCGAGCCGCGAGCTCGTGAAATGCCGGGATACTTCGGTTGACCTCGAGTGTTGAATAATTTACCAATTTCGAAAAATCCTTCATAACGAGAGACTTTGGCGACATGGTAAATCCAGGAATAAAGGATCTGCATTATTAATAAACCTTACGTGAAGGTAGAATGCCCAGGGTAAATATAAATGCAGTTAAGCCTGGAGAAAATTTGGCGTCCTACTCGCGGATTTGTGACACGTGTTAAGGCCGATTGTTGAAGAAAGACCGCGAAATTACATGTCAGAAATAAATCATTACGCCCGTTGCAAGTATGGGAAAAATATACACTGACTGACAGAGCAAATGAAACACCAAGAAGGAGTGGTCAGAACTTTATGCCAATTGCAGGGTAGACTGACGTCACTGAGGTATGCTCATGATGTGAAATGCGCCGCTGTGCTGCGCACGTAGCGAACGATAAATGGGACACGGCGTTGGCGAAGCCCACTTCGTACCGTGATTTCTCAGCCGACAGTCATTGTAGAACGTGTTGTCGTGTGCCACAGGACACGTGTATAGCTAAAAATGCCAGGCCGCCGTCAACGGAGGCATTTCCAGCAGACAGACGACTTTACGTGGGGTATGGTGATCGGGCTGAGAAGGGCAGGTTGGTCGCTTCGTCAAATCGCAGCCGATACCCATAGGGATGTGTCCACGGTGCAGTGCCTGTGGCGAAGATGGTTGGCGCAGGGACATGTGGCACGTGCGAGGGGTCCAGGCGCAGCCCGAGTGACGTCAGCACGCGAGGATCGGCGCATCCGCCGCCAAGCGGTGGCAGCCCCGCACGCCGCGTCAACCGCCATTCTTCAGCATGTGCAAGACACCCTGGCTGTTCCAATATCGACCAGAAGAATTTCCCGTCGATTGGTTGAAGGAGGCCTGCACTCCCGGCGTCCGCTCAGAAGACTACCATTGACTCCACAGCATACGAGCATAGACGTGCACGCCTGGCATGGTGCCGGGCTAGAGCGACTTGGATGAGGGAATGGCGGAACGTCGTGTTCTCCGATGAGTCACGCTTCTGTTCTGTCAGTGATAGTCACCGCAGACGAGTGTGGCGTCGGCGTGGAGAAAGGTCAAATCCGGCAGTAACTGTGGAGCGCCCTACCGCTAGACAACGCGGCATCATGGTTTGGGGCGCTATTGCGTATGATTCCACGTCACCTCTAGTGCGTATTCAAGGCACGTTAAATGCCCACCGCTACGTGCAGCATGTGCTGCGGCCGGTGGCACTCCCGTACCTTCACGGGCTGCCCAATGCTCTGTTTCAGCAGGATAATGTCCGCCCACACACTGCTCGCATCTCCCAACAGGCTCTACGAGGTGTACAGATGCTTCCGTGGCCAGCGTACTCTCCGGATCTCTCACCAATCGAACACGTGTGGGATCTCATTGGACGCCGTTTGCAAACTCTGCCCCAGCCTCGTACGGACGACCAACTGTGGCAAATGGTTGACAGAGAATGGAGAACCATCCCTCAGGACACCATCCGCACTCTTATTGACTCTGTACCTCGACGTGTTTCTGCGTGCATCGCCGCTCGCGGTGGTCCTACATCCTACTGAGTCGATGCCGTGCGCATTGTGTAACCTGCATATCGGTTTGAAATAAACATCAATTATTCGTCCGTGCCGACTCTGTTTTTTCCCCAACTTTCATCCCTTTCGAACCACTCCTCCTTGGTGTTGCATTTGCTCTGTCAGTCAGTGTATAATTAACACCATAATGAATTATGTCTGTCCGAATTTATGACATTAATTTCAAGAAAATTGGTCCAGTGGATGTGGAATTAGCAGATTGCACAACCGACCCTCGTGGAGAGGGTGGCGTCCCTCCCAGAGGGTATAAAAGAAACCCCCCTCCACCTATTTCACACACTCTGTCTGAAGGTCTGGACGGTGAAACCCACGTCACTCGTCTGCAAGAAAGTGCGGGGTTTAGTTCTCAAAATAACTTGTCATATATATTCGTGTCAATGGTTCCAGTAGAATATTAAATGGAAGGTGATGGAAATTTTACTGAGATTCCGTCAATGAAAACTGTGAAGGCTTAGATAATATGTTTAAAATGCGTAGCTGAATTTCTCTCCGTATTACAATTGCGTGTGTTTCATTTTTGTCAAAGGGAATCTGGAGGCTAGCCGGTGAGGGCTGATTATTTTGTTAACTATTTGAAACACCTGGACAGCATTAAAGTTACGAAAGCAGAGTCCTGGGAAACAGTGGCAGTCGCCAGTTGAGAAGCGTGCTCGTCGCATGTTAAACGCGAAGAAGGTGCGGTATTTGCGGTGTTAATCGACACCAAGTGTAAAATCTGTGTAGCTTAAGTTATATATATAAGACGATGATATCCATTGTAGCCACGAAAGGCTAAATAAGAGGGCAGTTGGCTACATGTGGCCGGAATCTCCAGGACGACTATGATTACAGGTCTGTGACTATATTTCATTAATGTTGTAGTATAGAATTTGTTTGTCCCAATAAATTTTTCAATGCGTGTGTCGAATTAATATTTAATAATGATCAGGCGAATGTGTTACATTTCTGGTCGTCGTGTGAAACTCTTCAGGGCAGTAAAATTCACGTCGAGAAACTATAAAATGCGAAGTTTAAATAATGTGTTAATATTCTTTGAGATAGTGTTCAAATTGAGTAAAGTTAGAAAGGTGACAACGATAATGTAATCGTGGTGAATGCCGCAATTGCGAATATCGTTTGAGTTCAGAATATTTTTGTCGAAATAATAATAATAATAATAATAATAATAATAATAATAATAATAATAATAATAATAATAATAATAATAATAATAATATTTACCGTGGAATAAAATTTCTCTGTGTTAAGAATGTATTTAACAGATATGTTCACTAAGATTTGCGTTCGTCTCGAAATCCAGTGAAGTCTGAGAAAATTATGTTTTTTCGTGGGAAGATAATTTTGTAACATCGTGTATGTCGTTGATATAGGAAATCATGGTGTGTCATTGTATTATTGAGGTACGAATGTTGTAGTAAAAATATAAATGAAAAGGATTCTTATAAAGTTGATCGTCATGGGAGTATTGAGGTGAAAAGTTGTGTGTGAACGGGAAGAAATGAATGAAATGATATGTTGAGAGAGTAGTTGTGTAGATGTTGAAGGCAGAGGAAGCCTGTATTTAATGAGTAATGCCGCCATAATAGGCGATGAAGATGAATTTTTGAGACAGGCTATATTTTGTTGATGGCGAAAATTGTTTAAGACAGGCTGTATATTAAATGTGATATTTCTGAGGCTTGCCTGCTGCCGTTTCTTGATGATACAGTACTTTTGTATCCATCCCTTAGCACAGGCCAGAGTAAAGTGTAGCTTCCACCGAAGTCCCAGTCTCATCCATGGCTGTGACAATATAGAAGCTGCTGGGTTATGGGTGGTGCTGGGTAATGACATGCAGTGCACGACTAGTGCATCTGCGTTTTATGAAAGGTGTTGCTCATAGGGTCAGTCGTGCTGCAATAGCACTTTCTGACCCAGTGAGGAAAGCAATGGCAAACTACCTCATTCCTCGTCTTGCCTAGTACGCTTCATTTTGGTGCTGCCATTGGTTTTTGCGGTTTCCTTGTAACCGCATAATCTTTGGTGGTGCTATTTGAGGATCCTACCAGCCTCTGGGCTGATGACCTAACAGACAGACATTTCTGAGGCAGGCTGTAGTGAAATTCCGCTAACAATCCGGAACAGCTGACCGGGTGAAGGTTGGTTCGAAATGAGTACTTTGTGATACACATTAAGATTTCAAGTCAAGATCTCCTAGTGAAAAACAATTCTGTAGAAGATTTTGCTCTTGGTAGTGAAGTCCAAGTGACGATTTAGGTAAAGTCAGCATAATGAATATTATAGTAGGCGACTTCAAGGGTAGAAGAGCACTCTGCATACACGGTTGGAGTCATTTGACTGTTATAACAAATTTCCATTCAGTAAATTTCATAAATTACGAGACGATAATTTACCCTTAAATCGGAAACATTATGGGATGAGATATTGGACGTTATTAAAGCGATAGTGTGGCTGTGTAGATTCATTTAATTTCGCTTCACTGGATAGTTTATGGATACGAATGTTTAGAATAGTAAGATGGTAGGCGAAGTTTGGGCTTTTTGGGACTTTTGCGGTGGTGATGATTACTGTTTTGGCGATATTCACGTAATGTTAGACGTGTGCTGAAAGTCATTATTATTTTTCCAAACTTCATTGCGTATGTCGAGATCGTGTTTGAGTTGTGGATTGCTTGCCAATCGTTATTTATTTTCAATTTCACGTTTTATTGACAAGATAGGGACTTAGTTGCATTTTCAAACTTGCGTTCATTTTGTGAAAAGATTCGTTTCATTGTGTGTTATAGCTTCGACAAGGTTTCCAGCTAAATATCAAAGAGTGTGTTCCAAGTTACGATTTCGCCTGACATTCTAGAGGATGTATAGTCATCCCAGGTTCCGCTCGACGATAGGTTCAGGACGTTACGCGTGTCATAGGAGTGTATGAAAGAGTAGACATCCCCATTTAGCTTAACGATAGGTATAGGAAGGTGAGTGTGTACATAGATGTTAGTGTTAGGGTGTGTAGACAATAGGTAGGCCCGACGATAGGTTTAGGAAGGTGAGTGTGTACATAGATGTTAGTGTTAGGGTGTGTAGACCATAGGTAGGCCCGACGATAGGTTTAGGGTGTCGTCTTTATATGTATATTCAAGTCTTAAGTTAGGTGTTTTTGCGAAGTGACTTGAACGATGGTAGTGTCTGCAGTAATGTATGCAATGCGAAGAGTGTTAGCAAAGTAATATTGAGGCCGGTTTTCGGCATAGTCCTTACCAGCTGGAAGGTGTTTACATAAGATTATGGAACCACTAGTGGCATGAACGTGAGGGTTGTCCAACACTGGATACTTAGCTAACGGTGATTGAGTATTACTGTTGTTTGCCACGCGGGTTTGAGTTCATTGAACTTTAGTACTTTAATTTATTTACGGACTTAATAGTTTTGTCGTTCAGACGTCTGATTGCTTTGTTAGTGTGCGTGTTAACACTTATCTTATTTATGTGAGATTTGAGTTACGAATGCGGGTTCGATTCGTCAGCCGGGAATATATATTTTATTTTCAATTTTTCGTACTTTCATTTTTATAGTAGTTGACTGTGGTCAATCAATAGCTTTTAGTTAGTTTGTTGGGACAAAATGGTAGTCGCAGTTGTAAAGGAGAGAATTCCCTTGATTGTTTTGGTATTTTTGATTTTATTTTAACATATGGACTTGTAACTTTATTAAACTTAACGTAACCGTTTATAACCTGAAGGTTGGTTTATAAGAATAATGTTCAAGTGATTTACCACATTTTATTTAACTTCAGTGTTTGGTATTTCTTCTAAATGCGTGATGAATAACTGTTTCCTGCATTTCGCAGTTTTGTTCCTTCAGAACGACGGAACGTAAGATCCTCTTGGATCGAATTGTTGTTGGTTCCTTCTGAACAGCTGTTTGGATAATGCACGTTTCAGCATCGGGATTATTCTATAACTTAAGAGTGTCACGAGATGACAATACATTGTAGAATTTATTTTTAATTATGAATGCTGCTGTTAACTTGTAGTGAACACCATACTTACCAGTAGTATTTCGCAACCTATCCAAAGAAACTGATAGTCAATTTGGTTCGATTAAGGGTCCACTCGGCGGGTATTCCCATATCCGACAGGGTATTTGACTGGTGGATAACCTTAGTTAAAAGTAAATCTGTAATTCTACTTGTTGAAGGTCAGATTTTCCACGGATCGTGTGGATTAATTCTCAGTTATCGTTTGGATCAATAGATGCCCGATTTTCAGGTTTTCTTTTCATTTTTCTCGTTTTCGATGTCCACTAATCTGTGATATTTCTACTTTTCTCTGAAGAAAATTCTTCGATACTGTAACTAATAAAACTAACGCCATGCAAAGTGACTGCGTTTGAAACATTAAATAATTATTTTTTTGATCAATGATTTTATATAAATACTTTTTTACATTTAATTGATTCAATAAAAGTTAATAAGCACATATTTGCTCCTCATTTCAAGTAGTTAGGCTCTCTTCTGAACCCCGTCGTTTAGTTAAGATCGTGACCGAAATATTCCCGCTACGACCCCAAGATTTAAGAGTTCGATATTGCTCTACTGCAGCAGCTGTGGTCGACCAACGATGGAATGGTAAGTTAAAGGGTTCAATACATGAAAATGATGGTGAAGGAGATTGCTGTTTTAATTTAAGAGGAAGAGAAATAAAAAGAAAGGGTTTCGATAATTCGAAGAATTAAGTTATCGGCAAAAGACAGGTTACGAAGGGAGTGAAAATGAAGGACTCCGTAGGCCTCGAAAACTTTATAACGTACTAAGTTATTCGGTTCGGTGGTGGTGGTGGTGATTATTGTTTTAAGAGGAAGTCCAACTGGGCAACCATCCTCTATATAACACTAATCAGAGAGAAAAATGGAAGGGATCCGACACTTCGAAAAATGAAGATATCGGCCAAAGGAAGACAAGGGCCACGAAGGGCGTGAAAATGAAAGACTCCCTAGCCCTCGCAAACCTAATAGCGTCGGGGTAGGAAAATAACAAGAGTTAACCAAGGGAGGTCGGATAGGATAGATGAGAGTGAGGAGCCTGGCACAAGTAAGTTGAAGCAATGCCAGGACTCAGCGGAGGGCCCCGTGGTCGCCAACCCACGCTCCAAAGTTCAGAGCCCCTGAGGCATATTCGGTTCGGAGGGGGCAAAGCAAGTGTGATAGGATGGGTGTAATTGAGGAAACGTCGTCCAGTTCCATGGCTAAATAGTTAAAGTGCTGGCCTTTCGTCCAGAGGGTTTCAGACCCTAAATTTCCGATGGCTCGGGGGCTTGGTCTGTGCGTCGCCTTCAGCATTAGAAATCATCATAGGTAGGGCCCAGGGTGGTGGTGGTGGTGGTGGTGATTATTGTTTTAAGAGGAAGTACAACTAGGCAACCATCCTCTATATAACACTAATCAGAGAGGAAAAATGGAAGGGGTCCGACACTTCCAAATATGAATGTATCGGCCAAAGGAAGACAAGGGCCACGAAGGGCGTGAAAATGAAAGACTCCCTAGCCCTCGCAAACTTAATAGCGTCGGGGTCGGAAAAGAACAAGAGTTAACCAAGGGAGGTCGGATAGGATAGACGAAAGTGAGGAGCCTGGCAGAAGTAAGTGGAAACAATGCCAAGACTCAGCTAAGGGCCCATGGTAGCCAATCTATGCTCCCAAACTGAGAGCCCCTTGAGCCTCTTTCATTCGCCTCTTACGACAGGCGGGGGATACCGTGGGTGTTACTCTGCCGCCCCAACTCACAAGAGTCAACGGATGTGGCCGAGGTTACTACAAGACTCGGAATAACCAATAACATAATTAGAGGCAAAACAAGTAGCCTACCTTGCGTATGCACGTGATCACTACCCTCTTGCTTTATAAGCTCGCCTTAGAGCGCCCTAGTACTGAGGATAAGCTACGAACACATTAGTGGCCGACCTGGGTGACACCTCCTGGTACTGACAATAAACCTAAAATGATGTCTTTTGAACTTCACAAAAGGAAGCACACAAAGGAGAATATCAAAAAGTTGTTCGGGGAATGTTATTTACAACCGAAAGCTTTTAAGGGTAAATATTGCTGTATTATGTGAGTGTCATAGCCAGTATGTATTTTTTCTTCTATTGTATAGAAAATTGCTGCTGTTTATGGAGATCATTTTGTAGACAGACACGAAGTTATAATGACTTCAACTTCCAGAAGATTCTTTTCGTGAAATATGAATACCAGCTTCAAATAATACCTGCATTTATTACCTGCTCGCTCTACTATTTGTACTGACAAGACTTCATGGCAATTTCCATTATTGACTGCAGTAGAACAGCCAAAAATATCGAACACTCAACACTTTGATTTCTTTTTTGAACTCTAACACGTAGAAGGTAACTGTGTAACAGTACATAGTTCTCAGTTAAGATTCCAGTATTTCTGACAAAGAAGCCTTTACATCACAGATCAGGAAAATGGAAACGGAATATCAACTAAACAAAACTGTCTACAGGAAGAAATGTATATCCATTAACGCCTGATACGACATTACTGCACAGTAATATGACCGGAGGCTTTATACGCTGCAGAATGCCTTACTCTGAATAGGAAAGGTCTGATCAAGAAATTAGAAATAAAAGAAGGGAAGATCTTAAGGAAAATCCAAGGACCAATCAAAGAGAATGGTGAACTTAGAAGACGACATAATAATGAAATCTACACATATATAGAAAATATCACAGACACTATTCGCAGGAGGAGAATTGTTTTCTATAGCCACATTGCCTGTATGAATCCTACAAGGCTGAGCAATAGGATCTTTAATTACTTTCTCAACAACAACAACAACAAAAAGCAAGGAGGCGTTGTTCATCAAGGTAGAGAAAAACTTGCAAAAAGTGGAGATAACACAGGAGGATATCCAGAAACGCATTCCGCTCAAGAAGAAACTCTAAGAGCATCGTGGTTTTCAAGAAAAGCCGAAACTAAAAACTGCCAAAACATGGACTGAAGCGAGGAAGGAACAGCATGGTATTCGAATGCGGGAATACTGGGCGAAAGTTTAAGGTGTGGTGGTGATTATTGTTTTATAATAATTTTATTTTGCTGTACGTCCCACTAACTACATTTACGGTTTACGGAGACGCCGTGGTACCGGAATTTTGTCCCGCAGGAGTTCTTTTACGTGCCAGTAAATCTACCGACACGAGGCTGACGTATTTGAGCACCTTCGAATACCACTGGACTGAGCCAGGATCGAACCTGCCAAGTTGGGGTCAGAAGCCCAGCGCCTCAACCGTCTGAGCCACTCAGCCCGGCTGATTATTGTTTTACGAGGAAGTACAACTAGGCAACCAACCTCTCGAAAGTTTAAACCCAAGCACAAGGGAAAGGAAAAGGGACGGCTGAAATAACTTGGTCCGTAGATGGCCGAAACGACAGTAATAATAATAGTAGTAATAATAATAATAATAATAATAATAATAATAATAATAATAATAATAATAATAATAATAATAATAATAATAATAATGTAATGGTGTGGTGATTACTATTTTTAAGAAGGGATGAGACACTTAGAAAAATGACGGTATCGGCCAAAGAAAAACAAGGGACACGAAAAGCGTAAACATGAAAGACTCCCAAGGCCTCGAATGATCTAATACCGACTCGGTAGGTAAAGAACAACAGTTGATCAAGGGATGGTTGTGGTGGTGATTATTGTTTTAAGAGGAAGTACAACTAGGCAACCATCCTATATATAACACTGATCAGAGAGAAAAAAATGGCATGGGTCCGACACTTCGAAAAATGAAGATATCGGCCAGTGAAAGACAAAGGGCCACGAAGGGCGTGAAAGACTCCTTAGGCCTCAGTGCTCTAATACCGTCGGGGTCGGAAAAGAAGAAGAATTGACCAAGGGAAATTGGATAGGATAACGAAAGTGAGGAGCCTGGCACAAGTAAGTGGACGCAATATCAGGATTCAGCTGACTGCCTAGTGATCGCCATTCCATGTTCCCAAGTCAAGAGACCCTGGGATTCCTTTGAGTCACCTCTTCCGACAGGGTTACAGTGGGTGTTATTCTACCGCCCCCACTGCCAGGGGGAAGACTCCCTAAGCGTGACAAACCTAAAACCGCCTGAGTCAGAAAAGAACTAGAGTTGATCAAAAGAGGTCAAATAGTAGGCCTGTAGATGAAAGGGAGGAGCAGGGAACAAGGAAGTGGAAACAATACCACGATTCAGCTAAGGGTTCTGCGATCGCCAACCCATACTCTCAAGTTGAAAGCACCTGGTCAACCTTTCTTTTACTCATCTCTTACAAAAGGTAGGGGATACCTTGTATGTTATTTCTATGGCTTGGTTCTAAAAGGGCCAATGTCATTTTTTTTATCGAAATTGAGATATTAACTGATACAAACGCTTTTTATCCTGGCTCGCAACATGTTAAAAGGGCCAATGTCTCTGTTAAGTACTAAACGAACGTTTAATTAAATAAGCCTTTGCCAGTAATGTTAGATTGCCAATAAAGATTAGAGACCTGGCAATTTTTAAAGAATGCGATAGAAAAAAATTGCGTTTAATAAGGTGACTTCCACAAAGAAAGTATAAAGTTATTTAAAGTTAGTTCTTGAAAAAAATAATTGGAAAACTATATGCAAAACTTCAAATGCTCATAGCTCAAAAACAGGTTTTTTGACATTGGCCCTTTTAGAACCAAGCCACAGATTGTACCACCCGTACCCACGCGGGGAGTGCTTGCACAGAGTAGCTGCCAAATTCTTTACTATGTCTATTTCTACGTACCAGTGAGAAGAGTTGTTTCTTGTAATAAAATATATTCCATATGAGACCTTTACCTCGATAATTGTCTGAGACTAATCAAGGGAGAGAATCTGTGCCCAAACATTGAAAATCTCTATTCATTAGTTATATTTTTTGGGCTTATGCCGTGTAAATAATTGTAAACACACTCAGCGTTTCAAAAGGAACCTTGCCTTTCTTCATCAGGAGACAAAAGAGAAAAGAAACGACGTATTGATGGTTGCTAGGAGAAAGCAACAAGGAAGCTTCAAATGGTGCCCAAAGATGTAAAGGGGACGCCATTTTAGCCCAATGCTAGAGACAATGAATAGTAACAGCAAAGCATTACTCTCTAATGGTTCTGATTATAAGTAGCCATGATTCACTGAGGTTGTAACCTGTATCGCGGTTGAAATTATCTGGGTGTTTACGTATTTCAACCGCCTCCCTGATAATTCTTGGGCGATATTGCTTTATACGGGCAAGAACATCCACTTCTTGGAACAATACATCATGACCAGGTGTTAAGGCATGATCAGCAACAGCTGATTTATCAGGTTGGATGAGTCTGATACATCTGGTATGTACTTTGATGCGAGTACACACCGTTCTCGAAGTCTGCCCAATATAAACCTTGCCACAAGTACAGGGAACTCTGTAGATACCAGGTTGTTGTAATTTAGGCAAACTACCGGTATCCTTAGTTGGTCGCAGGAGTTGCCTAATCTTAATTGATGTTCCAAAAACAGTTCGTACACGATACCTACGTAAGATTTTAGCAATACGATCGTCGTGTTATGTATGTAAGGTAGGTAAGCAGTTCCTTTTACATCTTTTTTCTTAACAGACGTCCGTATTGCTAAAATCTTACGTAGGTATCATGTACGAACTGTTTTTGGAACATCAATTAAGATTAGGCAACTCCTGCGACCAACTAAGGATACCGGTAGTTTGCCTAAATTACAACAACCTGGTATCTACAGAGTTCCCTGTATTTGCGGCAAGGTTTATATTGGGCAGACTTCGAGAACGGTGTGTACTTGCATCAAAGAACATACCAGATGTATCAGACTCAAGCAACCTGATAAATCAGCTGTTACTGATCATGCCTTAACACCTAGTCATGATGTCTTGTTCCAAGAAGTGGATGTTCTTGCCCGTATAAAGCAATATCGCCCAAGAATTATCAGGGAGGCGGTTGAAATACGTAAACACCCAGATAATTTCAACCGCGATACAGGTTACAACCTTAGTGAATCATGGCTACTTATAATCAGAACCATTAGAGAGTAATGCTTTGCTGTTACTATTCATTGTCTCTAGCATTGGGCTAAAATGGCGTCCCCTTTACATCTTTGGGCACTATTTGAAGCTTCCTTGTTGCTTTCTCCTAGCAACCATCAATACATCGTTTCTTTTCTCTTTTCTCTTTTGTCTCCTGATGAAGAAACGTTGAGTGTGTTTACAATTATTTACACGGCATAAGCCCAAAAAATATAACTAATGAATAGTTACACGGGCCGTGAAAGTCTAAATGATAATATTGAAAATCTCATCCAACAATAAAGATTCCAGACGTCTTGAAGCCGCCCTGAATAAATTTGTCAAATACAGCAGCATTTCAATTACAACTAAGTGCCGTGTTGCGTCATTTGTTACAGATCCATCGAACTTGTATAAACAAATGTCCATCATTTGTCATGATGATCCGGCCCCGTGGTGTAGGGGTAGCGTGCCTGCCTTTTACCCGGAGGCCCCGGGTTCGATTCTCTGCCACGTCCGAGATTTTTACTTGCATCTGAGGGCTGGTTCGAGGTCCGCTCAGCCTACATGATTACAATTGAGGAGCTATCTGACTGTGAGATGGTGGCCCCGGTCTAGAAATCGAAGAGTAACGGCCGAGAGGATCCGTCGTGCTGACCATACGACACCTCGCAATCTGCAGGCCTTCGGGATGAGCAGTGGTCGCTTGGTGGGCCATGGCCCTTCGGGGCAGTTGCGCCATGGGGGAGTTTGTCATGGTGTGTTGAAATGTTCACTGCGTTAATTGTTTTTTACTGTACATCCTATGATTCCTTAACTGAGCTCGACCTGAATAAATTGCCTTGATATTACAGTGCAGTATCCTAATTGAGTTATGCAATTTTTCTATTCCTTATATGTACATTTTTATTAATGCCAGCTCGTATTGAAAACGCTCGTCATGGAAAACATATTCACGGTATGCATAAGAAGGAGACAGTTCGCGGACTGCACCGCCTACTGGCGCTTGGTGATCACATGGGGGAAGGACGTGTCTGTGTTTCTTTCGTCGTTCTAGCATGGGCTAATTCACACGATGTGGCCCGTAGGCCAAGCATGGTCCACTACCGCCCGTAGTGGTGGTGGTGATTACTGTTTTAAAAGGAAGTACAATAGGGCAACCATCCTCTATTAACAATAATCAGAGTGAAAAAAATGGAAGGGATCGGATACTTTGAAAAATGAAGCTATCGGCCTAACAAAGACAAGGTCCACGAAGGGCAGAAAATCGAAGACTACCTAGGCCTCGCGACCTAATACCGCAGGGGTCGGCGAAGAACAAGAGTCTGCCGTGCTCAGGAAAAAGGCAGTCACTGCAGAAATAAAATAAAATATTACATTTTTGGTATCATTGGAATCGCCTCGACGTTCTGCATCATAATAAAACTTTAAAAATCAGTAACATGATATTTTGTTCAAAATATGAGGGAAAATGTGTTAATGCCTTTGCAATTTTTTCGACAACTAAAATGACAGAAAGCAGTAAGTAAGCACTGTAAGAAAGCAGTATCTCCAGAAGTACTTCGCTTTAAGTTTGTACTTTCATTCCGGGCTCAATATTGACAGAAGACTGGCTATTCTGTACGAAAGCAGCGTCTGTACATTGCTAGCTCATTCATTTTTTAATTTTTTTGTAATCATTCTAATAAGACGCTGTATCAGAAATACGGTTTCCTGCTTGTTTTACAGTTAGCATAATATTTCGTATGTTATTTTCAACGTAATCCATGAAGTAGAAACTGATGAGAAATTGATTAAATTGTGATCTCATTTTTCTCAGTTTTCAAGTTCAGGTAGTTTTCCTTTTCTTTAGCACGGCAAAGTTGATCAAAGAAGGTCGAGAGGATAGATGAAAGTGAGGAGCCTGACACAAGTAAGTGGAAGCAATTCCAGGACTCAGCTAAGGTCCCCGTGATCACCAGCCTATACTTCCAAGTTAAGATCCCCTGGGACCCCTTTTAGTCGCTTCTTATAGGCAATGGGGTTATTCTACCGCCCCCACCTATAGGGGGAGAAGAAGAGTCGGCTAAGGGAGGTAGGACAGGATAGGCGATAGTGAGGAGCCTGGCATAAATGAGTGCAATCAATGCCATATTATAGAGTTGAGATGATAATGTACAACCTTGTGAAACCTTTTGATACATTCAAAACGGCCAAGAGCTTGCCTGTAGTACACCTTTTTATACGTAGTTCTCTAGACAAACAGTATACGGCAAGCAGTAAGTGCGGTGATTATATCATGGTGCAGAGGTGGTGACGTGTATTGTAGTTCTTGAAGAAATTATATTTGACGAAGAAAGGAATCGTAACCTTGATATATTTCTACTGAAGGATACAGGCATCTTAAATAGACGGCACATGTCTAAAAGCCCTATTGTTGTCCCTTCTCATCAATCAGAGGGAACTTGTGTATAGTGGAACGCTTGATAGACCTGACTTATCAAAAGATGTAATATAACAAAGTGCATGTTCTTGTGTTGGAAGGAGTGTGTAGGAAAATGGCAAGAGTTCAGGTACTGTAAGAGTATTAGAGACACGGGTATTGTAAAACAACAATAGAGCTTTTATCATTTCTTTATAATGGACTACATCAATGGTTCATTTCCTTGCAAGTTATTCCTTTTGCACAGTGTTTCCTGTGCTGAGTTCAGCGGAATGTTTGGGTTTGCTGGTGATGACTCCTGTTGTTAGTCGGGAAACATTGTCATTATTACTCAGCTCCCTTGTAAACATACAGTACTAGTATATAAGCCTGTCTTCGACAGTCGAAATTTCTATCTATAAAGTAATTGCAAATTCTAAATGGACTATTATTATATCTTATGAATAAAAGTTACATTTTCCAGGTTTTATACAGCATTCGAATGGAATCAAAAAAGGCATTGTAGTATTTCCTTACAAACCACATTCAGTGCATTTGTAGCTCGGAGTTTTACTTTGACGTCTATGAATCTGCATACTCTTGAGAAAGCTACATACAACTGTCCAAAACGAAGTACAACTAGGCAACCATCCCCTATGTAACACTAATGAGAGAGAAAACTGGAACGGGTCCGACACTTGGAAAAATGAAGGTATCAGACAAAGAAAGGCAAGGCCCGTGAAGGGCGTGAAAATGATAGATTCCCTAAGCCTCGAGTGCTCTAATAGCGTCGGGGTCGGAAAAGAACAAGAGTTGACCAAGGGAGGTGGTGGTGGTGGTGGTGGTGATTATTGTTTTAAGAGGAAGTACGACTAGGCAACCATCCTCTATATAACACTAATCAGAGGGAAAAATGGAAGGGATCTGACACTTTGAAAAATGAAGATATCGGTCAAAGAAAGACAAGGGCCACGAAGGGCGTGAAAATGAAAAACTCCCTAGCCCTCGCAAACCTAATAGCGTCGGGGTCAGAAAAGAACAAGAGTTGACCAAGTGAGGTCAGATAAGATAGATGAAAGTGAGGAGCCTGGCACAAGTAAGTGGAAGCAATGTCAGGACTCAGCCGAGGACCCCGTGGTCGCCAACCCACGCTCCATAGTCTGAGCCCCTGGGGTCCCTTTTAGTCGCCTCTTACGACAGGCAGGGGATACCGTGGGTGTTATTCTACCGCTCCCACCCACAGGGGAGACCAAGGGAGGCCGGATAGAATAGATGAAAGTGAGGAGCCTGGCACAAATAAGTGGAAGCAATGTAATGACTCAGCTAAGTGCCCCGTGGTCGCCAACCCAAGCTGAAGCAATGTAATGACTTAGCTAAGTGCCCTGTGGTCGCCAACCCACGCTCCAAAGTTCCGAGACAGTGGGGCCAATTTTTGTCGCCTCTTACGACAAACAGGGGATACCGTGGGCGTTATTCTACCGCCCCCACCCACAGGGGGTCTAACCAGGGTGTCAGACCATGTACACTTCACACGTTAGCGCGCGTGGCCACCAGGTGTGCTGCTCTACCTCGTGCTTATCGATAGAGATATTCATTTCACTGAAATATATTACTTTTCAGATATGATGGTCATCACTGCATTGTTTATAACCCATAAATGTTACCAGATTAAGTCTCTCAAATATATCTGTGGAAGGTAACAGAAGCTAGAATGTAGGCAGTTCGACATCATGCCGATGGATACAGCTGTGTGCCTACGCCATCATGGCGAATACGCCACAACGGCTTCGCTAACGGAAACGTATTTTTCACAAAAAAAAAAAAAAAAAAAGTCCTCGTCGTGAGAGGTTCATATTATTTTTCTTGTAAATAAAACTTAACAATCTATAATTGATACCAATTTCAACTGTTGAAACCTCCCCGTTTTCTCAATATCGCTGTGAATGGCAGACAAAATTTGGGATTTTATATATGAGATAAAAGAAATGAAATGAGAAATTCGCATGCTTGTCATACTGTCGTGGAAGAAACAATACCACCTATCTAATAATGCTCTTCCTATCCATAGCGCATAGAAAGGCAAGAATAACGGCCGAGAGGAATGGTCGTGCTGACCACACGACACCTCGTAATCTGCAGGCCTTCGGACTGAGCAGCGGTCGCTTGGTAGGCCAAGGCCCTTCAAGGGCTATAGTGCCATGGGGTTTGGTTTTTTATCCATAGCCCATATCGATTTGCAGTCTGTAAATAAAGTAAACTCGTGTCCTCATCCCGAGGAAAATGAAATGAAATGGCGTATGGCTTTTAGTGCCGGGAGTGTCCGAGGATATGTTCGGCTCGCCAGGCGCAAGTCCTTTGATTTGACTCCCGTAGACGATCTGCGCGTCATGATGAGGATGAAATGAAGATGCAGACGGCACATACACCCAGCCACTCGCCAGCGAATTTAACCAATGAGGCTTAAAATTCCTGACCCTGCCGGGAATCGAACCCGGGACTCCTGTGGTAACCATTTAGCCATTGTTGGGTTGTTTTAATTTGCAGCATTTAGATTGAATTTTGCGGTGCGCCTGCCTTAGTTTCCGTTTGTTCCAATGCTTTTCAAGGCTTAGGTGTTATAAAATTTAAAGGAAGTGAGATCTTTTCATGGTAGCTTGGTGGGTATGGGGGGGGGGGGGGGGGGGGTTGTCGGTTAGGGGGGTGACTGGTTATGGCTTATTTTAATATGTGGTGATGGTTGGGACTGGAATCTGCCTGTTCTGATTCGTGAAGAGGTTTAGTAATAATAGTCGGAGTAAGTTGTATGTATCTTGGGTTGGGTGGGATGAAGGAGCTATTGTAGGTAGAATCCTGGGTTCGGTGGGGGAGGGACACTGAGGTTTAGAAGGGACGGAGGATGAGTGTGTGTGCTGGTGAGGTGGCACTGTTGTCTGTAATGCTTCCTAATGGCCATTTTAAGATAAGGGCAGCCAGGAAACAAGAGTAACACCTTGGCCTCTCTTAACTGAGCGGTACATGATTAATAACCCTAGCCTGGGGACTGGGTGTTTGTGTCGTTCTTAATGTTCCTTTCTCCGCATTCAACACTTTACACTTCCGCAATTTCCAAATACACGCAGGTTCATAACATATGCTGCAAAGTAAGGGCAAAACATCTTCTTAGGCCGACGCCCCGAATAAATAGCATTCAAAAAGACAAGAGCTACGAAGGGCGTGAAAACGAAAGACTCCCTAGGCCTCGATACCTAATACTGTCGGGGTCGGGAAAGAGCAAGCGTTGACCAAGAGAGGTCGAATAGGATAGAGTAAAGTAAGGAGCCTGACACAGGTAAGTGGAAGCAATGCCTAAACTCAGTTCAGTGCCCTGTGGCCGCCAACCAACGTTCCCATGTTCAGAGCCCATTGGGCCCCTTTTAGTCTCCCCTTACGATAGCCAGGATATACCATTACTGTTATCCACCGCCCCCACCCACAGGCGGATTAGAAATTAAGATGCTGCATGTTTATTTATATACCGGTATGTGGAATACATACGTATACATGTATGCAAGTTATGTATGCATGTAAGCTTATAGGCCTAAATGCGTGTATGCATATAGAAAACACACAGAGTATTGGACATTAGTCTACTGCGCCAGGCTATTTGGGTGTTGCATATCGCAGGTGAGCCATGAATGAGCTGGAAGGAGAATATAAATAGGGGCCTTGTCTTCACAGCCCGTGACGTGTGTATTTGTATGTCCATCCCGCGCACAGAACTCGCTCTTATAACCAGACACTTGAAAACTACATCATCAACTAACACTGTTTACCACCTACACACGATTGACGGACTTCAGTAATCAAACTTGAACCTGATCTCCCCTTTAGCTTTATCCTAGAGTAGGATGGTTGTAGTAATTCGTGCTTTATTACAAAAATATCGTCCCCTCGTAACTGTAATGTAGGAGAGAGGAAGAAATCTGACCTAACAAAGAATTAAACACAAAGGAAATCACCATGAAAGGTGCAAACATAAATACTATAATGGTCGGCAAAGTTGGTCAAGATGGTGGTGTTGATGATTATTGTTTTTAAGAGGAAGGACAACTGGGCAGCTATCCTCTATTAACACTAATCAGAGAGAAAAAATGGAAGGTGGTGATTATTGTTTTAAGAGGAGGTACAACTCGACAATCATCGTCTATATAACGCTAATCAGAGAGAAATTATAAAAAGGATACGATACTTCGAAAATGAAGGTATCGGTCAAAGGAAGACAAGAGCCACGAAGGGCGTAAAAATGAAAGGCTACCTAGGCCTCGAATGCTATAATGCCGTCGGCGTTTGAAAAGAACAAGAGGTCGGACAGGATAGATGAAAGTGAGGAGCCTGGCACAAGTAAGAGGAAGCAATGCCTGGACTCAGCTGAGGGCCCCGTGGTTGTCAACCCACGCTCCCAAGTAAAGAACTCCTGATGCCCCTTTTAGTCGCCTCTTACGGCAGGCAGGAGGTGCCGTGGGTGTTATTCTGCCTCCCCCACCCACAGGGTGACAGGGGGAGGGGGAGGGGGATCCATGAATACTTCAGTCTCCTTGTAAACCTTTTTGGTCGAAAGTACTTTTATAGTCCTTCGGGACGTGGTTTCGATTCCCCGTCAGGAAATCCAAAATTTAAGAAAGGGATTTCCACTTTCGGAGGTGCATATGACTCTGAGGTTCACTCAGCCTACACCAAAAGTGAGTTCCAGTTTAATTCCTGGGGACAGAGGCAGTCGGGCGTAGATCTAACCACTTGACCCCGCCAAGTGGCGAGTTTACGGAATGTGGAAGCCTTTACCTTCCACTCCTCCAAGGGCCTTCATGGCCTGTATGGAGATGGCTTTGCTTTTAATAGTAATCTTACAATTGTAAATACTTGGCCCTGTAGCAGCGTAATCCTGGCCTCAGCTAAGCCTGTGTTCCAGAGTAAAGCCACTATCTGTCCGCCATTGGAGCAGCCTCTTGAGCGGTCCATTATCTCGGCTGTGGCTGTCTGAAGTGCGATCAACATGTCAGTCATGCCAACATGTGAGCTCCGCTTGTCTGCCAGCTAATAGACTCTCCTTGGCAGTAAACCATTCTCTTCTTTCTTTTCTTATATTTAATGACTTACGGCATTGCTTAAGGCACATTCTCGTACCGCCATCCCAAGTTTTGTTTACATTCGTTTCAAAACAAACTACCGAAAGTCATTGTTACTCCATATGTTATACAAAAGTTCCTCTTTGATAGACATTGTATGAACAAAATATTTCGTTGGATGAAAGGCATCTTCTTTAAATCAGGATATCTATAAAAATACCTTTTTTTCCAAAAAGAATGCTATGTTTTAAAAATCGGTTACAAAAGCCAGCTGCCAATGGATACTTTTGCAAAAAAGCAATACGTAGTACTGTATTCACTTCACCGACGTTCAAAACATCGCAAAATTCCTTGAAGAATGTCGGTGGGATTAAGTGGTCAAATAATTGGATATTTAGCCCTGGAAAGCCCTGTTACCTTTCCCAATAGTTACCGAAAAATTACCGTGACTGGACTTCTTTTTGGTGCGAGGGGAACAATTCCGAAATCTTCGTGACATAGCGACAAAAATATCAACTGTCAAAAATCGACAAGATGAAATAGTCGTCTCAGTAACCTAATACTCCGTTTCTATTCTTCGAAAATATTTGTATGGAGTCCATGTCACTTAACATGGCTAATTATAGCCTATTTTAATTTTTAAGATTAGGCGTAATCTTTCATAACAAAAATTTACTGTGTATTATTCTGTGTCGTTTGTCAAAACTAGAATGTCCCTTGTCATATTAAATAAATAATTGTAGTTGCTGCTTTTTGTGGTGTTGAGGTGGTGATGGTTGTATTTATTATCTTCATACAGATTTAAGAACTCTAATAAAAAGACAGGGAAAAGGGAAGTGTGATGGTGATGGGTTTTATTCACTGTTTCAAGGAAAAAGGCACAAAGGGAGTGACAATATGTGAACTCTTAACCTCACAAAAGGTCGGGAAAGGAGATAAAAAAGAGTTCATTGAGGGAACTCGAATGTACTGTATGTATGACGGGTATTCAGCCCTAAGGCTGGTTTGACCCTCAAGTGCCCCATCATCATCTATCATAGAGATGGTGCTGATTGTTATTTTTAGACGAAGAACAACAACGCTCATCGGAGAGTAAAAGAAATTGAACGGGGTTCGACATTTAGAAACATGAAGGTATCGGTCAGAAAACGACAAGACCGGGCGAATTGACCTACAATACGTTTAGCTATTGGCTTGAATTCAGGAGATGGTGGGTTCGAATCCCACCGTGGTGGTGGTGTTCTTTGTTTTACAAGGACGTTTAGATACACTCTAAACAAATTAAGTGGAAAAAATAAAATGAAACAAACTCTAAACAAGGGAACAGGAAGGATTGCAACAAGTATCGAGGTATCTCATTAGTATACGAGGCAAAATATTCACTGGCATCTTGGAAGGGAGGGTGCTATCAGTGGTTGAGAGGAAGTGGGATAAAAACCAGCATGGCTTCAGACCACAGAGGGGCTGTCGAGATCAGATTTTCAGTATGTGCCAGGTAATTGAAAAATGCAACGAGAGGAATAAACAGTTGTGTTTATGTTTGGTAGATCTAGAGAAAGCATATGACAGGCTACCGAGGGAAAAGATGTTCACCATACTGGGGGACTATGGGATTTGGCGTAGATTATTACAATCAATCAAAGGCATTTATGTTAACAATTGGGCTGCAATGAGAATTGATGGAAGAATGAGTTCTTGGCTCAGGGTACTTACAGGGGTTAGACAAGGCTGTAATCTTTCACCTTTGCTGTTCGTAGTTTACAGGGATCATCTGCTAAAAGGTATAAAGTGGCAGGGAGGGATTGTCAGGTGGAAATGTAGCAAGCAGCCTGACCTATGCTGACGACT
The DNA here is from genome assembly GCF_040414725.1 of Anabrus simplex. NCBI lineage: Eukaryota > Metazoa > Arthropoda > Insecta > Orthoptera > Tettigoniidae > Anabrus > Anabrus simplex. Next base: position 259,524,832 of record NC_090271.1, on the reverse strand, counting down.
TGATCTTTATGGCATATTGTGCCGAAAGCACTTGAAAATATGTGCAATGGGTATGGTATGAATATTACCCTTTTGAAGATTAAATTAATGTCAGTAGGTAACAAATTCAGCAGAATTGAATGTCAGAGTGGTGATACAAAGCTGGAACAAGTAGATAATTTCAAGTATTTAGTAAGTGTGTTCTCCCAGGATAGTAATATAGTAATGAGATTGAATCAAGGTTCAGTAAAACTAATGCAGTGAGCTCGCAGTTGCAATGAACAGTATTGTGTAAGAAGGAAGTCAGCTCTCGGAAGAAAATGTCTTTACATCTGTTTTCAGACCAACTTCGCTTTACGGGAGCGAAAGCTGGGTAGACTCAGGATACCTTATTCATAAGTAAGAAGTAACAGGCATGAAAGTAGCGATAATGATTGCTGGTACAAACAGGTGGGAACAATGTCAGGAGGGTACTCGGAATGAGGAGATAAAGGCTAAGTTAGGAATGAACTCAATGGATGAAGCTGCACGCATAAACCGGTTTCTGTGGTTGGGTCATGTGAGGTGAATGGAGCAGGATAGGTTACCTAAGAAAATAATGGACTCGTTTTTGAAGGTTAAGAGAAGTAGAAGGACAGCAAGACGACGATGGTTAGACTCAGTTACTAACTATTTAAAAATAAGATATATATAACTAAATGACGCTACAGCACTACTTGCAAATAGAGGATTGTGGCGATATTTAGTAAATTCACACAGGCTTGCAGACTGAACGCTGAAAGATATAACGGTCTATAAAGATGATGTATGTATGTATGTATTGAACCCATGACCTTTGTGCCCTAAGAACAGTATGCATAATATGACAATTAAACTTAAAGTTGGATTCTTGATAGCATGGAGTTGACACGTGACGAGGGGGTGATTACCTTCGGTCCCACGCTCTGGGGTACGTGACGTCAACCACACGTGTCGACGGCGGAAGAATCTCAAGTAATTTTTATGAACTATTTCAAAGCGCGTGTACCCGGCGTGACCACGCCAAGTCAAAAAAATATAGTGCCTATCAAAGGAGGTCAATCATCTCACAAATCGAACCCGTAAAATTTTTAAATGTCCATGAACACTACCGTCAGAAATGTAGCAAGCATGTAGTCACTTTCAAAACTCTTGAAATTGCAGTTTAGGTAAGTCAGAAAATTTATAGAAATTTTTCTTGGCGGCAAAGGGAGAGATCCGAAGAGAGGGGGTAACTGCTATAAATATGAAGGGACGCCATGACGAAGTTTCCTTCTCCGGCATTTGTGATACAAAGCGGACGAAATTGTTGAGTTGCTCCGCGAAATCAAATCAACGAAAGTAGACTGAGTTCGACTGCAGATTTTAGCCAGTGTGGCTAAGTCTTGACTCCGTGGGGAGATAGTTTTCTTGAGAGAAATAAGTGTATCAGATAGAACGGTCAAAGTACTGAAATATTCTAATGTGATTGAGTAATTCGTGTGCGGGAATAATTGAAATCCATCGTGTGCGCCCAGCAAACAAGTGAAGGGTATTTTCTTTTTTTTTATGCTTTATTCCAGGAAACCTGAAGAAACATAATGAGATGTACAGCCATGAATGTAAAGATGGCTAAATAAATGCCAGGGTCACAGGTGAGCCCTAAGACGAATACTGGCGTGGACATGAGGTAGGTGGCTTTCCATCTTACTACCTCTTATATCTTGTCTCGTGATTTCTTGTATTTGAATGGGGATTTACGACGCAGTGGTCACCCCTACTAAGTTGTGTAAATGTGAGGGTACGACTAAAAGAGTCATTTGTTTTATTTTCCACTTGGATAAAATTTTGAAGTCTTGCGAGTGCCATATAATGTTGCAAAAAGTTATTGAATAGGGTTCCGAAGTGATATCACGTCCAATGTAGATCGTCATCCGTGTGAGTGTACTGCCTGTATTTTGTGATGTCAAAGTAAGATGTTCATTCGATGTAAAATTCTTCTGTCTGCAATTTGACGTTAATAATAATAATCCATGGTTACTCATTTTCAATCGAGTGGAAGCGCGCTGTCGGGTGAGAACCTAGGGGATGAATTTGGTCACGGAGAGAAACGTTTTTCTATGCCCATTTTAAACTGTGTCTGACTGACAATAAAAGATCTAGTAGAACGTTTCAGTCATTTCTCGTAAAAATCAAGTTATTAAATACGATATCATTTATGCAAAGTTATTCATGAGTAATGCGTTGTGCGATATTATACGTCGGTATTTCTAGTGAGGATTTTATTCCAGTTCTTTGTCGATGATAATTGTGGAGTTGGGAAACAGAGGTTAGTTTTGTGAATCAGGTTGGACCTGTCATTGAAGCCGGGATACAGAGCCCGAGGAGTGTTTTATATGAGTTGAGATGAGATGTGCGAATCAGGTTAGAGTCCTGTCATTGAAGCCGGGATATGATAACCCGAGGATTATTTTATAATGTTGAGAATGGAAAGAAATTCATAGAAATCCATAGCGGTAAAATTGGCGACGCGTATAATTAGTGTGGGCATCTTGAAGCATAATCTGTGCATTTTGTTGGTTAGAATATCGTATTTGTTTAATTATGTCGGCAGAGTTTAAAGGGAACATTTGAGAAGTCAGTCAACTGTGAATAAACCAGGTGGTTCCTGTAACTGCCAAGCGAGCGAGGGGGGGTGAGACACCTCCGCTATCTAACGAGACAGTGGAGTTGAGATTGTACTGTAATTCTCGGCCAGGGATATGTTAAAATGCTGGATTTAGTTGAAAATTCATAGCCGGTAATGATCTAAGTATTGTGAAATACTGTAATTGGGGACGTAATGAACATTTGAAACCATGAACTTTGAGTATAAGGAACAGAGTAACCCAATTTCAGGATTGTCCAAAATATAGAGCGATGGTCGTGATGATCGATTTGTCTGCGAGGGGTGTGCAAAATTCAGTGATGACGAGATATGACATCGTAATGATATGGCGAGTTGTTTGCTTTGTACGTAGATTATTAGGATATCCAAGTGTTAATAACGGTTAGGATTAGATTAGATTTTTAAGCATGATATCACGAGATGAGATATATATAGCTGGACATGAATGATGTAACAAATTCTTTTCCAGCCAGATAAACATCGCAATATTGAATTTTACATCACAGCTGCGTAGAAATTTGTGAGGAAACCAGAGTCCGCGGAGATAAAATTTGTGGTTTGTTAATATTTCGTTAAATCATTTAAATTTATTAAATTATTAAATTCAGTGAAACCGCATTTTGAAATAACTTTAATCAAGCGAATAACTTGGAGATGCATTCTGGAAATTTTAGTTTGTTTTCTGGGGAATATTAACATGTACAGTAACGATTAAGGGGACATATCCGAAGGAAATGGATTTTTCTGCCACTAAGTTTGTGAGCATTGCTATCGTTGTAATTATTGAACTTTGATTGACTGAGCAGTGAATGTGCTGGGGATAGTAAAGTGGAAACTTTGGTCATCAACCGATGTAACTTAATTGTGTTTAGCCTTCAGCTTAGAAACTTGGATGGTCAGGGGGTCATCAACCTCAGTGACTTAGATTAGGGCCATATGCCATTGTAGCATCATTTCCTTGCGGTCATCATCCACAATGACTTTAAAGTAACTTAGAAGATTAGATGTCGGTCCATGACATAGACGCAGGTCACATCGATTCAATTAAGGGTCCATGCCGTAGAACCACTGTGTGGCACACACCGATTGGACGGCCTTAATTATAACCAGAGTCCAGAGTTCGTGTTACGAGGGCTGGACCATAACGAATCACTATGATGGTACATGTGGTCTCACATGGAAGCCGAATTTAAGGATTTCCAGACTTTCCTTTCTTAAATGATTAATAATTGAGACAATGGTTTCTAGTAAGAATGCCCATCAGGCAATTACGTTAAAGTCTCACACCAGTGTTCTGACATTTATGTAAAAATGATTGTGGTGTCCAGTGGACACAATTGACTATGACATCGTTGACATAGTAAATTACTTCATTTCCCTGAATAAATAGGAATCTCATAAATAGACCTTTCATTCCAGTAGATAGATTAGAATTAATGAACCCTACCTTTACCTCAGCAAGTGACGAAGAACCCGAAACGACCCAAGAGACAGATCTCATGAACTTTGCTGATAGGTAAGGAAGGTAGGTATCCCTCAATATGGACCTAAAGGGTTCATTAAAATGGCGCCCAACGTGGGGCATAAGTCACGATAACGATGAGGGAACATAAGTCACGATAACGATAAGGATATTTTGAAAAAATCGTATACTAGGGAAAAAGAGAAATAATGTTGAGGCTATGCCACATTATGGATGATAAAATCGTGCGCCAGAGTTGATAGTGAACTCGAAGAAATAGATAAACGCCCGATGAGTAAGGCTAGGAGATACCACTATGAGAATAATTTATCTACTGAATGAAAGGTATAATTTAAGTGTGTTAGAGTAATTTCCCAAATTTTTGAATACTGGTTTGAGTGTTTTGGCTGATCACTTTGATCGAGTGAACATTGAATTTCACATTTTATTAAATAAAATTTTTAGAGAATGTTGCATTAACAATGTGATGTATTAGATAGGGGGATGTTGTGATGTTTATCGTTGTAGTCTTATTATACGCCGTTGAAGTCTCGGGCTCACCGATGACCTATCGTTTTCTGTTAAATACAGTATGTTTATGCAGGAGGGAGAATTGGCCCAAGGGCAGTTGGTCCAAATGATCAAGGACTTAAGTGAGAGTGTAAAATCTATTAACGATGAGTTAAAAGGCGTGAAGGAGGTCGTACAGGACACGCAGGATAGTTGTAAAGAAGCTAGTGGGGATATTAGGAAGGACATTGGTGACTTAAATGTGAAGGTGGAGCAGAACACTAAAGCACAGGTTGACTTTAAACATGAAATAAATCAGCAGTTCAAGGAAACTCGCGAGCTACATCGTGTTCTCAGTGAAAATCAGGACATAATTAGAGGGGACCTCGATAGGCACGTCAACGAAAGTAGGGAACTACATCAGCAGTTGATGTCAGATCAAGCGGAGCTTAAGGCCGATCTGAAGACAGAGGTAGAGAAGTTCAACATCATGCGTGAAGACGATAAGTCAAAGGTCTTCACAGCAATGAATGAACATAAGGAAATGTTGTGTAAAGAGATAGCCGTCGTAAATGACAAAGTAGACCAGGTAGCCGAAGACGTGAAGGCAACTGTAGACCAGCGTATTGAGGCCATTGACTTTAAATTAATCCAGATGAATAAAGAGGATATGAGAAAATTAGGTACAACTCAGGAAGAAACGGCTAGGAGTATTGAGGAGGTACAAGCAGATATTGAGGAACTAGGAAAGGATCTAGGCGATACAAGGGTAGACCTATCGAAACAACTTAAAGATACCCAAGATAAGGTCATAACACTGAGCGACGAGTTGACATCTGTTCATGAGGCTCTTAAGGGGGAAGTTAGTGCCCGGAAAGTGGAACTGGATGGGTTAGTGAACGATATCGTAGGAGTCCAGGCCAAGATAGAGGAAGTGGTTAGTAAATCTCGCCGCACCTCAGATATGTCGTTCAGTTGCCCTAGCAACGCTAGTAGTCCCATACATCCTGCAGGGAACGGACACTTTGACAATTCTACCCATTCTCAGGGGCAAAACGTCACTAATGTTATAAACATGATTCGTCTTAAGGAAGATCAGCCTAAGAAATTCGATGGCAGTGGTACCCAGACGCCAAAGGGTTTTCTTAGAGAACTTAGAGAGTATATTCGCGATAATAGGATACCTGAAGAGAGGCAACTAAGGACTGTGGAACGGTACCTAGATGGAGTTGCGTCGCTGTGGTTCAAAGGTTTCCGATATAGCTTTGACACGTTCGAGGAATTTCAGACCGCATTTTTGGGCAAATTTTGGAATTCTGAGATTCAGCAGAACCTAAGGCTAGAGCTATATAGTCGCCGGTATAACACAGCAGGACCGCCGAAATTTTCGCTTTACTTTACGGAACAATTAGTTAAGTTCAAGGAACTGGAATCAGCCCCAAGTCAGCAAGAACTGGTTCAGGCTATCCAGAAACAGTTCCCACCGGATATCCAGAGAATATTAATTGCTGCGAAGGTCGAAACCCCGATGCAGGCAGAATTGATATTGCGACAGCTGGACCAGACCCATTCGCATCAATCAGCCCCGCGAATAGTCAGGCATTCAGAGCCCCAGGTGAATGTCGTAAATCACAGCCAGGAGAGCGCGCCAGATAGGGAAGTTTCACGAGCACCGAGATATGAGAATGAGGGGCGGCGGTTCGACACCAGGCCATACCAAGGTAGGAAGAACTGGGAACAGCCCAGATACCATCACGAAGAGTGGGACAGACGCCGAGAACAATGGAGAAGAAACCAGGGTCGATACCAGGGGAACTCAGATCTAAGACGAAGGAACCCACGCGGGAATGAAGGCAACAGAAGAGGGGACGGTTACGAAAATTCCAGACGTTCTGACCGTTGGCACGGGCCTGAAGAGAGAAGGAGAGAAGGGGACCAGTATTTGAGAGAGCTGAGGTCAGGTACCGGACAGGACAAATGGAAGGACAGCATCCAACGAAGGGAAGTCAACACTGACTGTGTAGGACCTCAAGACATGTCCCATACTGGAGCTATCCGAAAAACCTACCACCAGGATAGGGAATTAAACCCTAACGCGCCTCATTTCGACGAAAGTCTGAACTCGTCAAATGAGCGGAAAAAAAAACTCCAAATTTCCAGTAGTGGTTACGAGACAGGATTCCCACACACAGCCTGAATACGTTTCTCGCGACGGCTGGATAGTAGCCCAGATTGACTCCTGGATTATACAACCAGATGAATTAGTGGAAGACCACCTCAGACAGGAGGTTAGGAAAATAAGAGAGCTACCAATCATTAATGTCAGGATATGCAACTTTAAGGTGAGCTGTTTATTGGATACAGGCGCCAGCATCAGCTTAATTTCACAAAATTTCTTTAACGAATTGTCTACTCGGAAGAAATTGCCAGAAATTCCTGTAGCAAATATCAAAATTAGAGGAGTCATTCCCGACAAAACTGCCATTTGTAAAACGCAGACATTTTTGGATTTGCAGATAGGAGACATGACATTTTCGCATCCTTTTGTCATAATTTCAAAGCTGCACTATAATGTTATTCTGGGGGCAGACTTCATTTGTGAAAGTAATGCCGTCATCGATTTAGGAAGGAGAGAGGTGAAATTTAGGAAGGATGACGGACCGGAATTAGTAGCTCTAAACGAAGAATCATTGGGTCAGACTGGGAGAAGAATGTGTGAGGAAGAAGTCCATTTCACTACCGTTTCTAAGGAGACAGAAGAGGAGATAGAACAGGGAATAGAAGAGGTCAACCAGGAAGAGTGGGATGTCCTCGAGACTGAATTGGGAAAGGCTGTAGAAGATTTAATAAATCAGAAAGTGTCAGAATGCCCAGGGACGGCGGAAGAGAAGATGAAGTTGAGGGAACTACTTCTCAAATATCAGGATGTATTCGATTCAAAGCCAGGATGCATTCCAAATTTCAAATATGTGTTGGCTGTAAACAGTTGGGAGCCGTTCAAACGTAGGCCGTATCCCATTCCGGAGAAACATCGCCAGGAGGCTGGAAAAATTATTAAAGAGATGGAAGAAAGTGGGTTGATTTCCAAGGCAAATACACCATTCGTTAATTCCTTAGTTACCGTTCAGAAGCCCGACGGGTCCCTGAGGGTATGCCTCGATGCAAGGGTCGTAAATGACAGACTGATCCCTGAAAATGATAGAGCTCCTCCCATCAAAGAAGTTATTAGGAGGTTTAGGGGCAAGCGCCGCTTCACTAATATTGATCTGACCTCGTCGTATCATCATATAATGCTCGATGAGAAGTCAAGATTGTTTACTGGATTCCTGTATGACCAGCACACGTATGTTTTTAACCGTCTCGCGTTTGGGATAAAAAACGCCGGTGCAGCTCTCATACGCGCCCTAGATCGCAACCTCACCGAACAGGTTAAGGCCATAACCACGCGCTATGTCGATGACATATTGCTTTCGTCGAAGGATTTCGAGGAAAATCTTCATCATCTCGAGTTGCTACTCGAAAATCTCAGGGTGGCTGGTTTTAAGATCAACTTGAAAAAATCAAATTTCGGACAGGAGGAAGTTCTCTTCTTAGGACACATCATTGATGGTGAAGGAGTACGCCCTAACCCAGTGAAATTGCAGGCAATTGACAACTTTCCAAGGCCTATCAAGGTAAAGAACGTCCGACAGTTCTTGGGTATGAGTCAATTTTTCAGTGATCATTGTCCAAATTATACGGAGGTTGTGGCTCCATTGCAAGATTTGCTAGTAAAGAACAACCGATGGAAATGGTCTAGGGAACATGAGATTTCTTTTCGGGATACTAAGGAGATGTTAGCTAGAAGTGTGAAGCTAGGGTACCCGAATTTCGATAAGGCCTTTATCTTGCAAACTGATGCTTCCACCGTAGGGATTGGTGCAGTTTTATACCAAGAGGAAGGAGAAGAACCCAAGAAGAAGAACTACTTGGCATTCTTTAGCCGTAAACTTAGGAAACACGAGCTAAAATACAGTGTCACTGAATTAGAAATGCTTGCAATTGTTCAATCACTACAGCACTGGAGAAAGATGATTTTTGGATTCCCTATAACCATTAGGACGGATCACAAGGCCTTGACCTTTGTGATGAAGACGGTAGTTGCTAGCGAGAGAGTAGCTAGGTGGGCACTGTTTATCCAGCAGTTTGATCTGACCATCGAGCACTGTTCAGGAATGTCAAATGTCCTGGCGGATGCCCTAAGTCGAAACCCAAACGATAACGAACATGAGGTGAACTTCGTGGAGTTAACTGACGAGGATAGAACCTTTCTAAATGAGTTGACACGATTGCCAGAATGTCAGCGACAGGACCAGTTCTGTGGCAGGTTAATTTCGTTGTTGAAGGGAGAACTTCCACATGACGACCCAGGACGTGGAGAAGTTGAGAAGCTAGCTGAGAGCTATTTGTTTGTCGACAACACCTTGTTGAAATTCATAGACAAGGATCACACTAAATCTCGAATTGTGGTACCACCACCACTTAGGAAGGGTCTTATATGGCATGCCCATAGGATAACCGGTCATGGTGGGATTGACAAGGTCACCGCTACACTTCAGGAAACGTTCACTTGGGTTCATCTACGAGAAGACGTGAGAAGCCTTGTAATTACATGTGACACATGCCAGAGGGTTAAGGCGAACCCGTACCTCATTCGACAGGCACCGATACCTCTCTTACCAGCTAAACCTCGTGAATTGTTCGCGATGGATATTTACGGAGTCCTTCCCAAGTCACGTAGAGGAAATAGATACGTCTTGGTAACCGTGGACGTATTCTCTAAGTTCACATCGTTATGTCCATTACAGAAAGCAAACACTAAATTGGTATTAAGAGCTATAAATAGGACCATAATTCCAGCTATGGGGAAGCCCGTGTTTTTATTAACGGACCACGGCACACAATTTACCTCAGCTCAATTTAAACAGGAGTTGCAAAGGCTTGAAATTCGACATATTCTTAGTTCAGTTCGCCATCCTGAGGGAAACCCGTCAGAACGAATTATGCAGGTCATCGCGAAGTTCTGTCGGATCTTCTGTGCTCAAGAGCATTGGAGATGGATGGATGTGTTACCTATCATAGAAGATTGCGTGAATAACACAATCCACGAATCTATAGGATGCGTCCCAAATGTGGTTCATTCCGATATTTATCCTCTGAGACCATGGCACGCAGTGGTGAAGTGTCCGAGCGACCCACGGCCGACTCAAGCGATGCGCATTGAAGAGACAGCTAGGCATCTTCGTCAGCAAGCTGACCGACGTTTGAGACGCGTCAAAAATAAGAGATTCCATCGGCCCTTGAAAGAAGGCGAATATGTGCTTGTTCGTAAACCCGCTCTTTCAAAACCTGAGGACAAGTACTACGCGAAGTTTGCACCGTTGTATATGGGTCCATTTAAAGTCATCCAGAGTTTCCGAAATAATTCCTATAAAATCCAGTCGTTAGATGGACGCTCTGAGGCTATTTTCAATGCAGCCAACTTGAAGGTTTATCGCAAACCTGAAGATATGGCAGACCAGGAAGTTAACCTCATTGAATCAGTGGTGGATCAAGATGTGGAACCGCTCGAAGAAAAGCAGGATGCCCACTGAAACGATGTAGGGAATGCAGGCAAGTCCCAGACTCTGTGATATTGAGAGCATTTGAGGAATATTGGAATCTTACAGAGAAAACCCCGATAGAACAGGGAGAATTTGAGGAAGGTTCTGAGGAGGAAGACTTTGACAGCGAGGAAGACTTTGACGGCGACGAAGGGATAAATAGCTCAGTCGAAAATTCAGTGGAGAACTACCAGGAAGCTGAAGGCATCAACCAGTATCCGTACGCCAGAAGATGACCAACTGCATAAGAGAGAAGAAAGGAATTTATGTTCAAAGGTCATGTTTCATCAGACGTCAAAATTAGAAATTTCGCCATCTGGAGTATTTTAAAGGAAATTCCTTGTCACTGTGCGAAAGGAATTCGTGTCTTGGGGGAAATATGAACCCATGACCTTTGTGCCCTAAGAACAGTATGCATAATATGACAATTAAACTTAAAGTTGGATTCTTGATAGCATGGAGTTGACACGTGACGAGGGGGTGATTACCTTCGGTCCCACGCTCTGGGGTACGTGACGTCAACCACACGTGTCGACGGCGGAAGAATCTCAAGTAATTTTTATGAACTATTTCAAAGCGCGTGTACCCGGCGTGACCACGCCAAGTCAAAAAAATATAGTGCCTATCAAAGGAGGTCAATCATCTCACAAATCGAACCCGTAAAATTTTTAAATGTCCATGAACACTACCGTCAGAAATGTAGCAAGCATGTAGTCACTTTCAAAACTCTTGAAATTGCAGTTTAGGTAAGTCAGAAAATTTATAGAAATTTTTCTTGGCGGCAAAGGGAGAGATCCGAAGAGAGAGGGTAACTGCTATAAATATGAAGGGACGCCATGACGAAGTTTCCTTCTCCGGCATTTGTGATACAAAGCGGACGAAATTGTTGAGTTGCTCCGCGAAATCAAATCAACGAAAGTAGACTGAGTTCGACTGCAGATTTTAGCCAGTGTGGCTAAGTCTTGACTCCGTGGGGAGATAGTTTTCTTGAGAGAAATAAGTGTATCAGATAGAACGGTCAAAGTACTGAAATATTCTAATGTGATTGAGTAATTCGTGTGCGGGAATAATTGAAATCCATCGTGTGCGCCCAGCAAACAAGTGAAGGGTATTTTCTTTTTTTTTATGCTTTATTCCAGGAAACCTGAAGAAACATAATGAGATGTACAGCCATGAATGTAAAGATGGCTAAATAAATGCCAGGGTCACAGGTGAGCCCTAAGACGAATACTGGCGTGGACATGAGGTAGGTGGCTTTCCATCTTACTACCTCTTATATCTTGTCTCGTGATTTCTTGTATTTGAATGGGGATTTACGACGCAGTGGTCACCCCTACTAAGTTGTGTAAATGTGAGGGTACGACTAAAAGAGTCATTTGTTTTATTTTCCACTTGGATAAAATTTTGAAGTCTTGCGAGTGCCATATAATGTTGCAAAAAGTTATTGAATAGGGTTCCGAAGTGATATCACGTCCAATGTAGATCGTCATCCGTGTGAGTGTACTGCCTGTATTTTGTGATGTCAAAGTAAGATGTTCATTCGATGTAAAATTCTTCTGTCTGCAATTTGACGTTAATAATAATAATCCATGGTTACTCATTTTCAATCGAGTGGAAGCGCGCTGTCGGGTGAGAACCTAGGGGATGAATTTGGTCACGGAGAGAAACGTTTTTCTATGCCCATTTTAAACTGTGTCTGACTGACAATAAAAGATCTAGTAGAACGTTTCAGTCATTTCTCGTAAAAATCAAGTTATTAAATACGATATCATTTATGCAAAGTTATTCATGAGTAATGCGTTGTGCGATATTATACGTCGGTATTTCTAGTGAGGATTTTATTCCAGTTCTTTGTCGATGATAATTGTGGAGTTGGGAAACAGAGGTTAGTTTTGTGAATCAGGTTGGACCTGTCATTGAAGCCGGGATACAGAGCCCGAGGAGTGTTTTATATGAGTTGAGATGAGATGTGCGAATCAGGTTAGAGTCCTGTCATTGAAGCCGGGATATGATAACCCGAGGATTATTTTATAATGTTGAGAATGGAAAGAAATTCATAGAAATCCATAGCGGTAAAATTGGCGACGCGTATAATTAGTGTGGGCATCTTGAAGCATAATCTGTGCATTTTGTTGGTTAGAATATCGTATTTGTTTAATTATGTCGGCAGAGTTTAAAGGGAACATTTGAGAAGTCAGTCAACTGTGAATAAACCAGGTGGTTCCTGTAACTGCCAAGCGAGCGAGGGGGGGTGAGACACCTCCGCTATCTAACGAGACAGTGGAGTTGAGATTGTACTGTAATTCTCGGCCAGGGATATGTTAAAATGCTGGATTTAGTTGAAAATTCATAGCCGGTAATGATCTAAGTATTGTGAAATACTGTAATTGGGGACGTAATGAACATTTGAAACCATGAACTTTGAGTATAAGGAACAGAGTAACCCAATTTCAGGATTGTCCAAAATATAGAGCGATGGTCGTGATGATCGATTTGTCTGCGAGGGGTGTGCAAAATTCAGTGATGACGAGATATGACATCGTAATGATATGGCGAGTTGTTTGCTTTGTACGTAGATTATTAGGATATCCAAGTGTTAATAACGGTTAGGATTAGATTAGATTTTTAAGCATGATATCACGAGATGAGATATATATAGCTGGACATGAATGATGTAACAAATTCTTTTCCAGCCAGATAAACATCGCAATATTGAATTTTACATCACAGCTGCGTAGAAATTTGTGAGGAAACCAGAGTCCGCGGAGATAAAATTTGTGGTTTGTTAATATTTCGTTAAATCATTTAAATTTATTAAATTATTAAATTCAGTGAAACCGCATTTTGAAATAACTTTAATCAAGCGAATAACTTGGAGATGCATTCTGGAAATTTTAGTTTGTTTTCTGGGGAATATTAACATGTACAGTAACGATTAAGGGGACATATCCGAAGGAAATGGATTTTTCTGCCACTAAGTTTGTGAGCATTGCTATCGTTGTAATTATTGAACTTTGATTGACTGAGCAGTGAATGTGCTGGGGATAGTAAAGTGGAAACTTTGGTCATCAACCGATGTAACTTAATTGTGTTTAGCCTTCAGCTTAGAAACTTGGATGGTCAGGGGGTCATCAACCTCAGTGACTTAGATTAGGGCCATATGCCATTGTAGCATCATTTCCTTGCGGTCATCATCCACAATGACTTTAAAGTAACTTAGAAGATTAGATGTCGGTCCATGACATAGACGCAGGTCACATCGATTCAATTAAGGGTCCATGCCGTAGAACCACTGTGTGGCACACACCGATTGGACGGCCTTAATTATAACCAGAGTCCAGAGTTCGTGTTACGAGGGCTGGACCATAACGAATCACTATGATGGTACATGTGGTCTCACATGGAAGCCGAATTTAAGGATTTCCAGACTTTCCTTTCTTAAATGATTAATAATTGAGACAATGGTTTCTAGTAAGAATGCCCATCAGGCAATTACGTTAAAGTCTCACACCAGTGTTCTGACATTTATGTAAAAATGATTGTGGTGTCCAGTGGACACAATTGACTATGACATCGTTGACATAGTAAATTACTTCATTTCCCTGAATAAATAGGAATCTCATAAATAGACCTTTCATTCCAGTAGATAGATTAGAATTAATGAACCCTACCTTTACCTCAGCAAGTGACGAAGAACCCGAAACGACCCAAGAGACAGATCTCATGAACTTTGCTGATAGGTAAGGAAGGTAGGTATCCCTCAATATGGACCTAAAGGGTTCAGTATGTATGTATGTATGTAGCCTATGTATGTATTCAACGAAGGAATTTGGAAACGAAGTACCAAATAAAACAAAAAAATATTGAACTAAGCTCAAAAATCACTAACGAATCAAAACGGAACGTGGGTTCTCTGAGTAAGAGAATACTTGCAATTTTCATACCCTTGATTAATCCACTGTCGCATACAAAGCGGGTGACAGGATCAGTAGTAGTCGCGTCATCGGCTAATGTGCGTTCGAGTATTTCCTGCAGGCCGAGGCCAGAGAGATCCGCGCAATCTGTCGGGATGTGGTCCACGGTGAAATCGGTACCACAAGAACACACTGCGGGGTCTTCCCTCTTTAGGAGATAAGACTGCGTAGATCGTCTGTGAACTATTCCCAGCCAATACAATACTATGACCTCTCTCCGGGAAGGCCGGAAAGAAGACCGCCACACGGTAGTTGCCTACTCAATTGCTCTCAGCTTGTTGGGAGTCACTCCGATTCCCAGGACGCCAAGATAGTTCGCCAAGACGGTAAAAGTACCATTTCCCTTGCAGCTTCATCCGCAAGTTCACCCGCAATCCTAACGTGGCTTGGAAGCCACTCGAAAGTCATCCTGGTGCTAACATCACTTAACCTGGCTAGAAGGTCATGAATCTGCTGCACCAGTGGGTGTTGCGAGAAACAGGTTTCAATAGACTGCAGAGAAGGGTCGGTACAAATAAGAAAATGGTTTCTTTCGTCACCCAGTGCATACTGCAGAGCTTCTGAGATGGCGTAAAGCTCCGCAGGATATACACGCTACATAGGCCTACACTAAGAAACGAGGTCTCCATGCTCATATCATCGGTGAAGAACGAGCAACCAACATCATCTCCGTTCTTAGAACCATCCGTGAAGATATGCGTCGCGGCCGGATACTGGTGAACGTGTCCTGGAAATACCTCCGATAAACGGAAAAATCCGTGTTCACCTTGGGTCCACGGAGTAGATATAGACCCATATCCGGTCGCAGACTAACCACGGAGGTACCGCGCTAAAAGTCTGTTCAAGACAACCATCGATATCTATATTTAATTCACGACACAAGCTATCAATTCGAAACCCGCCCGGCCGTGTGGCATCGGGTCGGTCTTGGTACCTGTGGGGGTACTGGGAACTGCATTGATAGCTTGTATATAGCGGCATTTCACGAATTTTGGCAGCGTACGTGAGGAGTAACTGCTACCTCCTTATTAGTAAACATGGAACTCCCGCTTCAGCGAGTAAGCTGGGAATGGGGCTAGTGCGTAAAGTTTCCGTTGCCAGCCTAACTCCACTATGGTGAACACTGTCTAAAATGCTGAGCGTAGAGTTTGAGGCTGAGCCATAAGCCGCACTACCATAGTCAATTCGGGATAGGACAGTTGCCGTGTAGAAACGTAGCAGCACCGCACGGTCAGCCCCCCACGAAGTGCCTCTGAGAAACGTAATCATGTTAAATCTCTTCGTGCAGGCAAACTTCAACTGACGGATGTGGGGGGCTGCAACGTTAGCCTCATGTCAAAATGGAGGCCCATAAATCTGCAGGTGTCTACCATTCGTGAGACAGTGATTCGAAAGCGGAGCTCTGGTTCAGGATGCACAATCCGACGTCGAGAGAAGTATACAATTGAATATTTTGCCGCTCAAAATCGAAAACCATGTGTCAGGGCCCATCTGTCGACTCGGTTAATAGTTTGCTGTAACTGTCTTTCAGCAAATGCCACCCTTCTGGAGCTGTAATGTAGAGCTAAATTGTCTCCATACAGCGATGGAACGACTGCGGCAACCATGCCGTTGATGGTGATTGCGAACAACGTAACACTCAGTACAGATCCCTGTGGTACTCTATTTTCCTGAACGTAACATTGAGAAAACGCATTCAACACTCGGACTCGAAAGACCCGGAGGGACATGAAGTTCTCAATAAATGTTGGCAGATTTCCCCGAAATCCCCACTGGTGTAGTGTGGAGACAATTCCATATCGCCAGGTAGTATCACAAGCTTTCTCCAAATCAAAAAACACGCCGACTAGGTGTTACTTCCGGAGAAAGGCCCCCTGAATGGTGCTCTCCAGTCTGAGTGGTGGTGGTGATTATTGTTTTAAGAGGATGTACAACTAGGTAACCATCCTCTACATAACAATAATCAGAGGGAAGAAATGGAAGGGATCCGACACTTCGAAAAATTAAGATATCGGCCAAAGGAAGACAAGGACCACGAAGGGCGTGAAAATAAAAGACTCCCTAGCCCTCTCAAACCTAATAGCGTAGGGGTCGGAAAAGAATAATTGACCAAGAGAGGTTGGATAGGATAGGTGAAAGTTAGGAGCCTAACACAAGTAAGTGGAAGCAATGCCAGGACTCAGCTAAGGGCCCCGTGGTCGCCAACCCACTCTCCAATGTTCAGAGCCTCTGGGGCCCTCTCTAGTCTGACTAGATGATCATAATGATGCTTGTTGTTTTAAGGGGCGTAACATCCAAGGCCATCGGCCCCGACTAGATGATCAGTGGCAGATTGATGGGAGCGAAAACCACACTGGTAGTTAGACAAGAGACCGTCCTTTTGCATGGCACACACAGGACGCCAGTTAACCATAGCTTCAAATAGCTTACAAAGGTCTCTTGTAAGGCATATTGGTCTATAACTATCCAGAAATTATGGAGCTTTACCTGCCTTGAGAATAGGTATCACAATTCCCTCACGCCATTGAGATGAAAACACTTCCTCTCTCCATATTCTGTTGAATTGGGTGAGGATATCCTTGAGACATCGGTCATTCAAATGTTTAAGCACTAGATTGTTGATTTTGTCCTGTCCAGGAGCCGTGTCTCTGCATAGCGCTAGTGCACTCCACTCCTCCCTCTCCGTGTAAAGCATGTCGAAAGAATGCGAAGCACTAGAGGCGAAAGATGGTGTGCCTCTACCTCGCGCTTAATTGGCAGAAATGCAGAGTCGTATCTCCCAGAGCTGGATGTATCTGCGAAATTCGACGTGACGTGGTCTGCAATGACTGAAGGAATCGTGATTATATCCCCGTTAATGGAGAATCCGGGGAGTGAGGGCAAGGATTGTACTCCGACAAAACAGCGGAGTTTCGTCCACACTTGTGAAGACAGAGTGTGTGCCGTCATGGAAGACACATACTTTTCTCACGTAGCTTTCTTACTTACTGGAATCAAAAAACGAGTCTTCGGCGCGCACACGATTAAATCTGATATGATTTGCCATCATACGATTCCGACGAGAGTGCTTAAAAGCCCGTAGGCGATCACGTATGGCTGCTGTAGTTCTGTCGATCCATCACGGGACCTGTTTCCGGCGAGGAATACCGGACGAGAAAAGAATTGTTTCCTCTGCAGCAGCCAGAATTCCGGTAGTAATGGAAGAAACGTGGTCGTCAACAGACTCCAACATATCATCGAACATCACAAATTCTGGCCAATAGCCTGCATAAGTAACCTGCGCTTGGGTACATCGGACTGTCTTTGATTCAAGAGGGATAGAATTATTGCGAAGTGGCATCGCAGCAGGGGAACTAGCGCACGGCTGCGCAAAGTGATATCCGGGTGTGAGAATGTACCATGTGCGCCGCTGAAATGTGTCGGTTCCCCTGTGTTTAGCACGCAAAGATCGAACTGGTTGATCAATTGCTCAAGCATCATCCCCCTAGCAAGGAAAACCGAGAACCCCAGAGTGTGTTTCGGGCGTTCACGTCTCCCACCGTCGGCTGTCCTGAAGATGGTTTTTCTTGGTTCTCCTTTTTCACACCAGGCCCTTTATTTCCCTCCGACGAATGTTATATAGAGAATGGTTGCCTACTTGTACTTCCTCTGATACAATAAGCCAACCTGTGCCTTGATTAAGGCCACGAACAACAACCTGCCAATCCTAGCTCTTTCCCATCCTTGCGTCACCGAAAAACTCCAACGTGTTAGTGGGACGTTAAACCACTAGCAATAAAAAAGAGGAAAAGGGCCACGAAGGGCATGGAAAATGAATGTTGGCTTATTTCAGGGCCTCTCAGGGTGCATGCACTAGTGTATTGCGCTCTGCACGGTACAAAAGACGACTTTGCTTGGTTGACCGGAGTGCAGACTCCTACTCCTCGATTTTTAGCAATAGCGCCGTCCCTCGCATTCCCCATGCCTGCCTTGCTCGCTCCGCCTGTCTCCCCATTCCTCACTTGCTCCATAGCGCTCCAAACTCGAGTCGAGTGGAGCCGAGCTTAGCCGAGTAGCCCAGAGACGAAGCGTTGGTCTGAGCCTAGCCGAGTGACACCGATGCACTGTGCACAGGAACTCTGCACCTCAGTTTGAACGCGTGAGATTTTGGGCGTTTGAGAGGCCCTGGGTTATTGTATCAGAGGAAGTACAAGTAGGCAACGATCCTCAAGACTCATCGGAGGGGAAAAAGTGGAACGGGTCCAGCATTTCGAAATATGAAGGCATCGGCCAAACAAAGAAAAGGACCAGGAAGGGCGTAAAAATAAAACACTCCCCAGGCCTCTATCCTTAATACCGCCAGGGGTCGTAAAAGAACAAAAATTGACCGAGGATGGTTGGATAGGATAGATGTAAGTGAGAAGGTGGTGGAGGTGATTATTGTTTTAAGAGGAAGTACAATTTGGCAACCATGCTCTATATAACACTAATCAGAGGGAAAAATGGATGGGATCCGCCACTTCGAAATATGAAGGTTTCGGGCAAAGAGAGACAAAAGTCACGGAGGGCGCAAAATTGAAAGACTCCCTAGGATTCGCAAACCTAATACCATCGGGATCGGAAAAGAACAAGAGTTGACCTGGGGAGGTCGGATAGGATAGACGAAAGTAAGGTGCCTGGCACAAGTAAGTGGAAGCAGTGCCAGCACTCAGCTAATGTCCCCGTGCTCACCAACCCATGTTCCAAAGTTCAGAACGCCTGGGGCCTCATCGCTCACAATCTGGCTAATTTCTCTATCATGGGGAGTTCATTATTTTGGATAATTCATTGCATTATTTTGTTTAATGTAACGATCAATCAATAAATACTGATCTGCATTTAGGGCAATCGCCAAAGTGGCAGATTCTCTATATGTTGTTTTCCTAGCCTTTTCTAAAGCGATTTCAAAGAAATTGGAAATTTATTGAACATCTCCCTTGGTAAGTTGTTCTAGTCACTAACTCCCCTTACTATAAATGAATATTTGCCCATATTTGTCCTCTTGAATTCCAACTTTATCTTCATATTGTGATCTTCCCTACTTTTAAAGAAGCCACTCAAACTTATTCGTCTACTAATGTCATTCCACGCCATCCTTCCGCTGACAGCTCGTAACACACCACTTAGTCGAGCAGCTCGTCTTCTTTCTTCCAAGTCTTCCCAGCCCAAACTTCGCAATATTTTTGTAACGCTACTCTTTTGCCGGAAATCACCCAGAACAAATCGAGGTGATTTTCTTTGGATTTTTCCAGTTCTTGAATCAAGTAATCCTGGTGAGGGTCCCGTACACTGGCACCATCCTCTAGTTGGGGGTCTTATCAGAAACTTTCTTAACCAACTGAATTAATTGCCCTGTTTCTTAATTAAGTGTAGACTTCCATATTTGATTGTCCGTCGCATTTTCTTTGAGCCAATTTATCTTCTTCTATGCAGTTCCTGTAAGGACTGTGGGCATAAAAGAGTATTTCGCTTCTATTTTCTATCGGTTTTTATTATATGTTCTTGTATGCGCTTTACGTGCACCTTTTCATTAAGCTGTTCACTTTCTTTCCCAATTTTCTTTGTAATTATTTGTACACTGCCTTCCTAGTCTCATCAAGTGGCGTAGGATAGGGATCAAACATTTCTGACATTATTGATTAGATATTGATAACGTTCTAGTCTTTCCTGCATCTTCCGCGTTCTTCGCATTATACTGTTTTATTGTAAATAGCTCAAATGGATAGTTCCTAAACTGTCAAGCCTGTCGAATCATTAAACTCTTTAGGTGGGAATAATTCATTTACTACTCCCAAAAAGAAAAAAAAAAAAAAAAGAAAAGTTCATTCTTTTTGTATTAAGAAAGTTTATAACTGGAACCATAAAGTATTTAAATGATGTTTTACAGAGGAATCATTGTAAATTTGTATACGGAAGTTCTAAGCAATCTTCAGGAAACTGAGCATCAAATGAGATCTCGGCAGGAAATAGCACAGAAAATAGGCCTTAGAATCTCTTTTGAAGAAACTTAAATCATGTTAACTGATCAACCTCTCGAAAATAAAATTAATATTGATGAACATGAATTTAAATTGTTGATAAATTTAAGTATTTAGGTAAAATATAACTTATAATCTAAAAATCTAAAAATCTAAAATCTAAAAAAACCTGGCAACATAGAAGAAATGAATTAAACAAAGCGAATCATGTCACCAAAAACCCATGCAACAAAAACAGCTTATCTATTTCATCAAAATTAAGACATTAAAAAAGTGTTACACAGCCAGAGGCGACTGACTTATGCAACAGAAACTACTAATACAGCAGAAGTTGATAAAATACTTAAGATAGAAAGGACAATAATTAGAATAAATAAATAATATCAAATTAATGGGCATTGGAAAATAGCTTCCAATAACCCCGTTTATAAGGAAATCGTACCAGTATAGAGCAAAATTAGAAAGAAACGCATCTCATTTTTTGTCCATTGTATTAGAACACTGGAAACTAGAATTAGTAGAAAAAATTATGGAATAACAATACCAGGATTACGTGGATCGCATGAATTAAGCATGGTATTAATGAACTAAAAATAACACTAAATGATCTCAAGAAGAAAACAGACAAAACTAAGATTCTCAACGACTCACATGAGTGACTACAAACCACAATTAATGGTAAGAGATAGAGTGTTCTCAACTGAAGAAAGGATGTCGGCATCTGAGAGGATGAAGAAATATTGGAAGCATAGAAAAGCTAAAGTTTCTTTGTATAATTGACTGGAGTGGTCCCATGTTGCCCTTAAAGGTTACAATACAATACAATGTATTGTTGGCTCTTTGATATTACCTTTCTTCTTCCCTTTCGAGGGAGCTGTGATCGAAATCTTGTCATTCAAATTAGATGAAAGTGGGGTGCCTGGCACATGTAAGTGGAAATGCCAGGACTAAGCCAAGGACCCGGTGGTCGACAATCCAGGCTTCCAAGTTAAGAGTTCCTGGGGCCCCTTTTAGTAGCCTCTTACAACTAGCAGGGTACGCTGAAGGTATTATTCTACTGTCCCCACCCACAGGAGGGTAGGAACACCATTACCTTGACGTTGGTGTGGGGGCTTGTATGCTTGTTGATCCCGAGGGCTGTGCCAGCTCATTGTTACCCAAGCTGGATTGGCCTCGGTGTAGAGACAGACTAACAGGGTGTCCCCTAAGTTGCCTGAGAGTTGTGGGTGTTCTTTTGTCTCCATTTCTGTTTCTACCTTTCAGTCCTAAACTTCTTAAATTTCATTTCCCTCTCTGTCTAGCCAACCTCTCTGCTTCGGGTAGAATAAGTTTATATGGAGGTTTCACCCTCCCCCAATCACATTGGCAAGACTATGCATGGCTACTGGGAGAGTAGTCGTCAGCGACCCCCTTCAGATACCAGGCGCTCTCTGGAGTATAAAGCCTTACCTCTCCATGTGAGAATTGTGGCTATGTCTCTGCTGACTGTGACTATTATTTCTCTAGCTACTCGTGGAATCAAGACGGAACCGGAGAATTTTAGTTGTAATTATCTGAAGTCTGATGACCTTAAAGCGTCAAAAGGTGGCATGCTCCAAAAAAACTGCACCCACCGGGCGAGTTGGCCGTGCGCGTAGAGGCGCGCGGCTGTGAAGCTTGCATCCGGGAGATAGTAGGTTCGAATCCCACTATCGGCAGCCCTGAAAATGGTTTTCCGTGGTTTCCCATTTTCACACCAGGCAAATGCTGGGGCTGTACCTTAATTAAGGCCACGGCCGCTTCCTTCCAACTCCTAGGCCTTTCCTATCCCATCGTCGCCATAAGACCTATCTGTGTCGGTGCGACGTAAAGCCCATAGCAAAAAAAAAAAAAACTGCGCCTAAGATTGGAAATAAAATAAAAACTATATACTCCAGGGGCTGTAGATTATATAAGGGACGAACATCTACCTCGATTCCTGGTAGCTAACAGTGTCGGGGAAAGAGTTTTCTAGATGAAAGTCCTTTTGGATCAGCAATGCAGTCGAAGAAATTGTTGCTGGTGAAGTCGACGACATGCGAAAAGTGCATGACGGATCCATACTCATTAAGACATCGACGGCAGAACAGTATAGCCGCATTTTAAAATCCAGAATGTTAGGAAAGGTAGCGTTCAACATTGAGAAGCACCAATCCCTGAAATCTTGGAATATCTCACAGGGATTTAGTTAATGCTTCCGATGATGACATAATTAGAAACCTAGCACGGCGGTGTTTAAACGATGTGAAGAGGTTAAAGATGCGTGTCGGTAACAAGCTGCTCGATATGGGCACTTTCATTCTGACCTTCGATGCCGAGACCGTGCCCGAAAGAATAAAGGTAGCAATGTATCGGCTGACTGTTCGACCGTACATTCCAGCTCCAATGATGTGTTACCAACTGCCAGAAATTTGGCCAAACCTCATTGAGATGTCAAGGTTCGACGGTCTGCAAAATGTGTGAGAAGTCCGAGCATACTGGGGTTGACCACACACCACCGCCTGTGTGCGTAAATTGCCCAGGCGTGCATGCTCAAATATCCAAGGAGTGTCCGACATTCAAGCAGGGGAAGAAGATCCAGGAAATGAAAACTCTGGCTAAGTTATCCAGACGCCAGGTGAAAGTTTAAAAACCATGACCACCCCGGAGTTCTCCATCCCTGCAGAAAAGGTCACCCAAGTACTGATCACCTCAGAGAGTTTTGTTCTTGTCATAAATACAGCAAAAGCATAGACAAGTCATATTAGGCAGCAACAAACCATTACTATTAAAGAAACTGGAGATCCCAGAAATATATCTTTACTTGGGAGACCACAAAGTGTGTCATTGCCGCCGTTGCCTAGGAAGGGCCGTTGCCAGGAACGTTCGCCTGGGAAGCACTCCTCCACCAGGGCGGGGGGTAAAGACTTCTCTAACTACGGCTGGAAAGACCAGCCCTCCTTAAAATGTCCAGACAAGAAAAAGGAGGAAAAGGGGAAGCCCCAGCTCTCCCCTAACAAGTTGAAGAACAAGCCTGATCGGGGGTCACAGGATCCACGAAGACGACCAGCAAACCATCTGCCGGCATTCTTCAAAGAACAAGAAAACGGTGGGCAAGAGTGAGAGGCCTCGGTGGCCTCCTCTTACATCCCTTTCTGGGGAACTCAATTCTCCCAGAAAGAAGGTCCACCGTTCTAAGTCAGAGAGTTCACCATCTAAGGAGGGCCCCGTCTCCACGTCACCCTCTGGTGAGAAGACAATGGAGAATGAAGCAGATGACGACAAAATTGAATCCGACAACGATGGCGGAAAATGGACGGTAGTAGCTGGAAATAACAGCAAGGAACTGTCCTAATTTCGTAGCACTATATATCCTCACAATTGCACTATAGCAGTGAAACTGGAACAGTTACAGTCGTCGACCAGCTGAGTTAAGTTAAATGATATCCGTCAATGTGGTCTCCATAGTATGCCTACAGGAATCTCGCTTGAGACCTAGACACGACACCACTATGCGAGGATGCCGTCTTTATTCTTAAAACAGTGCAGCTGTGGATGGTGCGGCGACTGGGGGCGTTTGTACCCTAGACCATTTCGTCATCTTTAGTAACGAAGCGCCGCTCCGTACTCAGCTAGACGCAGTTGCAGTTCACGCTTCGTTGCCAGTAATAACAACGGTGTGCAACGTGTACTTTCCACCGAACTAAGATCTTCACATGCCTGAAATCCAAGATTGAATCGCTTAGTTACCTTCTCCCTTTCTCTTGCTGGGAGGCATGAACGCCCGTAACATCCTTTGCCGTTCTCAACTCTGCTGCGCTAGTGGAAGGATTCTCAAGCGGTTAATCAACCACTTGGATTTTTGCGTGCTTAACACAGGAGAACAGACACATTTCAGCAGCGCACATGGCATATTCTCATACCTGGATGTCACCTTGTGCATCCGTGCACTATTTCCCCTGTTACGGTCTTAAGTACACAATGACATCTAGGATAGTAACCACTTCCCGTCACTTCTCGCGCTCCTGAATCAAAGACAGTTCGAAATACCCAAGCGCTTTTTACTTCGGTGGGAAACAGCCAGAATTTTAAAAACGCGCTGTGATGGCCGATGATATGCTGGAGTCTGCTGAGGACAATATTTATTACATTAGAACTGGAATACTGGCTGCTGCAGAGGAAAGCATTTTTTCCTCGTCTGGAATCCCTCGCCGGAAACAGGTTCCATTGTGAACCGACAAAAGTGTAACAGCCATACGTGATCGCCGAGGCGATTTTAAGCATTATCGTCGGAATCCAACGATGGCCAATCATATCGCATTTAAGCGTCTGCGAGCTAAGGCCCATTTTTTCATTCGAGAAAGTAAAAAAGCTACATGGAAAAAGTATGTGTCTTCCATTACAGCACTTACTCAGTCATCAAAAGTGTGGATAAAACTCCGCCGAATTTTCGGAGTGCAGAACTTGCCCTCAGCCCTCTGAATTTCCTTTAATGGAGATGTAGTTATGATTCCTTCAGTCATTGCTGATCACATCGCGTTACATTTTGCAGATACGTCCAGCTCTGGATCCCTACCTATTCAGCGCGAATCAGAGACAGAGTATCTTTTCTCCCCATTCTAGTGCTTCGCATACCTATATTAAGCCTTTCACTATCGCTGTGCAGGGATACGCCCCCTGAAATGGACAAAATTCAAAATCAAATGCTTAAACAGTTGAGTGATCGATGGTTCAAGGATACCTTCGCCCTATTCAACAGAATATGGAGTGAAGGAGTGTTTCTTCTCAATGGCACGAGGGATTTGTAATATGTTACCAAGGCAGACAGAGATTTAAAATTTCTGGATATTTATAGGACAATATGTTTTACAAATGACCGTTGTAGGCTATTTCGAGTCCGAGTAGGGAATGCATTTTCTCAATAATACGTTCAAGAAAATGGAGTACCACAGGGATCTGTACTGAGTGTCACGCTGTTCGCAGTCACCATCAACGGCATAGTACGCTCTGGGGGGCCCTCCGTCGTTCTATTGATATATGGAGACGATTTAGCTCTACGTTTAAAGTTCCAAAAGGATGGAGTTTGCTGACAGACTGCTACAGCAAAGTTTTAACCGATTCGACAAATGGGCTCTTCAATATTTTTTCGAATTTCATCTGCGAAAACCACAGTTCTACACTTCTTCCGACGTCGGCTTTTTCATCCTGAACCAGAGCTCCGCTTACGAAGCAGTGTTTTATCAGTGATAGACACCAGCAGTTAGGGGGTTTCTACTTAGTAAGAGACTAACGTGGCAGCTCCGCATCCGTCCGCTGAAATTTGCCTGCATGGAGAGGCTGAACATGCTTTAGTTTATCAGCAGCACGTCGTGGGGGCTGACCGCACGGTGCTGCTACGATTCTACACGGTAACTCTCCCCTCCCGAATGGAATATGGTGGTGGGGCTTATGGTTCAGCATCAATATCTACGCTTAACATTTTAGACCGTGTTCACCTTAGTGAAGTTAGGCAGGCGAGGGAGCTTTCCGTACTAACACCATACCCTGCCTACTCGCTGAAGCAGGAGTTCCATCTTTACGAATAAGAAGGCAGCCGTTACGCCTCATGTACGCTACCGAAATTCGTGAAATGTTACTACATCCAAGCTATCAATACATCTTTAGTACCCAATACAACCACAGGTACCAAGACCTGCCGAATGCCACACGGCCGGTTGGGTTTCGATTTGATAGCTTGTGTTGTGAGTTAGATGTGTCCAGCTGTGGTTGTCTTGAGCGGACTTCCAGCGAGGTACCTCCGTCATTAGTTCCACGACCGAATATACGGCTAGATTTACTCCTTAGTTCCAAGGTGAACGCGGATGCCTCTGTTCATCGGATGTATTTCAAGGACTTCGTTCACCAGTATCCGTCCGCGAGATATATCTTCACGTATGGTTCTATGAACGGAGAAAGTGTGGGTTGCTTTTTCGTCACATATAATGTACGAATGAAGATCTCGCTCTGGAGTGTCTGTAGCATGTATAATCTGGAGCTTTTCGCCACGTTAGGAGCTCTGCAGTTTGGAATGGGTAACGAGAGAAACAACTTTTCATGTGTAGCGACTCGCTCAATTCTCTGCAGTCTATTGACACCTGTTTCCCAGAACGCCAGTGGTGCAGCAGATTCACGACATTCTAGCCAGGATATGTGATTATAGCTCCAAAATCATTTCTTCGCGTCTTCAAAGCTACTTTGGGATTGCGCGAAATGAACTTGCGGATTAAGCTGCAAAGGAAGAGGCACTTTTACCCACTAGACCTATGGATGTACCCGTTAGGATTTTTTGTTCGCAGCTACATCGAACCATCTTGACATCCTGGGAATCGAAGTGACTAGCTATCCGAAATCCGAACAAGCTGAGAACGGTCCTCTTTTCGGCCCTCACGGAGAGACATGGTGGTGGTGGTGGTGGTGGTAGTTATTGTTTTAAGTGGAAGTACAACTAATCAACCAACCTCTATGTAACACTAATCAGAGAGAAAAAATTGAACGGATCCGACACTTCGAAAAATGAAGATATCGGCCAGAGAAAGACAAGGGCCACGAAGGGAGTGAAAACGAAAGACTCCCTAGGCGTCGAGTGCTCTAATACCGTCGGGGTCGGAAAAGAACAAGAGATTACCAAGGCAGGATAAATGAAAGTGAGGAGCCTGGCACAAGTAAGTGGAAGCAATGGCAGAACTCAACTAAGGGCCCCGTGGTTGCCAAACGGCGCAGCAAATTTCAGAGCCTCTGAAACCAGTTTTAGTCCCCCTTTTACGACAGGCAGGAGATACCCTGTGTGTTACTCTACCGCCCCCTCCCATAAGACCGCGGTACCGCTTTAGGCCAGAGAGATCGGCACAAACTGTGAGGATGTGGGCCACGTAAATTTGGCACCACAAGAACACAGGGGTAGTCACCCTTTAGGCGGTAAGAGTCCGTGTATCTACAATGACCTATCCGCAGCCTACACAAAACTACGGCCTCTTTTCGTGAGGTCCCCGTTTTTGATCCGTTAGTGACCTTAACGGCTTTTTATGCAATTTTTATTTTATTTTATAATTTCGAAATTTCTTCCTTGAGTGAATAATGTTGTTTTATTTTAATTGTTTTATTTCCAATTATTTTTTTTTCGGAAAGGATTACCTAGTTGTGCCTCCTTGGACAGACAAAGAATATTACTTTACAATCTCCTCATAGGCCTAAATATTCGACGCTGAAATGGTGATGGTGATTGTTGTTTTAAGAAGGAAAACTACGGGTTATCTGATCTATCTTAAGAATTTGAATCTCAGAAAAGTTCATGTTCAATAATAACAATAATAATAATCGTATGGCCTCGGCTACGCCATCTGGCTGTCTACTTGTCAATTTCGACGTTCCGTCTTTCTCTAGGCCCACTAAATGACAGACCGAATAAACCGAAAATCTCTTCGGCGCCAATGGCTAAGGTTTAATTAATTTCGTCGGGTAAAAACCAAAAGTGTCACCAGAAATCTTTTACATGCCAACATCGTACGACATGGAACGTCGAATGAACTTTCTTCCGCCCTTCAAATATCCCACCATCTTTGCTGGGTTTGAACCCGCTATCTTGGGATCTGTACGCCGACACTCTACCACTGATCCGCAGAGGCAGCTATGTTCAATGAATAATATCAACTGAAATTAATAGACCTAGGCCTATGGGCATACAGAGATGTGTGTACAGGTATTTACAAACTAGAAATAGAAATCAACACTTCAAGAAACAAAAATGATCTCTAAACGATTCCGACAAAATATAAGTTATAACTTATATATATATATATATATATAGGCCTATTGTATGTACTGCAGCCGAATTGCCTTTTCCAAGGGTACAGTGGCCTACCTGCGGCCTAATACTTCTCACGTCGTCATCATTATACGAGGTGGGAGGTAATGGGGGTTACTATTGTTCTGAGAGAAAGTACAAGACAAACATTTCCACTTCAATTAGAAGACAGAAAAAATGAAGCTCAGCAATTCGAGAATGAGGACAGTGGTGGTGGTAGCGGTTATTGTTTTAAGAGGAAGTACAACTAGGCAACCATCCTCTATATAACACTAATCAGAGGAGGAAAAATGGAAGGGACCCGACACTTCGACAAATAAAGATATCCCCCAAAGGAAGACAAGGGCCATGAAGGGCGTGAAAATGAAAGACTCCCTAGGCCTTGATGCCAAATATCGTCAGGGTTGGAAAAGAACATGAGTTAACCAAGGGAGGTTGGAGAGTGCAGATGAAAGAGAGATCCTGGCACGAGTAAGTGGAAGTAGTGCCAGGAGTGGTTTTGGTGATTATTGTTTTAAGAGGAAGTAGCCTACAACTAGGCAATCATTCTCTATTAACACTAATCAGAAGGAAAAGTGAGAAAGGTGTCTGACACTTCGAAAAGTGATGGTGGTGATTGTTTTAAGAAGAAGGACAAATTGTCAACAATCTTCTCTTTACACTAATCAGAGAAAAAAAGTAGAAGAGATACGGTTCTTCAAAGAACGAAGGATTCAGAGAAAGGGAAGTGCCACGAAGGACGTATAAATGAAAATTGGTGGTGGTGGTGGTGGTGGTGGTGATTATTGTTTTAAGAGGAAGTAAAACTCGGCAACCATCCTCTATATAACACTAATCAGAGAGAAAAAATGGAAAGGGCCCGACACTTCGAAAAATGAAGGTATCGGCTAAAGGAAGGCAAGGGCCACGTAGGGCGTGAAAAGGAAAGACTCCCTAGGCCTCCGTATGTAATACCGTTGGGGTCAGAAAAAAATAAGAGTTGACCAAGGAAGGTCGGATAGGATAGATGAAGGTGTCTGGCACAAGTAAGTGGAAGCAATGCCAGAACTCAGCGAAGGACCCGGCGGTCACCAACCCAAGCTCCAAGGTTAGAGCCCCTGAGGTCCCTTTTAGTCACCGATTACGACAGGCAGGGGATACCGTGGGTGTTATTCTACCACCCCCACCCACAGGCGGATATAAATGAAAGACTCCCTAGCTCTTGGAAACCTAATAGCGATCTAGTAGGAGGAGAACAGGGGTTGATCAATGGGGATTGGGCAGGGAAGATGAAGGTGCAAGTAAGTGGAAGCAGTGTCAGACTCAATTATGGGACCCATGTTCACCAACACACTCTTCCACTTCACCACACTACCGTGGATGCATTCTTCCACCCCACCCCACCCACAGGGAAGGAAAAGAATTGTCCAAGAAGGGCCTAAAAGAAAAAGGGGGATATAGGATCTAAAGGCTAGTAAGTTACACACCAAGCGACAAAGTTGCGGAACACGTGTATCGCGTCAAGTTCCAGGGATATCCTGCGACATTTTTTCCGTGTTTGGGACTGTCGCGATACAAAAGTTGCATGTCGCAGGTCTCCCATTCGAAATGGGATACATGATACAAATGTTGCGCAACATGATGTAGTCTGGACGTGTCGCGAGACAAAGTCCCGGGACACGCGATACCAGTGTGCAGATAGCTGTCACGTGTTGGTGTTGTGTTTCGTGTTCTGTTGTCTAAAAATCATTGAGGATTTGCACACCCTTCCTTGTCTTTTGGATGTTATGTCTACTGGGTATAAAAACAGAGACAAAAGGAGGGAAGCAATGGAGTCTCCGGCTAACAAGTTCACTATGTCCATTCACGAGATGGAGAAAAAGATTCACAACATTAAAAGCACATAAAGCAATTTCTTGCGCCATTTCGCGCCGATTCGTGTGGTGCTCTACAGATGTGGACGCGGGACATTGTATCACAACAGTCTAGGGACAGTGTCTCGCAACTGTCCCCATACAATGTCCCGCGACTTTGTCGCTAGGTGTGTACTAGCCTTTAGAGAAATAACTGGAGACAACTCATTACTTAACTTGGGCTCTCGCACATCTCAAAATCTGTGAAACATTATATGAAGGTTACATAATATTGTTTGTTCTTTCACTTACTACATTTTTTTTTGCATCAAAACTCAGAACATCCCTCCTTGTTCCCAAGCATTTCCAATCTTTTCTATAAAAGAACAGGAATATCTTTCCTTATTACGATACGATAAGTTTAAGGTGAAGAATTCACCACAAATTACTCCAATTCGTGAACTCAAAGTTTTGACTTTATTCAAAGTCATCCTCAGCCTACAAATACAACAGAAAGATAGTACATAAGTTTTATGTTCAGACTCCATATATTGTAGTTTCTGGGAGGTAAGTGTAAAACAAATCACTAATTGTAGGCCCTATGTTGAATTTCAGGGCATATTATTATGGAAACAGCGGTTAGAGAGCCCACATATATATCTTCATTGTAATACATTATTTTGTAAAATTGTCACCGTACGTTACACATGTGAATTCTACAAGTAAAAGTTCAGCTAAAATTATATGTAATAATGCGCTAAATGGGGAGTGTTGATGTAAACCGTAGGCGTATTATATCCACCCTCGAAAAAAGTGAATTTGATGCGATTACGTGTAGTTTTTTTGTCGTGATCTCTTTGAGGCTGCGTAAATAAAATGTTGTCCAAATGTGCGGTTTCCTGGTTTAAATGAGGTTTGAAAAGTGATTGTTGATTCAAATCGTTTTTGTAGACCAAAATGACCGAAGCAAGCTGTTTTTTACTGTGTTTAAGGACATATCGTTGTTGTTCGGGCAAAAGGTTAGGCTATATCTCACAATGCTCTTCCTATCCAATATTGTCCTTAAGACTGGTCACGCCTTTTAGCCACATATGGATATACAGTCCATCAGAACAATTTTCGTTGTGTTCATTTTCGTATGCTAATGTGTAAAGGAAAATGAACCTTAAGTACATTATACTGTAGGAGTGCGTAAATAAGTCATGCAAACATACATTCCTAGAGTGCGGTACGGTAAGATTAAACGAAGGGTAAATGGAGAAAACGAATATTGTTCTAATGGACTAAATATCCATATTTGCCTGGGAGGCGTGATCAGTCTTAAGGAAAATAATGGAAGGGAAGAACATTGGGAAATACCGCCTTTTGCCCGAATAGCAACGATATTTTATTTCACTGGATACATTGGAAATTCCTTCCATTGTAATTTTGCACAGATTTTAATCTATATACATAAAATAAGAGGTTTGTCTGTACATTGCTCAGAATTTGAAAAGAATGGTATTTCTGTATCGGTCATGTCCACAGTAACAAGGAAATACACTTTTTACTTTTCCGTAATGTCTGTCTGTCTGTCTGTCTGTCTGTCTGTCTGTCTGTCTGTCTGTCTGTCTGTCTGTCTGTCTGTCTGTCTGTCTGTCTGTCTGTCTGTCTGTCTGTCTGTCTGTCTGTCTGTCTGTCTGTCTGTCTGTCTGTCTGTCTGTCTGTCTGTACACGCATCACTAGAAAACCGCTAAAGAGAATTTAATGAAAATCAGTATGCAAAGTCGGGGAATAAGTCGCTACAATCTAAGCCACAAATAATTTTAATCATGCTGAAAGAAATAGTAGTTTGAGGGAAGGCCTAAACTTTAATTTTCAAATATTTTTGTTATTAGTGGTCCTATATTAATTAAAAAAGGTATGCAAAGTCGGGGAATAAGTCGCTACAATCTAGGCTGTAAACAATTTTATTCACGCTGAGTAAAATGGTAGTTTAGGGGAAGGTCTAAAATGCAATTCTCAAATATTTATATTATTAGTGGTCATATCGATAAATACAACATAATCAAAGTTGAGTATAATTAAATTTTCGACCATTTATGTCTTATACACTTTTACCGTACCGGCTATGATAACACAGATATTCATGAATTTGTATTTTTGTTGCTAAGTCCATATCGACGCCGAGCCACGAGAAAATGGGTTAAGAGAATTTAATGAAAATCAGTATATAGAGTTGGGGAATAAGACAATACAGTCTAAGCTATACACAATTTTATTCACCCTGGATGAAATTGTAGTTTAGGGGAAGGCGCCTAAAATTAAATTTTTAAATACCTATAATTTTGGTCCTGTCGAAAAGTAGGCCTACTACATAACAAAAGTTAGAGAAAATACAATTTCCGATCATTTATGTTTTATTCAGGTTTACCGTACCATGATGAGTGGTATTTCAGAGTCGGAAGAAAACTAATGTGAAGGCCTACAATATTGAAAGCGCTTAACATTGATCAACAATAACATTACATTGGTCAATGTTTGTTGTGATGTTATTTGTCTCCTATGCTACCTCTCAACTCCGATAGATGGGATTACTCTGCGTACCGAGTATAATAGCCTGACTGAATGGAAATGAAAACCTACAACCTGTTTTCCAGTCATTGACCGGGTCAGGGATGTAACGAATGAATCATATATAGGCTATTAGTACGATGGGGTCTCCACTCCCAAAGTGATTCATTAATGACTGATAGATGCTATGAAATGAGAATGGAGAGTGTTGCTGGAATGAAAGATGACAGTGAAAACCGGAGTACCCGGAGAAAAACCTGCCCCGCCTCCGCTTTGTCTAGCACAAATCTCACATGGAGTGACCGGGATTTGAACCACGGTATCCAGCGGTGAGAGGCCGACGCGCTGCCGTCTGAGCCACGGAGGCTTACCCTGACTGAATATTGACGGGAAATAGCCGGGGAGTTAGAAAACTTTCTTCTTTAGGAGGCCATTCTTCTGGTTCATAAATTTTCTGATACAGCTGGTACGTAACACACTTATTCTTCATAGCATTCCCGTTATTCGATCCCTACTCTGACGCGCTGTTTGAATGAGCAGTGTGCAGAATTAAGGCAGAGGCTGACTTAGTAGTAGTAGTAGTATGGCTTGGTTTAGAAACAATTTAGACCTATTACAAATTATAGCACCACAATTCACTAAATGTCTCAAATTCAACCCTAAAAAGAGCCGTTTCTTAAGAAAAGCTTCTTGCTCTTCACTTTTATTAAATTCTACACTCATTTTATTCCAAATTATCAGTGAAGATGGGGGTTTCTCCTTTGGCTTGGAGGAAAAATTGCCTCCAAGTCACATAGATTTTTTCCGCCGCCAGTGTAGTGAATTGATATTTTCCGACTCATCGGGTACTCCTAGGAAACAGATTAGTAAAAGGGCATAGTTTTTGCTCTAGGAGTCTCCATCATTCGACCCTCTTCCCGCTGTTAAAAGACGAAGAGTGTTCACGAATCACAGCTGTCTGCGGCTTGGTCATTCCAGCTCTGGAACTTTGGTATGTTAGATCGGCAGTGCAGTCCTGTTCGTTAAAAGTGAGAAAATGTGTGGTGTTTCATTTGATCAAGTATTTCATATGAAAGTATTGCTTTTAATCGCACCATTCCTACTGACGTCATTCAAATGTATGTTCATTTCAGTTGGAAAAACCACTAAGGTAGTCTTTCTGAGGATGTAAAAAGGCAGGTGGAGAGTGAGTGTCTACCATTGTAATGAAAACTCCCCAACCTGATTGTGACTGATGGTATGCGAGCGGGTCTACCATTACAGTGAAAATTCCTTAACTCAGTCTTCATATGAGAAAAGATGTTTGTTGACTTCCCCGTCGGGTTTCTACGGGAACGTTAAGAGCTATGCAATTTAATACAATCTTGCTCACAACGTCTACTTTAGAATTCCGTATACAATGTAGAATTCCGTAGCGAAGCACGGGTACATCAGCTAGTTTATAATATAGGCCTACAGTATTACTTCCTTCAGTTACAATAAAGTTCCGTAATTTAAGTAATCCAATGAAATGGTAAGATATCCCGCTACACTACTGTGCAGATCAAATCACATTAATGTTTATCCGATATTTGCAAAACCAATTTGAAATTATCTCATTTTCCGTGGTTCATGGGCAATTTCATTACGAAAAACAACTACTATTTTACTGCTTCGTGGTTTCTTGTCTGGTTTCGCTATAATCTACTCAGATTTTTAGTACTCTTATAAAATTTTGTTCAAATACATAATACGTTCTGCAAGGATACTAAGTTACTCAGAACGACGGTACTGCGTGAGATCATGATGTTCAATAAGGTACGGATAGTAAATTTGATCCTATATAGGTCAGCGTCACGAGTGAAACCAAGAAAGTGTCAGCTTCTAAATCGTCTTTAATTGAAAGGTACAGGTGTTTCTCCACTTCACATAGGTTGGTAAAATTATACTGCAACAAAGAGGTGAGTGATATCTGTTTTATATTTCCTTCTAAAGTGTTATTATAAAGTTAGCAAAATAAAAATGTTGTTCTAATTGATAAATGCTTTTAAAATGAGTAAAATTGAAGATGCCGGAAATCTATTTTTGAAACTTTCTTTTTCAAATTTAAGAGCCTAAATTAGGCACCTTAATTAAAAAATAGCACGTAAAAACCCGCGATCTAGTTATTTTTTTATATTCAGGCCTACTCAGTTTTATTATCACTTCCGAACTCGTATCAGGAACGGATGTAGGCCTAAGTGGTAGACACATGCCGTATATAGGCCTACACTTTTATTGTCATTACTTATTTAATGTTCACCTCTGTAGTGTGATGGTTTGCACTGTCAGCTGCCGTCCTCGGAGACTCGGGTTCGATTCCTTGCACAGACAAAAATTTAAGAATTCCAGGAGTCTGGTGTAGGCCTATTGGTTAAACTGGTATATGCAGTTCAGCTCCATTGGGAGGGTGTATCTGAAAAGAGCTGTACCACCTCGGGATGAGGACGCGAGTTTACTTTAACTTATTTTATTTTGTAGGGGCCTAATTATTTTTTTCGCTGAATGTTCAAAATAAATACAGCTCGAGTTCCATATTCTCCCTAGACAAATTCTGTTGCTCTCGCTATGCTACTGTGGATAATTTTATCACTTGTTGTCAGAAGAAGCGATGTGCTGTGATCATCAGCTTCTTTATACCCTACTCAGAGAAGAAGAGGAAGATTTTTGTAAGCTTTGAAGAGTGGTGGTAGTGATTATTGTTTTAAGAGGAAGTACAACTGGACAACCGCCCTCTGTTAACTCTAATCAGAGAGAATAATTAAAGGGATCCGACACTTCGAAAAATGAAGGTATCGGCAAACGAAAGGGAATGACCGCGAAAGGTGGGACAATTAAACACTCTCCAGGTATCACAAACACAATACTATTGGGGTCGTAAAAGAACAGGAGTTGACCAAGAGAGGTTGGATGGGAGAAATGACGGAAAGGAGCCTGACATAAATAAGAGAAGCAAGGCCAGACTCGGCTATGGGACGAATGGTCGCCAACCCACGCCTCAAAGGTGAAAGCACCTAGGTTATCCTTTTAGTCGTCTTTTACGGCAGGCAGGGGTGGTAGTGGATGTACCTGAATTGCCCTTCCATCTGAATTTTGCCATCTTCAAGAATGATAGACTGTAGGCCTAATTAAAAAACCTTGTAACCCAAAATGCTCTTTTTATCCATTACTTCTCTTAACACTCCTCGCGCCTCGCAGCCACATATGAATATGTAGTCCATCAGAACAATTTTCGATGGGTCCATTTTCCTATGCCGATCTGTAAAGGAAAATGAACCTTGCCGTGCCGCACTATTGGAATGTATGTTTCCATGACGCATTTACCCACTCCTACAGTGTAACGTATTTAAGGTTCATTTTTCTTTTCACTATCGCATAGGAAAATGAACGCAACGAAAATTGTTCTGATGGACTACATATCCATACGTGGCTGCTAGGCGTGACCAGTCTTAAGGAAAATAATGGATAGGAAGATCATTGGGAGATACGAGGTTTTTCTTATCAGGCCATCGAACGTGTGTTCAGTCCTCATCCCGAAGGCTGGTTGGATCCTCAACAGATCCACCATTAGCTGAAGAGGCTAAGTTGCTATTAAATATCAGGCTGCCAAGCCCACTGAAATGCACGCTACAACCGATCCATTCACACCATTCATAGCAGAGACTGGCTGCATAAGGAATGGCATTAGGCTACTAGCATCGCTAATATCTCAGTCACTTTCATATTGTCAAAGCCAAGGATAAGACTGAGACAGATCAATGAAAGTAACAAAATTGTTCGAGCCCATACCAGAAGACATAGGGGACTGTAAACACTATGTCTCGCCAGCAAAGACATAGGCCTATACTAATTGTTAGCTAAGTCATTTTTAATATAGATCCTGCTAATTTTAATTCTAACTTTAGACTATTCATATCACATGTATGGATATTTCTCACAGGAGGAATTTTATGAAGACTTGGTGAACCGTGGGGCCATGTGTCGCTCCAGAAGTGAAAGAAAATTAAAAACACCTGGCGAGTTGGCCGTGCGGTTAGGGTCGCGCAGCTGTAAGCTCGCATCCAGAAGATAGTGGGTTCGAACCCCAATGTTGGCAGTCTTGAAGATGGTTTTTCGTGGTTTCCCATTTTCACACCAGGCAAATGCTGAGGCTGTACCTTAATTAAGGCCTCGGCCACTTCCTTCCCACTCCTAGGCCTTTCCTGTCCCATCGTCGCCATAAGATCTATCTGTGTCGGTGCGACGTAAAGTAAATAGTAAAAACAAAACACAAAAAATCTTGTTTCTTAAATTTTCTGACTTCCCGACGGGGAATCGAAACCACGTTGTTCTAGGTGATCCGAGCACGCCTTTACGCCTCGGCTAGACAGTTCATTTAATAATAATAATAATAATAATAATAATAATAATAATAATAATAATAATAATAATAATAATAATAATAATAATAATAATAATAAAATAATAATAATAATAATAATAATAATAATAATAATAATAATAATAATAATAATAATAATAATAATCTACACCATTGTAAACACACGTGTCTTTGAGTGCTAAAAATATAAAAATGAAGTTTTGTAAATGTTCACTTAACATGAATCTGGTTTACAATAACATTAAACAATAAAACATGTAGGAGAAATTGTAGAAGAAAAAGTTATTTAAAATACCG
Source organism: Anabrus simplex (assembly GCF_040414725.1). Taxonomy (NCBI): domain Eukaryota; kingdom Metazoa; phylum Arthropoda; class Insecta; order Orthoptera; family Tettigoniidae; genus Anabrus; species Anabrus simplex. Next base: position 259,487,686 of record NC_090271.1, on the reverse strand, counting down.
GTCATTAGCATTTGTATAAATACTATCAAAAAAGACCTCAACCCCCACCCACCCCACCCCATTCTACCCTCTACACATGACGAGATTCTGGGTACAATCTACCAATATCTGTTAGTGGACTAGCTCCTTCACAAACCTCTATTTGCAACTAACATTATAGCCACGTTTAATACCACACCTCTTAACCTAACTTTCTCCTCCATGCTATTATTATTATTATTATTATTATTATTATTATTATTATTATTATTTACCGGAATAGTAACGGTGTATTTATGGAAACAACTACAGTTCTCAATTCCCCTTTCATCTCCAAAAATGATATGTAAATTTAATATCCTTATTTTGAAGACTAAATTTATTCATGTGCCATTTGTGGATATTTGGCGTGTACTTGTCTTTCCCGAAATAGTAGTGGTGGTTGTGATTAATACTGCATCCCTTCTAAATTAGAAGGTAAAAGAGGTTCAGCCCTTCGAAGATGAAGGCATCAGCCAAAGAAAGACTCCGTAGGCCTTGTAAATCTAACGCCATTGATCTCGAAAGGGAAAAGAGAGTCTATTGTACCAAGTGATGCCGGACAGGAAAAATAAAAATGAGGATTCCAGAACAAGTGTAAGAAATAACAGACCATGCTAAGTGTCGCCTCTGAGAGACCATTGAGGAAGAGAGAACTGTCATCCCTTTTAGTGGAATGATTCCATTCCCCAACAACAGCAGATAGGCCTACACTTGCTGGAAAGAAAAACAGTTTCGCTTAGGAATATGTACATTTTATCGTACTACTGCTGTTAGAATGTACAGAAAAGCTAAACAGCTACGGTAACTGAAATGACTCACCGTGAATTTTAGAAGGCGCTTTGCGAGTCATGTCCAGTGCCTGGTCTTGATGGTGCTGGTTCCCACGGGTCATCAGGATATCGGCTATGGAGAAAGGGGTCACAGAAGTCAGGGAACTGCTATGAGGCGCTCGTACCATCTGCTCCATTTTAGTGAACTCAACACTGCATTACCGTGTGTCACATCGCTGTTAGTGAAAGTAAATGGAGGAATTCTTCTTTCAAAATAACACACAATTACTAACACGTGTTTTGTCTCATTTCGAATTATATCCTTAAAATATTTGCTTGTAGCAGTCACGATTTATTTCTGATTCACGTGAGCACTTCGCACCACTCAATACTGGCAGTTGCAGAAGAATCAAGGGACTGCTTTTAAAATTAGCACTATAATTATTACAATTCAGAGTATTGTAACATGAAATTTAATTGAAAACTCAAGTATTTATATTTTTAACTATTAGGAATGTCAACATAGTAAATTATGGGTTCACAAAAACTTCAGTCTTCCAAAATACGTCAGTAAACTTGGTTGTAATGGTGGTGAGTTCCTGTCAAACCACGTGTTGTTAATGTTCCAGTGTCACTGTTTTAATCAGTGTATTAATAAACACCTAATATTTGTTGTTGGCTGTGTTGGTTCACGAATGTCTTGTTGTTCCGCTTTGAAGTTGGTGGTTTCTGCGAGGATGTCTCCTGCACTGGCTTGTTACTATCTCGTCTTCTAGTCTGGCTAATATTTGAGTGCAAGGATGTGTATGAGAAGCAGGATGGAGGGTGTTTACTTTCTCTGTCCCACACACGGAGGATGTTTCCCCTTCCTCTTGCTCTTTCACAGCTGATGTGATTATAACCACGCCCACTTTCATTCTGGCACAAGGTGCACGGTTGATTTCCACCAACCAGAGCACCCTCCGCCCTCTGACGTCACACCCAACTGGGCAAGCACGCGACGAGGGGAAATGAGTCCTCTTGTATCGTCGTGTCGGCAAAAACTAGGTTCTTGTAAGTCGGCAAAAACACAAAAAGAAACAAGGAGTATCACTCTTGTGATACACACACAAACCAATGTAATCCGAGCGAACAATAGTCGTTGGCCTATTGTTAGAAAGTCATGAAAATATCATAAATTAATAACCCCATTTCGATTGCTTTTGACATTTTTTCACCTCTAGACGTCAGATTCCCGGCCAGGTCAGGGATTTTTACCTGGACCTGAGGGCTGGTTCGCGGTCCACTCAGCCTACGTGATTAGAATTGAGGAGCTATCTGACGGTGAGATGGCGGCCCTGGTCTAGAAAGCCAAGAAAACGGCCCAGAGGATTCGTCGTGCTGACCACACGACACCTCGTAATTTGCAGGCCTTCGGGCTGAGCAGCGGTCGCTTGGTAGGCCAAGGCCCTTCAAGGGCTGTAGTGCCATGGGGTTTGGTTTTGGTTTGGTTCTAGACGTCAGATCCTCGAAAGGGGATGGTGGTGATTACTCTTTAAATATCGTGGTGTGGAGACAACTAGGCAACCATCCTCGATATAACACTGATCAGAGAGAAAAAATGGAAGGGGTCCGACACTTCGAAAAACGAAGGTAGAGGCCAAAGAAAGACAAGAGGCACGAAAGGCGTTAAAATTAAAAATAATCCCTAGACCTTGAATATTCTAATACCATCGGGGTCGGAAGAAAACAAAAGTTGACCAAGGGAGGTAGGATAGGATAGGATAGGATAGGATAGGATAGGATAGGATAGGATAGGATAGGATAGGATAGGATAGGATAGGAGCCTGGCACAAGTAAGTGGAAGTAATGCCAGGACTCAGCTGAGGGCCCCGTGGTCACCAACCCATGCTCCTATGTTAAGAGCCTATAAGGCCACTTATAGTCACCTCTTACGACAGGCAGGGATTTCCGTGTGTGTTATTCTACTACCCTCACCCACCGGGGGTAGAGAAGAGGTTACAGTGGATGAATATTGATTTTAGAGGATGGTGGTGATATTATGATGATGATGATGATGATGATGATGATGATGGGTCTTCTTCTTCTTCTTTTCCTACTGCTGTTCTCACGCTTGTGTGGTCGTGTGTGCGAAATGCGTCGCACATGTGGATTTGGCTCTGTTTTACGGCAGGATGCCCTTCCTGCCGCCAACCCTATTGCGTGTTTCTGTAGTGGTTGGTAGTGTAGTGTGTTGTGTGAATATGAAGAGGAGGGTGTTGGGACGGACACAAACACCGAGTCCCCGAGCCAGAAGATTTAATCAGAAGCAATTAAAATCCCCGACCGCGTACGGGAATCGAACCCGGGACCCTCTGAACTGAAGGCCAGTACTCTGACCATTCAGCCAATGAGTCGGACGATAATGGTGATGGGTATTAAGTTGAAATGAATGACATCAAATACCCTCTGAATAAAATGGGAATAGGCCTATCTTATGAATGAAAATAAAAGACTGCCCATCAAAGACTTACAATACAGCTATATCGTATTTTAATTAAAACGAAGGAGATAGTAAGCAACTTTTGATGGAGATTCATCCGTTTCAGTTGCCTCGTTTGGATGACAGAGTGATACATTGAACCAGGGTAACCGTATTTCTGAAGATCCAAAATGCAACATTTGTTATCAAGAAAATTTTAAGGCAATAAGTAATTTATTTAGATTTTCAATATAGCAATAATGCATTTACGAACTGCTAAACATTACTTACAGTTGTGAATCACAAGATGCATCGTTTTATATCGAAATACCGTTATGTGACAAAGTTCTGGGGAGAAATACTGACCTTCATCAAATGTATGGCTTCGAACGAAAATTCGTTGAGATAGTTCATGCATTAGTGAACCTTAGATGACAGAACCTTTCTGGTCAGAGTTCTAAGCTGAAATATTATCACAAACTGGTTTTTCTGTGCGCAATGACTAGGCCTATGTGTTAATATTTCAGCCACTTTTCTGTAACAGAGATGTTTACGTCATCTGTTTTACAGACAAAGTCTGATTTGTAATCACAGTAAAATGACAAAGCCATACTTAGAAACAGTGCTGATGATTCACAACATAACAATGTAGTGAACACGCAGTATAAATCAGCACAAATTACAAATGTATGAAAAAACAAAAACAAAGAGAAACAATTAATCAAATATATAGTAAAAACGAATTAATACAGCCGAATAGTGATTAATAAAATTATACACAGAAACGAAAAAGAAAAAAAAGAAAGATCAAGTAAATAAACAACACAGTATGTAGCATGTATGCCTTTGCTGGCGATACATAGGCCCTAGTGTTTACAGTGCGCTATATCTTCTGGTATTGCCTAAAGCATTTTTTTTTACTTTTATTGATCTGTCTCAGTCTTACCCTTGACTTTAACAATATGAAAGTGACTGAGGTATGAGCGATGCTAGTAATACCATTCCTTAAGCAGCCAGTCCCTGCTGTGAATGGTGTTAAGTTGTTGCTCGTAGGGTCAGTTGATGCATGCATTTCAGTGGGTTTTTCAGACTGATATGTAATAGCAACTTGTGGCTCAGTGAGGAAAGCACCGGAGAACTACTTCATTCCTCATTTCCCTAGTACGCCTCTTTCCATTGATGCCTAGGCCGTCTATGACAGCTAATGGCAGAGCTATTGAGGATTCAACCAGCCCTCGGGTGGTGGAAGTTATTGTTTCAAGAGGAAATACAACTAGTCAATCATCCTTTATATAACACTAATCAGAGAGAAAATGTGGAAGGGATCCGACACTTCGAATATTGAAGGTATCGGCCAAAAAAGACAAGGGCCACGAAGGGCGTGTAAATGAAAGACTCCCTACGCCTCGAATATCCTACTACTATCGGGGTCGGAATAAAAACAAGAGTTGACCAGAGAGGTCGGATGGGATAGAAGAAAGTGAGGAGCCTGGCACAAGCAAGTGGAAACAATGCCAGGACTGAGCTGAGGTGGTGGTGGTGGTGATTATTGTTTTAAGAGGAAGTACAACTAGGCAACCATCCTCTATATAACACTAATCAGAGGGAAATATTGAAGGGATCCGACACTTCGAAAAATGAAGATATCGGTCAAAGAAAGACAAGGGCCACGAAGGGCGTGAAAATGAAAGACTCCCTAGCCCTCGCAAACCTAATAGCGTCGGGGTCGGAAAAGAACAAGGGTTGACCAAGGTAGGTCGGATAGGATAGATGAAAGTGAGGAGAATGGCACAAGTAAGTGGAAGCAATGCCAGCACTCAGCTGAGGGCCCCATGGTTGCCAACCCACACTCCCAAGTTAAGAGCCCCTGGGGTCCAGCCTTCTGGCTGTGGACTGAAAGCACACACACGTATAGCATTTACGTATTGGGTAAACATGGTGGTGATTTTTGTTTTAAGAGGAAGTGCAACTAGGAAATCATCCTCTCTGAACAAATTACGTGTAAAGCAATTTAAAATAAAGCAAAATTATTTATTCAACGAAGAAATGTCCGACTCATTGGCTGAATGGTCAGCGTACTGGCCTTCAGTTGAGAGGGTCCCGGGTTCGATTCCCGGCCGGGTCGGGGATTTTAACCTTCATTGGTTAATTCCAGTGGGCCGGGGGCTGAGTGTTTGTGCTGTCCACAACATCCCTGCAACTAACACACCATACATAACACTATCCTCCACCACAAAAACACGCAGTTACCTACACATGGCAGATACCGCCCACCCTCATCGGAAGGTGTGCCTTACAAGGGCTGCACTCGGCTAGAAATAGCCACACGAAATTATAAATTATAACGAAGAAATTTCGAAATGAAGTACAAAATAACGCACAAAATATTGTATTAAGCCTAAAAGGTCACTTTACAAATCAAAAGGGAACGTGAGTAACAGAACACTTGCAATTTAACTTACATACCCTTGATTAATCTCCTGTCGCACATAAAGCGGATGACGACGAGATCCACAGTGTTAGCGTCATCGGGTAGTATGCGTTCGAGTGTCTCCTGCAGGCTCCGTCTTAGGCCAGAGAGATCGGTGCACTTTGTGAGCATATGGGACACGGTTGCGGAAACGAAATGTTCAGAATTTCTGATATTTTTAAGAAGTGTAATATAGCCTAAATGTATTATTATTGATTTAAGCCCACTAAGGAGCGCTGATGCCTAGTTCTTCGATGCTCTTCTTCGTTCCCAATATCTCTTGAGCCCTGCTGATAATTTCTCCTTTCTCTCCTGTGAAAGGAGCTTCCGACTTTTAGGGACTCTAGGTGGTGGGCTCCAAGACTGTACCATAGCACAATATTTGGAACGATCTATATCAATGTCTGAAATCCCAGCCGAATCCAAGTCCTTCTGTAGCCCTACTTCATTAAGCCACAAGCTTCCAGTCTTGTAGCTTTTAACCAAAGAGAAGATCTTCTTTGTAAGCCTGTTGCTGTCCATTCGTTGCAGATGTCCGTAGAACTTAAGCCTCCTACGTCGCATGCTGATATTGGCTGATTCTAACTGTCGATACAGCTCAGAGTTCAATTTAAGTCTGTAGGTTCCATCTGGGAGCAATCTCGGTCCATGAATTTTCCTGAAGATACGTCTTTCGGCTTTCTCTAGATCATCCATGGTGCCTTTTTTGTTCGTCAGGAGGGTCTCTGAGGCGTACAAAATTTCTAAGACGAATGTACCGTCTCTACCATTGGGGTGGACCCATTCACCAAGATAGCGGAAGCGATTGACTCTCCCAATCGTTCCATGTATGGTCGTCAAAGGGGGGTTTCCGGGATGCCGAGTCTCAAAGTACTTGATTTTGTCGTACGATATCTGTAATCCTGCCTTCACCGCTATCTCGTGCAGGGCTTCGATAGCAATGACAGCATCCTTAGAGTTGTTGGTTAGGATTGCAATGTCGTCTGCGAATGCTAGGCACCTGATCTCAATCTTTCGGGTCCCGGCTCCAATGGCAACTGGTTTGATTTCTAAACTCCTCGTTGTACATTCCCAGTTCTTGATGACTTTATCAAACACTAGATTAAACAGAATGGGTGAGAGGCCATCGCCCTGTCATACTCCAGTTATCTTGAAACTCCGAGATAGTTCTCCCCTGAACTTCGCCTTAGATGCTGTATCCGTAAGAGTCTGTTGGATGAGGGTGCGTGTTTCGTAATCGACACCTCGTTCTTGCAGTACGAAGAAGAGTGTCTGGCGGTCGATGGAATCATAAGCTTTTTAAAGTCGACGAAAACCACAGCGATGTTCATACTCCTTACTTGTTCTAGTTGGAGAAAGGTTTTTAAGTTGAAGATCTGCTCGATACAGGACCGTCCACGCCGAAATCCTCCTTAAGATTCACCAATCGTTCGATCTTATTGGCTTTCCACATTGTCCAGTAAAATCCTTGATAGCACTTTGTATGCAACTGACAGCAGAGATATCCCTCGGTAGTTGTTGACATCACTGCGGTCACCTTTCTTATGTAAAGGGTGTATGATAGCTGATTTCCAGTCATCAGGAATCCTGCCAGTCTCCCAGCAGTCGACCAAGATCCGGTGTATGGCCTCTGTGATCTTATTTCCACCTGCTTTTAGAGCTTCCACAATGATGCCATTTTCCCCGGGTGCCTTGCAGTTCTTAAAATGTCCGATGGCATTAGCAACTTGCTGCATTGTTGGTGGGTTAGATGGGAGGTGTACATCTAGAGGATCTTCAACAGGTAATATTTCCGCGGGCTCTTCGCAATTGAGCAACTACTCAAAGTAGTTTGCCAAAAGTTCCACTTTCCGGCGGTTACAGGTGACCAACTCCCCGTCTGTATTCTTAAAGTGAAGGCAATGTGGTTTATACCCAGAGAGTCCCTCTTTGAAGGCCCGATTAAAGTTTCTGGTGTTGTACTTTTTGAATTCTTCATCTAACTTCTCCAGTCTTGACCGTTCGTAAGATATTTTCACACATCTGACGGTCTTATTCGACAGTTTCCGCATCATTCTGAAATTCTCCCAGTCTTCCTTTCATTTAGTCGAGTACCACTTCGTCCAGGCTGTGGCGCGCTCATCAACTGCATGATCGCATTCAGTATTCCACCATCTATGTCGTCTCTTCCTTCGAGGTTGTCCGAGGTTACTGGTCGTAGTTTTTAAAACTAACAACAAAGTATGACAGAAAATTTGCAAGACTCACATGGTCGTTGCGCCTAGAAAAAACGCCCGCTAGGCCTATCTTCTATTTAAATCAAATTGTAACGACCGTGTATCTGTCCATTGACTATTTTGGCGAAATTTTCGTACAGCTTTCCGTTTAAGGGGTAATAATGACCATCTGCATATTTTTGAGCTATAGTTGCTGAAAGTCAAAAATTTTACCCTCCTCGCCCAAACTCAAGCTTGCCTCACAATCTGCTACACCAGCTGAAAAATTGAAATTAAGCTAAATTATACGTTTTAGCCGGTAACCTTCGGAAAACTTCAAAGATCTTTAAATTTTTCAATTTTATGCCGAAGAATATAGAAATATGGAGGCAATTTAATGACGGTGCAGACCTTCATTTCGAGGTATTTCGTGGCTAAACGGTAACTTCTATCACAAAACGGATGGCAAAAACTCCGTTCAATTTGGAGTGATCTAGAACTTTGGTCCTGTGATATTTTGTCATCTCTCTCTCTCCTTTATAGGGTATATTTGGCTGTATATTTCGATTGTTCGTAAACTTTTTGCTTTTTAGAATTTGTTACTTATTTTTAAACTCTTATAGGAAAGAGTCATCGAATTTGGTACGTACATTGACACGACCAATAGCTATATGCTAACAAAATTTCAAGATTCTACCTTCCACATAAGTATGTGGATAATAATGTAAAGTGTTAAAAATGTACCCAAATTTCACCCCATTCAAATATCGGAACTCAAACGAACCCATAGGCTACATATTGGAAATACGAGAAAATGTTCTAAGACCAAACATGTAGAGCGATAAAAGGGACGTCTGAGGGTGCAAATCGTTTGTTGGTATAATCTTCCGTTTAGGAGCAGTAAATATTTACATGATGGTTTGCACTTACAAACGTGTCCATGCTTATCTGTCATCTATATAAATATAATCGTAACGACCGTCTGTCTGTACATTGATTATTTTGGCAGAATTTCCGTACAGTTATCCGTTTCAGGTGTAATAATGACCATATACATATTTCTTAGTTTTGGTGTCTGTTTGTTTGATTGTATGAGTTCTTATAACTTGAAAACTACTGAATATATTTCTACCAAAATCGATATTTAGAATCCAAATGTTTGAGTAGGTTTTAGGGCCAATATTATTCCTGAATACCTAAATTTACTGAGGGTTTATCCGAAACCGAAACCATGTTTTTGTACCCCATCAAAATATGCACATCCGAAATTAATGGAAATCTACAATCCCTAATGGAAATCAATTTCAATTTTTTTCCTCATGTGCATTTTTCGACAGGAGGATTAATAAGCGAGATATCATGAACGGTCGGTTTTGCAGGCTAAGTCCAGCGGACATTGACCAAAAAGTGTACATGGAGCAGATTCCTTATCTATCTATATAAATAAAATCGTAACGACTGTGTGTGCCTGTACCTTGACTATTTTGGTGAAATTTTCGTACAGTTACCCGTTTGAGGAGTAATAATGACACTGAATATTTGGTGTAGTTTTCTGAAAGTCCTAAATTTACCCCCCTCACCCAAAATCCAGATTGCGGCATAATCTGCCAAACGAGCAAGAAAATTGAAATTTGGCAAAATTATACGTTTCAGCCCGTAACGAACTGAAAATTTCCAAGATCTTTAAATTTTTCACTTTTATCGAAATATGGAGGCAATTTTAATGATGGTGCAGACCTTCGTTTCGAGGTATTTCGTGGGATAAACGGGAAGTCCTATCACATAATGGATGGCACAATCTCCGTTCAATTTCGAGTGATCTTCAACCTTGGTGTTATGACTTTTTGTCGTATCTGTACCTCTTATACATTAGTTTTGTCTCTCTTTCTCGATTTTAAGTAAATTTGGGCACATTTACATGCATAATTCATACTTTCAATCACTTACAGGAATCATCAAACTCTACACAAACATTGGCCCACCCAGTACTCATATGTGAGCCAAATGCTATGTCATATAATTATCCGAAAAGTAATGCAATGTAAGATAACTTTTCACTAATTTCGCCCTATTCAACGTTTCTAACTCAATCTGACCATGAAAAAATGAGATGCGAGAAAATATCATAGGAGCAGCCATTTAGGCAGCAAAATACTGCGTCTTATGGTACAAACTTTTGTCGATATGACGTACCGTTTAGCAGCAGTTAATCTGTAAATGAAGGTCTGCAATATTGTAAACATGCATATACTTTCGTATGTCGATATATACATATATTCATTGATGTCGATTTGTAGCGATCGAGAAAGGTTGTGTCTGCTATTGTAATCAGTACTCCCCATACCGACTTTGACTGGCAGTAGGAATGGGGTCCTTCTCCAACTCCTGTGTAATTGTAACGAATAATCCACTTCTCGATTTAACTTGCAGAAGGAAGGGGAGCATGCAATTTTGTTCAAAACTACCCTACCCGATTGTGTTTAGCTGTAGGCCAGGGTGTCCGCCATTATAAACAAATGCACCCATCTAAAGTGTGACTAGCATTAGGCATAGTGGCCTGTTATTTTAATGAAAACTCACAAACTCTGTGTGACTGGCAGTAAGGTGGCTGGCAGAAGGAAAAAGTACCTGTCATTATAATGATAACTGCACAACTAAATTTTGACTGATGGTAGGGAAGTTGCCTGCCATTATAATAAAAACTCCTCAACTGTAATCTGTCTGGAAGTAGGAAAGAGGGCCTGGCATTGTAACGAAAACTCCCCAAATGGATTGTGACCGAGCAGTAGGCAATGGAGCCTGCAATTATCATCACAACTCCGCAACCCACACATTACATTGGAATCAATGTATGGGGACCTCCCCATGCTATTTCTCGGATAACGCTAAGAGACATGCAATTTTCAAACAACCTTACTTACTGCACGTACAGTATTTACTTCGATATCCGTATACAGTGTAGAATACCGTAGCGAAGCACGGGTACATTTGCTAGTGTGATATATTTCAGAATAGAACTCTCACCATACCCGCAAAGCATTTTGACACATACGGCTAG